>NW_028322233.1:10000000-10303030 GCF_059928025.1 Delphinapterus leucas | reverse complement strand
TGGCGACGTCGGCCCTCTGGTGGCAGTTGGAGCGGGCTGGGAGCCTCCTCCCCTCAGTGATGAGGGCCCTTTGGCGTCAGGCCCTAACTGCTGGGTACCCACATTTTCTAGTACGTACTAAGTGGTGCGAGGATAGTCCTGCCAGGTTCCCATCCACATGGGGATGTGGGCCTTCTGCTCTGAGGTCCCAACGGCTGGGTTGCTCACAGTTTCATGATGTGGGCCCTCTGCTGTGAGTTCACTTCGGCCTGGATCCCATAGACTCCGTGCTCTGGGCCGCCTGCTGCGAGGTTCCAACTGCTGGATTCCTCACATTTTTTAATCTATGGGCCCTGTGTTGTTAGGCTAGTCCTGCCTGCCTCACTCCGAGCACCTTGGAGATGTGGTTCCTGTGGTTTAGGCCACATGTTCTGGGTTCCTCACCTTTCCATGATTTGGCCACACTGGTGTAAGGATACTTCTGCGTGGTTCCGATCCCCTTGGTGATGTGGGCCCTCTGGTGAGAGTCTTATCCTGGCTGGGTTCCTCACCCTTCTGTGACATTTGCCCTCTTCTGTGAGGTCACTCCTGCCTGGCTAGCGCACGTCACCTTGGCGACGTGGGCCCTCAGTTGGGATTTGGTGCCTGCTGGGAGTTTCCTCCCTTCGGTAATGAGGGCCCTCTGGCGTCAGGCCCTAACTCCTGGGCTCCCAAACTTTTCTGATGTGTGCCCTGTGGTGCGAGTACACTCCTGCCAAGTTGCCAACCCCATGGGAATGTGGGCCTTCTGCTCTGTGGACTCAACGCCTGGGTTGTTCACAGTTTCATGATGAGGGCCCTCTTTTGTGAGTTCACACCGGCCGGGATCCCATAGCCTCGCTGCTCCTTGCCACCGGCTGGGACGTTCCAACTGCGGGATTCCTCACCTTTTTATTCTATGGGCCCTCTGTTTTGAGGCTACTCCTGCCTGCCTCCCTCGCAGACCCTTGGTGATCTGTGTCCTCTGGTTTGAGGCCACGTGTGTTGGGTCCCTAACCTTTCGATGATATGGCCCCAATGATGTGAGGACACTCCTGCCTGGTTCACATCCCCTTGTTGTTGTGGGCCCTCTGGTGAAAGTCTGATCCTTGCTGGGTTCCTGACCCTTCTTTGAGGTGGGCCCTCTTCTGTGAGGTAACTCCTGCCTGGCTTGCTCCCATTGCCTTGGTGACGTCGGCCATCTGGTGGCAGTTGGAGCCTGCTGGGAGACTCCTCTCCTAGGTGATGAGGGCCCTCTGGCATCAGGCTCTAACTGCTGGGCACCCCACATTTTCTGACTGAGCCCAGTGATGCCAGGACACTCCTGTAAGGTTCCCATCCCCATGCGGATGTGGGCCTTCTGCTCTGTGGTCCCATCGCCTGGGTTGCTCACAGTTTCGTGATGTTGGTTCTCTGGTGTTAGTTCACTCAGGCCTAGATCCCATAGCCTCTGTGCTCTGGCGCGACTGCTGGGAGGTTCCAACTGCTGGATTCCGCCCCTTTTTTATACTTTGGGCCCTGTGTGTGAGGCTCCTCCTGCCTGCCTCACTCCAAGCCCCTTGGTGATGTAGGTCCTCTGGTTTGAGGCCACATGTGCCGGTTGCCTCACCTTTTAGGTATGTGACCCCACTGGTGTGAGGACACTCCTGACTGGTTCCCATCCTCTTGTTGATGTGGGCCCTCTGGTGAGAGTCTGACCCTGGCTTGATTCCTCACACTTCTGGGAGGTGGGTCCTCTGCTGTGAGGTCACTCCTGCCTGGGTGGCATATGTCGCCTTGGCCACATGGGCCCTCTGGTTGCAGTTGGAGCGTGCTGGGAGCCTCCTCCCGTCGGTGATGAGGGCCCTCTGGCGTCAGGCCCTAACTGCTGGGCTCCCCACATTTTCTGATATGTGACCACTGGTGCGATGACACTCCTGCCAGGTTCCCATCCCCATGCGGATTTGGGCCTTCTGTTCTGAGGTGCCAACGGCTGGGTTGCTCACAGCGTCAGGATGTGGGCCCTCTGCTGTGAGTTCACTCCGGCATGCATCCCATACCCTCGGTGCTCTGGGCCACCTGCTTGGAGCTTCCAACTGCAGGATTCCTTACCTTTTTTCTTCTATGGGCCGTGTGTTGTGAGACACTTCCTGCATGCCTCACTCTGAGCCCCTTGTTGATGTGGGTCTTCTGGTTTGAGGCCACATGTGGTGGGTTCCTCGCCTTTCAATGATGTGGCCCCACTGGAGTGAGAACACTCCTGCCTGGTTCCCATCCCCTTGGGGATGTGGGCCCTCTGGTGAGAGTCTCATCCTGGTTGGGTTCCTCAGAGTTTCGTAAGGTTGGCCCTCTGCCCTGAGGTCACTCCTGCCTGGCTGGCACACCCCGCCTTGGTGACGTCGGCCCTCTGGCGGCAGTTGGAGCGTGCTGGGAGCCTTCTCCTCTCGGTGATGAGGACATTCTGGTGTCAGGCCCTAACTGCTGGGTACCCACATTTTCTGATACGTGTTAAGTGGTGAGAGGACACTACTGCCAGGTACCCATCCCCATGCGGTTTTGGGCCTTCTTCTCTGGGGTCACAACGGCTGGGTTGCTCACAGTGTCAGGATGTGGCCCCTCTGCTGTGACTTCAATCCGGCATGGATCCCATTGCCTCGGTGCTCTGGGACAAGTGCTTGGTGCTTCCAACTGCTGGATTCCTCACATTTTTTATTCTATGGGCCCTGCGTTGTGAGGCTAGTCCTCCGAGCCCCTTGGAGATGTGGGTCCTCTGGTTTAGGTCCTCTGGTTTAGGCCACATGTTCTGGGTTCCTCACCTTTCTATGATTTGGCCACACTGGTGTGAGGCCACTCCTGCCTGGATCCCATTCCCTTGGTGATGTGGGCCTTCTGGTGAGAGTCTTATCCTGGCTGGGTACTTCACCCTTCTGTGACGTAGACACTCTGCTGTGAGGTCACTGCTGCCTGGCTGGCGCACGTCACCTTGGCGACGTGGGCCCTCAGCTGGGAGTTGGTGCCTGCTGGGAGTCTCCTCCCCTCGGTAATGAGGGTCCTCTGGCTTCAGGCCCTAACTCCTGGGCTCCCATACTCTTCTGATGTGTGCCCTCTGGTGGGAGTACACTCCTGCCAGGTTCCCAACCACATGGGAATATGGGCCTTCTGCTCTGTGGTCCCAACCGCTGGGTTGTTCACAGTTTCCTGATGAGGGCCCTCTGTTGTGAATTCACACCGGCCGGGATCCCATAGCCTCGCTGCTCCTTGCCGCCTGCTGGGAGGTTCCAACTGCGGGATTCCTCACCTTTTTTATTTTATGGGCCCTCTGTTTGAGACACCTCCTACCTGCCTCACTCTGAGCCCCTTGTTGATGTGGGTCCACTGGTTTAGGCCATATGTTCTGGGTTCCTCACTTTTCTATGATTTGGCCATACTGGTGTGAGGCCACTCCTGCCTGGTTCATATCCCCTTGGTGATGTGGGCTGTCTGGTGAGAGTCTGATCCTGGCTGGTTTCGTCACCTTTCTGTGAGGTGGTCCCTCTGCTCTGAGGTCACACCTGCCTGGCTTGTTCCCGTTGCCTTGGAGACGTCGGCCCTCTGGTGGCAGTTGGAGCTTGCTGGGAGTCTCCTCCCCTCGGTGATGAGGGCCCTGTGGCATCAGTCAATAACTGATGGGCTCCCCATTTCTTCTGATGTTTGCCCACTTGTGCGATGACACTCCTGCCGGGTTCCCATCCCCATGTGGATGTGCGCCTTCTGCTGTGAGGTCCCAACGGTTGGGTCGCTCACAGTTTAATGATGAGGGCCCTCTGGTGTGAGTTCATTCCAGAAAGGATCCCATTGTCTCGCTGCTCCTGGCCGCCTGCTGGGACGTTCCAACTGCTGGATTCCTCACACTTTTTGATCTATGGTCCCTGTGTTGTTAGGCTACTCCTGCCTGCCTCACTCTGAGCACCTTGGAGATGTGGTTCCTGTGGTTTAGGACACATGTTCTGGGTTCCTCACCTTTCCATTATTTGGCCACACTGGTGTGAGGATACTTCTGCCTGGTTCCGGTCCCCTTGGTGATGTGGGCCCTCTGGTGAGAGTCTTATACTGGCTGGGTTCCTCTCCCTTCTGTGACGTTTGCCCTCTGCTGTGAGGTCACTCCTGCCTGGCTGGCGCACGTCACCTTGGCGACGTGGGCCCTCAGTTGGGATTTGGTGCCTGCTGGGAGTTTCCTCCCTTCGGTAATGAGGGCCCTCTGGCGTCTGGCCCTAACTCCTGGGCTCCCAAATTTTTCTGATGTGTGCCCTGTGGTGCGAGTACACTCCTGCCAGGTTCCCAACCCCATGGAAATGGGGGCCTTCTGCTCTGTGGACACAATGGCTGGGTTGTTCACAGTTTCATGATGAGGGCCCTCTTTTGTGAGTTCACACCGACCTGGAACCCATAGCCTCGCTGCTCCTTGCCACCTGCTGGGACGTTCCAACTGCGGGATTCCTCACCTTTTTTATTCTATGGGCCCTCTGTTTTGAGGCTACTCCTGCCTGCCTCCCTCCCAGACCCTTGGTGATGTGTGTCCTCTGGTTTGAGGCCACGTGTGTTGGGTCCCTCACCTTTCGATGATATGGCCCCAATGGTGTGAGGACACTCCTGCCTGGTTCACATCCCCTTGGTGTTGGGGGCCCTCTGGTGAAAGTCTGATCCTTGCTGGGTTCCTGACCCTTCTTTGAGGTGGGCCCTCTTCTGTGAGGTAACTCCTGCCTGGCTTGCTCACATTGCCTTGGTGACGTCAGCCATCTGGTTGCAGTTGGAGCCTGCTGGGAGCCTCCTCTCCTAGGTGATGAGGGCCCTCTGGCATCAGGCTCTAACTGCTGGGCACCCCACGTTTTCTGACTGAGCCCAGTGATGCCAGGACACTCCTGTAAGGTTCCCATCCCCATGCGGATGTGGGCCTTCTGCTCAGTGGTCCCAACGCCTGGGTTGCTCACAGTTTCGTGATGTTGGTTCTCTGGTGTTAGTTCACTCAGGCCTAGATCCCATAGCCTCTGTGCTCTGGGCCGACTGCTGGGAGGTTCCAACTGCTGGATTCCGCCCCTTTTTTATACTTTGGGCCCTCTGTTGTGAGGCTCATCCTGCCTGCCTCACTCCAAGCCCCTTGGTGATGTAGGTCCTCTGGTTTGAGGCAACATGTGCCGGTTGCCTCACCTTTTAGGTATGTGACCCCACTGGTGTGAGGACACTCGTGACTGGTTCCCATCCTCTTGTTGATGTGGGCCCTCTGGTGAGAGTTGGACCCTGGCTTGATTCCTCATACTTCTGGGAGGTGGGTCCTCTGCTGTGAGGTCACTCCTGCCTGGCTGGCACACGTCGCCTTGGCCACATGTGCCCTCTGGTTGCAGTTGGAGCGTGCTGGGAGCCTCCTCCCATCGGTGATGAGGGCACTCTGGCGTCAGGCCCTAACTGCTGGGCTCCCCGCATTTTCTGATATGTGCTCACTGGTGCGATGACACTCCTGCCAGGTTCCCATCCCCATGCGGATTTGGGCCTTCTGTTCTGAGGTGCCAACGTGTGGGTTGCTCACAGTGTCAGGATGTGGGCCCTCTGCTGTGAGTTCACTCCGGCATGCATCCCATATCCTCGGTGTTCTGGGCCACCTGCTTGGAGCTTCCAACTGCAGGATTCCTTACCTTTTTTCTTCTATGGGCCGTGTGTTGTGAGACACTTCCTGCCTGCCTCACTCTGAGCCCCTTGTTGTTGTGGGTCTTCTGGTTTGAGGCCACATGTGGTGGGTTTCTCACCTTTCAATGATGTGGCCCCACTGGGGTCAGAACACTCCTGCCTGGTTCCCATCCCCTTGGGGATGTGGGCCCTCTGGTGAGAGTCTCATCCTGGTTGGGTTCCTAAGAGTTTCGTAAGGTTGGCCCTCTGCCCTGAGGTCACTCCTGCCTGGCTGGCACACACCGCCTTGGTGACGTCGGCCCTCTGACCGCAGATGGAGCGTGCTGGGAGCCTTCTCCTCTCGGTGATGAGGACACTCTGGTGTCAGACCCTAACTGCTGGGTACCTATATTTTCTGATACGTGCTAAGTGGTGAGAGGACACTCCGGCCAGGTTCCCATCCCCATGCGGATTGGGGCCTTCTGTTCTGAGGTGCCAACGGCTGGGTTGCTCACAGTGTCAGGATGTGGGCCCTCTGCTGTGAGTTCAATCTGGCATGGATCCCATAGCCTCGGTGCTCTGGGACAACTGCTTGGAGCTTCCAACTGCGGGATTCCTCACCTTTTTTATTTTATGGGCCCTCTGTTTGAGACACCTCCTGCCTGCCTCACTCTGAGCCCCTTGTTGATATGGGTCCTCTGGTTTAGGCCATATGTTCTGGGTTCCTCACTTTTCTATGATTTGGCCATACTGGTGTGAGGCCACTCCTGCCTGGTTCTGATCCCCTTGGTGATGTGGGCCCTCTGGTGATTGTCTTATCCTGGCTGGGTTCCTCCCCCTTCTGTGACGTAGGCCCTCTGCTGTGAGGTCACTCCTGCCTGGCTGACGCACGTCACCTTGGCGACATGGGCCCTCAGTTGGGAGTTGATGCCTGCTAGGAGTCTGCCCCCCTCGGTAATTAGGGCTGTCTGGAGTCAGGCCCTAACTCCTGGGCTCCCAAACTTTTCTGATGTGTGCCCTGTGGTGCGAGTACACTCCTGCCATGTTACCAAACCCATGGGAATGTGGGCCTTCTGTTCTGTGGTCCCAACAGCTGTGTTGTTCACAGATTCATGATGAGGGCCCTCTGTTGTGAGTTCACACTGGCTGGGATCCCATAGCCTCGCTGCTCCTTGCCGCATGCTAGGAGGTTCCAACTGCGGGATTCCTCACATTTTTTATTCTATGGGTCCTCTGTTTTGAGGGTCCTCCTGCCTGCCTCACTCCCAGCCCCTTGGAGATGTGGGTCGGCTTTTTTGGGCCACATATTCTGGGTTCCTCACCTTTCTATGATTTGGCCACACTGGTGTGAGGCCACTCCTGCCTGGCTTGCTCCCGTTGCCTTGGTGACGTCGGACCTCTGGTGGCAGTTGGACCCTTCTTGTACGCTCCTCTCCAAAGTGATGAGGGCCCTCTTGCGTCAGGCCCTAACTGCTGGGCTCCGCACATTTTCTGATGTGAGCCCACTGGTGCAATGTCACTCATTCCAGGTTCCCATCCCCATGCGGATTTGGGCCTTCTGTTCTGAGGTGCCAACGGCTCGGTTGCTCCCAGTGTCAGGATGTGGGCCCTCTGCTGTGAGTTCACTCCAGCATGCATCCCAGAGCCTCGGTGCTCTGGGCCACCTGCTTGGAGCTTCCAACTGCAGGATTCCTTACCTTTATTCTTCTATGGGCTGTGTGTTGTGAGACACTTCCTGCCTCCCTCACTCTGAGCCCCTTGTTGATGTGGGTGTTCTGGATTGAGGCCACATGTTGTGGGTTCCTCGCCTTTCAGTGATGTGGCACCACTGTGGTGAGAACACTCCTGCCTGGTTCCCATCCCCTTGGTGATGTGGGCCCTCTGGTGAGAGTCTCATCCTGGTTGGGTTCCTCACAGTTCCGTAAGGTTGACCCTCGGCCCTGAGGTCACTCCTGCCTGGCTGGCACACCCTGCCTTGGTGACGTCGGCCCTCTGGCGGCAGCTGGAGCATGCTGGGAGCATTCTCCTCTCGGTGATGAGGACACTCTGGCGTCAGGCCCTAACTCCTGGGCTCCCATACTTTTCTGATGTGTGCCCTCAGGTGGGAGGACACTCCTGTCAGGTTCCCAACCACATGGGAATGTGGGCCTTCTGCTCTGTTTTCCCAACTGCTGGGTTGTTCACAGTTTCGTGATGAGGGCCCTCTGTTGTGAGTTCACACCGGCCGGGATCCCATAGCCTCGCTGTACCTTGCCGCCTGCTGGGAGGTTCCAACTGTGGGATTCCCCACCTTTTTTATTTTATGGGCCCTCTGTTTGAGACACCTACTGCCTGCCTCACTCTGAGCCCCTTGTTGATGTGGGTCCTCTGGTTTAGGCCATATGTTCTGGTTTCTTCACTTTTCTATGATTTGGCCATACTGGTTTGAGGCCACTCCTGCCTGGTTCTGATCCCCTTGGTGATGTGGGCCCTCTGGTGGGAGTCTTATCCTGGCTGGGTTCCTCCCCCTTCTGTGACGTAGGCCCTTGGCTGTGAGGTCATTCCTGCCTGGCTGTCACACGTCACATTGGTGACGTGTGCCCTCAGTTGAGAGCTGGTGCCTGCTAGGAGTCTGCTCCCCTCTGTAATTAGGGCCGTTTGGCGTCAGGCCCTAACTCCTGGGCTCCCAAAATTTTCTGATGTGTGCCCTGTGGTGCGAGTACACTCCTGCCAGGATGCCAACCCCATGGGAATGTGGGCCTTCTGTTCTGTGGTCCCAACAGCTGTGTTGTTCACAGTTTAATGATGAGGGCCCTCTGTTGTGAGTTCACACTGGCTGGGAACCCATAGCCTCGCTGCTCCTTGCCGCATGCTAGGAGGTTCCAACTGCGGGATTCCTCACTTTTTTATTCTATGGGTCCTCTGTTTTGTGGCTCCTCCTTCCTGCCTCACTTCCAGCCCCTTGGAGATGTGGGTCCTCTTGTTTAGGCCACATGTTCTGGGTTCCTCACCTTTCTATTATTTGGCCACACTGGTGTGAGGCCACTCCTGCCTGGATCCGATCCCCTTGGTGATGTGGACCCTCTGGTGAGAGTCTGATCCTGGCTGGGTACCTCACCCTTCTGTGAGGTGGGCCCTCTGACATGAGGTCACTCCTGCCTGGGTGGCACACGTCGCCTTGGTGACATGGGCCCTCTGTTGGCCATTGGAGTGTGTTGGGAGCCTCCTCCCCTCTTTAATGAGGGCCCTGGATAAAACGCATATGCCCTTCTTGGCCAAGTGCATCATTGTCGACGTACTGCCTCTTTTCCTATGCTTTAAATGCAATTACTGTCTACCTCCTGAAATCGGTTTCCTTCAATTCTGCCCCACTTTCAAGTCTGCTTTGCAGCCTTACTTCAATATATTTTTGGAAGATAGCTGTCATTGATAACTGCAGGTTTGTGAATGACAGTGCCCCTGAGCTCTTTTTTTCAACTAGCTTTCTTTTGAGCTGGCCGCAAAACTGCAGGAGTGCTTCAGGCCCTAATCTTGTTCCGGAGTGGCACGCTGAGCCTTTGGTTCATTCCTCTTCCTGGTGGGAAATGAGAGTTAAATTTGCCCGTGCAGACACCTACAGCTACTCTCTCATTAGTTCTCCCTATTCCTGTTCATCTTGCGCAGAAATTGCAAACTGTGCCAAACAGGAGATAAAGGCACTGACTGTCCAAGTGGGGAAACTGTTAGTAAAGGGTCTGGAATTGTGAACCCGAGAAAAAGCGGACGAAAACGGGCATGCATTTGAAAACGTTTCCCGGTCACATGGTGCACCATACTGTAGGATTCCCATGCATGTTTTAGCTGAAGGAAGAATCCCTTAAACCTGGAGAGTTGGGACCCATGGAACGGGTACCATGCAGTATGACTTCAAAGGGTCTGCATTTGCTCATCGAACCTCACCAATACTATCAGCCCGAAGGGTCCAACCTTATGTCTCACTCAGCTCTGGGTGTAGATGAGGTAAATCCAGGTTGCATCACAAGCACTGAATGAATTATTTAAGAATTGCTCTCTATTTCACTGTCATTGTGTTTTGTTTTTGTAATTAATTTTGATAATGGAATTTATCGGATTTTCTCTGCTGCATTCATGCAGCTGTACAAACGCTTGATTCTCTTATGGAGACATATAAATCCATGGGTTTGAAGATTCTTACTAGTCAGGTGTATTCCTAGGCGTTGAATATAGGGTGTTTAGTCCATTTCGTTCAGCACGGGGTAGGTATTGACTATTATATATTTCACTTATGGAATGGTATCTGTGCTAATTTCTATCTCTGGTTTTATGCAGCACCCCAACTCACCTTTCCCCTTAAGCAAACATAAGTTGGTTTTCTAAAGTTGAGACACTGTTCTGTTTTGTAATTCAGTTCATGTGTAGCCAAGATTACATTCCATGTATTAGTGATATCTTATGATGTTTCATTTTCTGTGTGACTTATTTCACTTAGAATCATCGTACCTGAATCCACTCAGTATGCCACAACGGGCCTGATGACACAGATTTCATTGGTGAGTGATATTCCATTGTACGTACGTACCGCAACTTCTTTATCCATTTTTCGCTTTCTGGGACATTTAACTTGTACCATAGATGAGGTTCTTGTAAACAGAGCCGTCTGAAACATTGGGGTGGCTGTGTGTTTTTGATTTTAATTTCACTAAGCTATAGGACCATAAGTGGAAGTTCCGCACGCTCCGTTGCATTGTTTTTTAGGTGTTTCAGGAAACACCATACACTTCTCAAGTGTGGCTCTTGGCAATTTACATCCCAACCACCAGCATAACAAGGCTCCCATTTCTCCATGGCCTGTGCTGCCTTTCTGGATTTTACACTTTTTTCCGATGGCCCTTTTGACCGGGGGGCAGTGAGACTTCACTGTAGTGCAGATTTCTTTAACATGCTTGCTTGGTTGGCCAAAAAGGGCATATGCGTTTTTTCCTGAATATATTCAGGAAAAAACGCATACGCCCCTTTTGGCCAAGTGCATCATTGTCGACGTTCTGCCTCTTTTCCTATGCTTTAAATGCAATTCCAGTCTACCCCTGAAATCTTTTTCCTGCAATTCTGCCCCGCTTTCAAGTCCTCTTCGCAGCCTTCTTTCAATATATTTTTGGACGAGAGCTGTCATTTATAACTCTGCAGGTTTGTGAATTACAGTGCCCCTGAGCTCCTTTCTTCAAATAACTTTCTTGTGAGCTGGTCGCAAACCCGCCGGATTGCTTCAGGCCCTAATCTGGTTCCGGCACGGCATGCTGAGCCTTTGGTTAATTCCTCTTCCTGGTGGGAAATGAGCGTTAAATTTGCCCGTGCAGACAACTACAGCTAGTCTCTCATTGTTTCTCCCTATTCCTGTTCATCTTGCGCAGAAATTGCAAACTGTCCCAAACAGGAGGTTAAAGGCACTGACTCTCCAAGTGGGGAGAGTGTTAGTAAACGGTCTGGAATGGTGAACCCGAGTAAAAGTGGACGAAAACTGAGATGCATTTGAAAACGTTTCCCAGTCACACGGTGCACCATACTGTGGGTTTCCCATGCATGTTTTAGCTGAAGGAAGAATCGCTTAAACCTGGAGAGTTGGGACCCTTGGAATGGGTCCCATGCAGTATGACTTCAAAGGGTCTGCATTTGCTCATCGAACCTCACCAATGCTATCAGCCCGAAGTGTCCAACCTTATGTCTCACTCAGCTCTGGGTGTAGATGAGGTAAATCCAGGTTGCATCACAAGCCCTGAATGAATTATTTAAGAACTGCTCTCTATTTCACTGTCATTGTATTTTGTTTTTGTAATTCATTTTGATAATGGGAGTTATCGGATTTTCTCTGCTGCCTTCATGCAGCTGTACACACGCTTGATTCTCTTATGGAGACATATAAATCCATGGGTTTGAAGATTCTTACTAGCCAGGTGTATTCCTAGGCGTTGAATATAGGGTGTTTAGTGCATTTCGTTGAGCAAGGAGTAGGTCTTGACTATTAAATATTTGACTTATGGAATGGTATCTGTGCTAATTTCTATCTCTGCTTTTATGCAGCACACCAATTCACCTTTCCCCTTAAGAAAACAGAAGTTGGTTTTCTAAATTTGAGACCCTGATCTGTTTTGTAATTCAGTTCATGTGTAGCCAAGATTACATTCCGTGTATTAGTGATATCTTATGATATTTCATTTTCTGTGTGACTTATTTCACTTAGAATCATCGTACCTGAATCCACTCATTATGCCACGACGGGCCTGATGACATAGATTTTATTGCTGAGTGATATTAGATTGTACGTACGTACCACATCTTCTTTATCCATTTTTCGCTTTCTGGGATATTTAACTTGTACCGTAGACGAGGTTCTTGTAAACAGGGCCGTCTGAAACTTTGGGGTGGTTGTGTGTTTTTGATTTTAATTTCACTAAGCTATAGGAACATAAGTGAAAGTGCCATAGGCTCCGTTGCTTTGTTTTTTAGGTGTTTCAGGAAACACCATACACTTCTCCAGAGTGGCTGTTGGCAATTTACATCCCACCCATCATCATAACAAGGCTCCCACTTCTCCATGGCCTGTGCTGCCTTTCTGGATTTTACAGGATTTTCAGGTGGCCCTTTTGACCAGGGGGCAGTGAGACTTCATTGTAGTGCAGATTTCTTTAACATGCTTGCTTGGTTGGCCAAAAAGTGTGTATGCGTTTTTTTCAGAATATATTCAGGAAAAAACGCATACGCTCTTTTTGGACAAGTGCATCATTGTCGACGTTCTGCCTCTTTTCCTATGCTTTAAATGCAATTCCAGTCTACCCCCTGAAATCGTTTTCCTGCAATTCTGGTCCGCTTTCAAGTCCTCTTCGCAGCCTTCCTTCAATATATTTTTGGACGATAGCTGTCATTTATAACTCTGCAGTTTTGTGATTTACAGTGCCTCACAGCTCCTTTCTTCAAATCGCTTTCTTGTCAGCTGGCCGCAAACCCGCAGGATTGCTTCAGGCCCTAATCTGTTTCCGGCACGGCATGCTGAGCGTTTGGTTAATTCCTCTTCCTGGTGGGAAATGAGCGTTAAATTTGCCCGTGCAGACACCTACAGCTAGTCTCTCATTGGTTCTCCCTATTCCTGTTCATCTTGCCAGAAATTGCAAACTGTGCCAAACAGGAGGTTAAAGGCACTGACTCTCCAAGTGGGGAGAGTGTTAGTAAAGGGTCTGGAATGGTTAACCCGAGTAAAAGGGGACAAAATCTGAGATGCATTTGAAAACGATTCCCGGTCACACGGTGCACCATACTGTGGGTTTCCCCTGCATGTTTTAGCTGAATGAAGTATCGCTTAAACCTGGAGAGTTGGGACCCATGGAATGGGTACCATGCAGTATGACTTCAAAGGGTCTGCATTTGCTCATCGAACCTCACCAATGCTATCAGCCCGAAGTGTCCAACCTTATGTCTCACTCAGCTCTGGGTGTAGATGAGGTAAATCCAGGTTGCATCACAAGCCCTGAATGAATTATTTAAGAATTGCTCTCTATTTCACTGTCATTGTGTTTCGTTTTTGTAATTCATTTTGATAATGGGATTTATCGAATTTTCTCTCCTGCCATCATGCAGCTGTACACACGCTTGTTTCTCTTATGGAGACATATAAATCCATGGGTTTGAAGATACTTACTAGTCAGGTGTATTCCTAGGCGTTGAATATAGGGTGTTTAGCCCATTTCGTTGAGCAAGGTGTAGGTCTTGACTATTACATATTTGACGTATGGAATGGTATCTGTGCTAATTTCTATCTCTGGTTTTATGCAGCACCCCAACTCACCTTTCCCCTTAAGCAAACATAAGTTGGTTTTCTAAATTTGAGACCCTGTTCTGTTTTGTATTTCAGTTCATGTGTAGCCAAGTGTACATTCCGTGTGTTAGTGACATCTTATGAGGTTTCTTTATCTGTGTGATTTATTTCACTTAGAGACATCGTACCTGAATCCAGTCCTTATGCTGCTTTGGGCCTGATGACATAGATTTCCTTGCTGAGTGATATTCCATTTTACGTAAGTACTACAACTTCTTTATCCCTTTTTTGCTCTCTGGGATATTTAACTTGTAGGGTAGACAAGGTTCTAAACAGAGCTGTCCTAAAGTTTGTGGTGGCTGCGTCTTTCTGATTTTAATTTCTCTAAGCTAAAAGACCATATGTGGAAGTGCACTGGGCTCAGTTCCTTTCTTTTTTAGGTGTTTCAGGAAACGCCATACACTTCTCCAGAGTGGCTGTTGGCAATTTACATCCCACCCATCAGCATAACAAGGCTCCGTTTTCTCCATGGCCTGTCCTGTCTTTCTGGATTTTACAGTTTTTTCAGATGGCCCTTATGACCAGGGGGAAGTGAGACTTCATTGTAGTGCAGATTTCCTTTGCAAGCTTGCTTGGTTGGCCAAAAAGCGTGTATGCGTTTTTTCCTGACTATATTCAGGAAAAATCGAATACGCCCTTTTTAGCCAAGTGCATCATTGTCAACGTTCTGCCTCTTTTCCTATGCTTTAAATGCATTTTCAGTCTAACTCCTGATATCGGTTTCCTGCAATTCTGCCCCACTTTCAAGTCCTCTTCGCGTCCTTACTTCAATATATTTTTGGACAATAGCTGTCATTTATAACTCTGCATGTTTGTGAATTACAGTGCCCCTGAGCTCGTTTCTTCAACTCGTTTTCTTTTGAGCTGGCTGCAAAAGCATAGGATTGCTTCTGGCCCTAATCTTGTTCCGGCATTGCACGCTGACCGTTTGTTTAATTCTCCTTCCTGGTGGGAAATGAGCATTACATTTGCCCATGCAGACACCTACAGCTAATCTCTCATTGGTTCTCCCTATTCCTGTACATCTTCTGCGTAAATTGCAAACTGAGCCAGACAGGAGGTTAAAGACACTGACTCTCCAAGTGGGGAGAGTGTTAGTAAAGCGTCTGGAATGGTGAACCCGAGTACCAGGGGACGAAAATTGAGATGCATTTAAAAACGTTTCCCAATCACACGGTGGACCATACACTGGGTTTCCCATGAACGTTTTAGCTGAAGGAAGAATCCCTTAAACCTAGAGAGTTGAAACCCATGGAATGGGTAAAATGCTGTATGACTTCAAATGGTCTGCATTTGCTCACAGAACCTCACCAATGCTATCAGCTCGAAGTGTCCAGCCTTATGTCTCATCCAGCTGTGGGTGTAGATGTGTTAAATCCAGGTTGCATCACAAGCCCTGAAAGAATTTTTTAAGAATTGCTCTCTATTTCACTGCCATTTTGTTATGTTTTTGAAATTTATTTTGAAAATGTGATTTAGCTGATTTTCACTGCTGCGTTTATGTCGCTCTACACACGCTTGATTCTCTTACGGAGACATATAAATCCATACGTTTTAAGACTCTTACTAGTCAGGTATATTCCTAGGTGGTGAATATGGGGTGTTGAGTCATTTCGTTGACCAAAAAGTAGGTCTTTTCTATTACATATTTGGCTTATGGAACAGTATCTGTGCTAATTTCAATCTCTGGTTTTATTCAGCACCCGAACTCACCTTTCCCCTTAAGCAAGCATATGTTGGTTTTCTAAATTTGAGGCCCCGTTCTGTTTTGTAGTTCCATTCATGTGTCCCCAAGTTTACATTCCGTGTATTAGTGATATCTTATGTTGCTTTAAATGATATCTTATGATATGTGTCTTTTTCTTTTGAATTATGTGACTTCGAATGATCATACGTAACTCCTCTGGAGTTGTTACAAATGGCCATATTTCATTGATTTCCAGGCTGAGTAATATTCCACTCTACATAAGTACCACATCTCTATCCATTTTTTCCCTCCAGAGACATTTAAGTTATATCCTAGTCGAGGTTCTTTTAAACAGAGAGGCGGTAAACATTGGGGTGCCTGTGTCCTCTCGATTTTTGTTTTTCCCAAGATACACGTCCATGAGTGCAAGTGCCCTGTGCTCTGTAGCTCATTTTTTAGATGCTTTAGTAAACACAATACACTTCTCCAGAGTGACCGTTGGCAATATACATTTCCACTATAAGCCTCACAGGGCTCCCTTTTCTCCTTTCCTGTCCTGCATTTCTGGTGTTTACACTTTATGAGGACGGCTCTTCTGACTGATGTGAAGTGATATCTTTTGTAGTATTGATTTCCAGTGCCCACCTGTTTGGTTGGCTAAAAATGTGTGTGCCCTTTTCTTGAATATATACAGAAAGAGACGCATACACCCTTTTTGACCAAGTGCAAAGTTGCAAATGTTCAGCCCCTTTTCTGGTGCTTAATGGCGAGTCCTTTCTACCTCTTCCAATCCCTTTCCTGCCATTCTCCCTTGCTTACAAGTCCTTTTCTCTGACTATCCTCAAGACATTTTTTAGGGATAGATATTTTCAACTCTGCAGTTTCGTGAATTTTAGTGCCCCTGAGTTCCATTTTTTACTTGTGTTTATGGGAACTGGCCACAAAGCAGCGGGATTTCCTCAAGGCCTATTCTGTTTCCATGGGCAACCCTAGCCTTTGGTCAATTCGTCTTTCTGATTGGAAATTAAAGTGACATGTGGCTGTCCGAGCACCTAGGACTTGTCTCTCATTGTTCCTCCTCCTTCCGCTTCATCCTCTGGACAAATTCCAAACTGTACACAACAGGATGTTGACAGTGCTGACATCTCCAAGTGGGGAGACTGTTAGTAAAGACGCCGGAGTGGTGAACCCGAGCACCAGGAGATGAGGAGATGAGATGCCTTTTCCAAACTCTTCCCGATCAGACGGTATACCATCCTCTGGGTGTGACAGGCATGTTTTAGCTGTAGGAAGGATCCCATTCATGTGAGGAGACCACCAGGGCTTTTTCAAAATCAGTGTCTCTCCGCAACCCAAACTGGGGAATTTTTTAAGCTACGGCTACACATATGTTCATTAAGGGCCTTGGGAAGTAGGCAGAGTCCAAACTTTAGATGATTGAAGTCTTCAGGGTCAGAAGCACTCACCAACGGCTTCCCTTAGGTTCCATTTTAACAGTCATTGATAGATGATGTCAATAAAAATATCTATTCTTTTTCAGATTATTTCCCCTTATAGGTTATTGCAAAATATTGAGTGTAGTTCCCTGTGCTATACAGTAGTTCCTTGTTGATGATTGATTATATACATAGCAGTGTGTATGTGTTAATCCCAAACTGTTAATTTATCCCTCCTCCCACCTTTCCTCTTTGGTAATCATAAATTATAAGATTTTATACTTCTCAGAAATGGGGGAGCTGAAAGAGAGGTATCATTTTCAATGGAAAAGCATTTAAAACAAGATTGAAGCTTTAACCAAGATTATTAGATGTACATCCTTGGAAAGAAATCATTTCGTTTCTCTAATATTGACCTGACAAATAAGACAAACCTTTTCAGTGAACTTGCTTATAATAAAGTGATGGAAATATCAAATGGAAGTGTTAGAAACATCTTATTTTACCCGAGCCTTATACACTGTTCTATGTTAATTACAGTTTGGCTCACACATCTGTTCATTGAAGTTACAAGGTTCTCAATTTCTGTTACTGATCCTCCAGAGTGGACCCCAACAAGTGTCCCCCTGCCCGGTGTCATTGGAGCCAACAGATCGAGACTGAGTTTGGTTCAGAAGCAAAGGAAACTTTATATTTTGATCAGAGAATGGAGAGGTGAGAGCATGTGCTACCCTGTGGGCTGTGGGCTGGGCTGCTGTGTAGAGATCCTGTCAGAGTCAGTGGGAGGGAGGGGGCAGGGCTCTCTCGTGGGCCCGGTTGGCTGCAGCTCAGGCTCTATATCACGGAGTCTGCCCTGGGCCCCAGGATCTGATGTGTCGACCCAGCCATTCTGCACTAGAAAATCTGGTCTGAAGTGCCAGGTGTGGAACCTCTGTATGCGGGACCCTAGGAGCACGTGAAATTAGACAAAGCACAAAGGATAAAAAGGTTAGACTTTATTTTATTGCCCAGATTCTATTTTTATCTCCCAGGGATTTTTAAGGGGCTTTGCCTGGGACAAACCCCGCTTCTGCCTTTTGTCCCCTTCCTCATTCTTGGAGCGCTGAGGGTGCAGACCCTTCATCTGTAACTGCTGAGTGCTGAGTTAAGAGCACTCATACTCGTGGGCGAGGGTCAGAACTTCTCCCCAGCAGCCTCCAGGTGACGTTGATTGTCCCCAGGGCTGCTGCCTCCCTGCTCGTCCACCTGAGCACCAGTATTGGAAGTGTTATAGATTCTAATGACCGTTAAGGGTCCAGGAAGGAGATGTGCAGTGATGCTGTGAGGTCCAGTTTCACCCCGCCCCACATTTATTTGGCCACCTTAGGCTGACCGTTTCTGCCAGCCTAGATGCTCTGACCAGTAGTCTGCGCTTTCTTCAATTAGGCCCCTGAATTAACGTAAAAACAGCACCAGGTGTCAGGACCCTGCCCGCTCAACTCCCAGACAGCCCAGGGTCAGTGGTGATGAAGGACCATGATGGCCACTGAGTCAACAGCCTTTTGAAGTAAACAGGAGTCCAGCCGGTCTTATTGGCCACCATCATCACGGTATTTCTAGGCTTTTCTATGGTGACAGCGTGATATTCGGTTCCCCCGCCAAGATTATTAGCTCCCCTCTGGGTGCAGTAAGTCCTGCAAGCAGTAGTCTACTCTTTTGGGACACACTCTTGTTGTTTTATGAGAGAAACTCCAGGTCAAGTGATGGTCACATGAGTTGTCATGTTGCCCCGTTGCCCCTGGTTATCTCTCTGGAGGTTGGAGTTGGAGGGCCTCCTCACTCGAGGTCAGTGTGCCCACGGAGCAAACCCTGCAACTTCAGGGCATGGTTGGGGGTTAGGATCACCACGTGGGGTCCTTTTCCCTTAAGAGGGAGGTGGCCTTTTGGGCTGCTGATTTCCAGGTTTTTAGATACCGCCAGTATCTTGGGCAGATGTGGCGGTGGGCCAAGCTCCATGGTGACCGTAGTTTATCCTACCTATATGGCATTCTTGCATTGTTCCATTTCAAGTGGTCTCAGTTTTTGCACTAATACTCCAGTGGCGATTCACCTTTCACCAGGAATGTAAAGGTCAAAGGGTTTAGCTAAATTAGCGAGTTCCAGGGCAAGGGTCTGAATTGACTGCTCTTTCCATTCTTGAAAGGCCACTTCTGGATTCTATTCAAAAGGATCATCATCTTTTCCTTTCAGTGTTTCATATAGAGGCCCAGCTAGTAGACTGTAGTTAGGGATCCAGAAGCAGCAAACCCTGGCCTCCCCAGGAACCCCTAAGCTGTCTTCTAGTTCTAGAAAGGGGTAAGGCTATAAATTGTTTCTTCCCTTTCCTGGGATGTGCTTCTCCGACCTTCTGTGAGAATGAAGCCCAGGCAGGTCACCGTAGTCTGTGATATTTGAGCTTTTTCTTGGACAACTTCTATCCTCTATTGGCTTGGTAGTTCAGAGGTCTCCTTAGTAGGGCTGGCGATCAGAATGTCGTCTGCATATTGAAGGAGTGTTTCCTTTTCCAGAGGTAGAGCTTTTAGGTCTTTAGCTGAGCTTTCCCCAAAGGTGGTGTGGGAATTTTTGAACCCTTGGGGCAAGACGGCCCGGAAGTATTGTTTTAGTTGTATGTTGAGTCCTGCCACTCACAAGCCAAAATTTTTTGTGACTCTCGGACTAATGGAATACAAAAGAAGGCATCATTCAAGACTAATACAGAATACCAAGTCCTGGTGGTTGGTAGAATGACCAGCAGGGTGTAGGATTTAGGAACTACTGGAGGTATATCCTCGGTGGCTTCACTGACTGTCCTGACATCCTTTACCAGGACTCCAGCAGCCCATGGGGCTCTCGAGGTCAGGCCAATCCCAGGATATGAAGCTCACCTGGGCATGTACCCCACCCCCACGCCAGCCCACGGGGCTCTCGTGTTCAGGCCCCTCCCAGGATATGGGGTTCCCTGCGCAGGTTCCCTGCAGCCCATGGGGCTCTCGTGGTCAGGCCCCTCCCAGGATACAGAGCTACCCTTGCAGGTACCGTGGCAAGGCTGGGCACACAGGAACCGTGCACATAGCCCACATTGCAGAGCACTCCCAGCTCACCTGTCGCTCAGATCTGACACAGAGCACCTCAGAGCAGGACTTGAACTAACAAATAGCACCTCCGTCAGGTCTGTGACCCTGGGCATCACTCTGTGCGGCCTCCCTCCACCTGGTCTTCCAGAGACTTCCACTGCACCCGGGGCACCAGGCCTCTGTCTCCACCCACCACCCACCCCTCCTCTCCCTGACTCCTGGGGTCCTCTCATTAGGAGAGGGTTTTCTTGAAGTTGTCTCCCACTCATGGGCCAGTTAAAATGATTAGAAAACAAGCCGGAGCTACAACCCCTTGTCTATCCTGACTCTCAAGAGCCCACACCTGTTCCTTGGACCTGGCTGATTCAGCAATTTCCATTTTCTGCAATTGTGAGACCCTGAGGGGTGATGATTGGCTGACCTGGGCAGCCTGACCGTGCCGGCCAGCCCTCCCCAGGTGTGCCTGGGTTGAGATCGATATAAACACACATATAAAATGGCTGTGCCTGACGCCATTTTCTCTGCCCTGTCAACAGTCTCGGGGCTGGGCTGGTGGGACGGAGTGAGAGGCCATGGCTTTGTGGGTGGCCCAGTGTGAGTGGGGTTCTGCTGGACTTTCTGCAGCAGTTGCCAAGATGCCACCTGCTAAAGAAGAGGATGTGACACCCATACCTGCCGCTGGAATTTCTTCCTGGGCAGAGGTGAGGAAGGAAGAAAGCAGTGGGGGCGAGGACAGGAGGGGTATCTCAGGCAGGGAAATGGAAAGCTTCCAGAAGAGCACCCAGGGCCAGGGCCATCCTGGCTGGCCTGCAGGCACCAAGTCGGCCGGCATGCTGTCACTCGTGTGGCTCCATGGCCCTTCCTCTAGGCTTTCAAGTCCTTGTACATATTCAGGTGTTTTACCTGGGAAGGGTGGGAACATTTCAGCAGCAGCTGGCCTGGGGTTCGGCCCACGTTTACTCACAGATGCCTCGGCATGGTCCCCCAGCTTTGCAAAGAGGACGCTTGTTGCGTGGGGCCTGCTGGCTGAATGGGAGATGATTCCCCACCACTGACCAACTTCAGAATGGTTTACAACTGGAGCAAGTGCCCTGATACGGTTTTCCTCTGTGTAAATGGTGGGTTCTGATTTTTTTCTTTTTTCCGTTTTTGGTTCAAGGTAGATTTTATTCCTCTTTTTTGTATTTACAGATATAAGCATGGAAATAATTTATTCATATTAATACATGTATGTGAAGGGAAGAATATTTTTTCTGTTTTACTTTTTTTAATTTTATTTTTTTAATTTTGAATTTTATTTTATTTTTTATACAGCAGGTTCTTATTGGTTATCTATTTTATACATATAAATGTATACATGCCAATCCCAATCTCTCAACTCCTCCCACCACCACCCCCCCAACCGCTCTCCCCCCTTGGTGTCCATACGTTTGTTGTCTACATCTGTTGCTCTATTTCTGTCTTGCAAAACGGTTCATCTGTACAATTTTTCTAGGTTCCACATATATGCATTAATATACAAGATTTGTTTTGTTTTTCACTTTCTGACTTACTTCACTCTGTATGACAGTCTCTAGATCCATCAACGTCTCTACAAATGATCCAATTTCATTCCTTTTTATGGCTTAGTAATATTCCATTTTATATATGTACCACATCTTTATGCATTCGTCTGTCTGGGCATTTAGGTTGCTTCCATTACCTGGATATTGTAAATAGTGATGCAATGAACATTGCGGTGAATGTCTCTTTTTGATTTTTGGTTTTGTCTGGGTATATGCCCAGTAGTGGGATTGCTGTATCATATGGTAATTCTATTTTTAGTTTTATAAGAAACTCCATAATGTTCTCCACAGTGACTGTATCTATTTACATTCCCAACAATAGTGGAAGAGGGTTCCTTATCTCCACACCCTTTCCAGCATTTGTTTGTAGATTTTCTGATGATGCCCATTCTAACAGGTGTGAGATGATACAGCATGGATGAGTCTATTTCGTTGAGCAAGGAGTAGGTCTTGTCTATTACATATTTGGCTTATGGAAAGGTATCTGTGCTAATTTCAATCTCTGGTTTTATACAGCACCCCAACTCAACTTTCCCCTTAAGCAAGCATAAGTTTTTTAGCTAAATGTGAGACACTGTTCGGTTTTGTAATTCAGTTCATGTGGAGCCAAGTTTACACTCCCTCTATTAGTGATATCTTATGATTACTGTCTTTCTCTGTGTGACATATTTCTCTTAGAGTCATCGTGCTTAAATCCACTCAATTTGCTGCTACAGGCCTGATGACATTGATTTCATTGCTGAGTGATATTCCGTTGTACGTAAGTAGCACAACTTCTTTATCCATTTTTTTCTTTCTGGGATATTTAATTTGTACTGGACTCAAGGTTCTTGTAAACACAGCAGCCCTAAATTTTGTGTTGGCTGTGTCTTGTTGATTTTAATTTTCCTAAGCTATAGGACCATAAGTGGAAGTGCCCTAGGCTCTGTAGCTTTGTTTTTTAGATGTTTCAGGATACACCATAAACATCTCCAGAGTGTCTGTTGGCAATTTACATCCCACCCATCAGCATAACAAGGCTCCCTGTTCTCCATGGCCTGTCCTGTGTTTCTCGTTTTTACACTTTTTTCAGATGGCCCTTTTGACGAATGGGAAAAGAGACTTCATTGTAGTGCGGATTTCCATTGCTCGAGTGCTTGGTTGACCAAAAAGGGCGTATGCGTTTTTTCCTGAATATATTCACGAAAAAATGCATACGCTCTTTTTGTCCAAGTGCATCACTGTCAAAGATCTGCTGCTTTTCATATGCTTTAAATGCAATTCAAATCTACCTCCTGAAATCTGATTCCTGGAATTCTGCCGTGTTTTCAAGTCTTCTTTGCAGCCTTACTTCAATATATTTTTGACAATAGTTGTCATTTATAACTCTGCAGGTTTGTGAATTACAGTGTCCCTGATTTCCTTTCTTAACTCGCTTCCTTGTAAGCTGGCCACAAAACCGCAGGTTTGCTTCAGGCCGTAATCTGGTTCCGGCACGGCACGCTGAGCGTTTGGTTAATTCCTCTTCCTGGTGGGAAATGAGAGTTAAATGTGCCCGTCCAGACACCTGCCTCACTCCCAGCCCATTGGTGATGTGTGTCCTCTGGTTTGAGGCCACATGTGCCAGTTTACTCACCTATTAAAGATGTGGACCCACTGGTGTGAGGACACTCCTGCCTGGTTCATATCCCCTTGGTGATGTGGGCTGTCTGGTGAGAGTCTGATCCTGGCTGGTTTCGTCACCTTTCTGTGAGGTGGTCCCTCTGCTCTGAGGTCACACCTGCCTGGCTTGTTCCCGTTGCCTTGGAGACGTCGGCCCTCTGGTGGCAGTTGGAGCTTGCTGGGAGTCTCCTCCCCTCGGTGATGAGGGCCCTGTGGCATCAGTCAATAACTGATGGGCTCCCCATTTCTTCTGATGTTTGCCCACTTGTGCGATGACACTCCTGCCGGGTTCCCATCCCCATGTGGATGTGCGCCTTCTGCTGTGAGGTCCCAACGGTTGGGTCGCTCACAGTTTAATGATGAGGGCCCTCTGGTGTGAGTTCATTCCAGAAAGGATCCCATTGCCTCGCTGCTCCTGGCCGCCTGCTGGGACGTTCCAACTGCTGGATTCCTCACACTTTTTGATCTATGGTCCCTGTGTTGTTAGGCTACTCCTGCCTGCCTCACTCTGAGCACCTTGGAGATGTGGTTCCTGTGGTTTAGGCCACATGTTCTGGGTTCCTCACCTTTCCATTATTTGGCCACACTGGTGTGAGGATACTTCTGCCTGGTTCCGGTCCCCTTGGTGATGTGGGCCCTCTGGTGAGAGTCTTATACTGGCTGGGTTCCTCTCCCTTCTGTGACGTTTGCCCTCTGCTGTGAGGTCACTCCTGCCTGGCTGGCGCACGTCACCTTGGCGACGTGGGCCCTCAGTTGGGATTTGGTGCCTGCTGGGAGTTTCCTCCCTTCGGTAATGAGGGCCCTCTGGCGTCTGGCCCTAACTCCTGGGCTCCCAAATTTTTCTGATGTGTGCCCTGTGGTGCGAGTACACTCCTGCCAGGTTCCCAACCCCATGGAAATGGGGGCCTTCTGCTCTGTGGACACAATGGCTGGGTTGTTCACAGTTTCATGATGAGGGCCCTCTTTTGTGAGTTCACACCGACCTGGAACCCATAGCCTCGCTGCTCCTTGCCACCTGCTGGGACGTTCCAACTGCGGGATTCCTCACCTTTTTTATTCTATGGGCCCTCTGTTTTGAGGCTACTCCTGCCTGCCTCCCTCCCAGACCCTTGGTGATGTGTGTCCTCTGGTTTGAGGCCACGTGTGTTGGGTCCCTCACCTTTCGATGATATGGCCCCAATGGTGTGAGGACACTCCTGCCTGGTTCACATCCCCTTGGTGTTGTGGGCCCTCTGGTGAAAGTCTGATCCTTGCTGGGTTCCTGACCCTTCTTTGAGGTGGGCCCTCTTCTGTGAGGTAACTCCTGCCTGGCTTGCTCACATTGCCTTGGTGACGTCAGCCATCTGGTTGCAGTTGGAGCCTGCTGGGAGCCTCCTCTCCTAGGTGATGAGGGCCCTCTGGCATCAGGCTCTAACTGCTGGGCACCCCACGTTTTCTGACTGAGCCCAGTGATGCCAGGACACTCCTGTAAGGTTCCCATCCCCATGCGGATGTGGGCCTTCTGCTCAGTGGTCCCAACGCCTGGGTTGCTCACAGTTTCGTGATGTTGGTTCTCTGGTGTTAGTTCACTCAGGCCTAGATCCCATAGCCTCTGTGCTCTGGGCCGACTGCTGGGAGGTTCCAACTGCTGGATTCCGCCCCTTTTTTATACTTTGGGCCCTCTGTTGTGAGGCTCATCCTGCCTGCCTCACTCCAAGCCCCTTGGTGATGTAGGTCCTCTGGTTTGAGGCAACATGTGCCGGTTGCCTCACCTTTTAGGTATGTGACCCCACTGGTGTGAGGACACTCGTGACTGGTTCCCATCCTCTTGTTGATGTGGGCCCTCTGGTGAGAGTTGGACCCTGGCTTGATTCCTCATACTTCTGGGAGGTGGGTCCTCTGCTGTGAGGTCACTCCTGCCTGGCTGGCACACGTCGCCTTGGCCACATGTGCCCTCTGGTTGCAGTTGGAGCGTGCTGGGAGCCTCCTCCCATCGGTGATGAGGGCACTCTGGCGTCAGGCCCTAACTGCTGGGCTCCCCACATTTTCTGATATGTGCTCACTGGTGCGATGACACTCCTGCCAGGTTCCCATCCCCATGCGGATTTGGGCCTTCTGTTCTGAGGTGCCAACGTGTGGGTTGCTCACAGTGTCAGGATGTGGGCCCTCTGCTGTGAGTTCACTCCGGCATGCATCCCATATCCTCGGTGTTCTGGGCCACCTGCTTGGAGCTTCCAACTGCAGGATTCCTTACCTTTTTTCTTCTATGGGCCGTGTGTTGTGAGACACTTCCTGCCTGCCTCACTCTGAGCCCCTTGTTGTTGTGGGTCTTCTGGTTTGAGGCCACATGTGGTGGGTTTCTCACCTTTCAATGATGTGGCCCCACTGGGGTCAGAACACTCCTGCCTGGTTCCCATCCCCTTGGGGATGTGGGCCCTCTGGTGAGAGTCTCATCCTGGTTGGGTTCCTAAGAGTTTCGTAAGGTTGGCCCTCTGCCCTGAGGTCACTCCTGCCTGGCTGGCACACACCGCCTTGGTTACGTCGGCCCTCTGACCGCAGATGGAGCGTGCTGGGAGCCTTCTCCTCTCGGTGATGAGGACACTCTGGTGTCAGACCCTAACTGCTGGGTACCCATATTTTCTGATACGTGCTAAGTGGTGAGAGGACACTCCGGCCAGGTTCCCATCCCCATGCGGATTGGGGCCTTCTGTTCTGAGGTGCCAACGGCTGGGTTGCTCACAGTGTCAGGATGTGGGCCCTCTGCTGTGAGTTCAATCTGGCATGGATCCCATAGCCTCGGTGCTCTGGGACAACTGCTTGGAGCTTCCAACTGCGGGATTCCTCACCTTTTTTATTTTATGGGCCCTCTGTTTGAGACACCTCCTGCCTGCCTCACTCTGAGCCCCTTGTTGATATGGGTCCTCTGGTTTAGGCCATATGTTCTGGGTTCCTCACTTTTCTATGATTTGGCCATACTGGTGTGAGGCCACTCCTGCCTGTTTCTGATCCCCTTGGTGATGTGGGCCCTCTGGTGATTGTCTTATCCTGGCTGGGTTCCTCCCCCTTCTGTGACGTAGGCCCTCTGCTGTGAGGTCACTCCTGCCTGGCTGACGCACGTCACCTTGGCGACATGGGCCCTCAGTTGGGAGTTGATGCCTGCTAGGAGTCTGCCCCCCTCGGTAATTAGGGCTGTCTGGCGTCAGGCCCTAACTCCTGGGCTCCCAAAATTTTCTGATGTGTGCCCTGTGGTGCGAGTACACTCCTGCCAGGATGCCAACCCCATGGGAATGTGGGCCTTCTGTTCTGTGGTCCCAACAGCTGTGTTGTTCACAGTTTAATGATGAGGGCCCTCTGTTGTGAGTTCACACTGGCTGGGAACCCATAGCCTCGCTGCTCCTTGCCGCATGCTAGGAGGTTCCAACTGCGGGATTCCTCACTTTTTTATTCTATGTGTCCTCTGTTTTGTGGCTCCTCCTTCCTGCCTCACTTCCAGCCCCTTGGAGATGTGGGTCCTCTTGTTTAGGCCACATGTTCTGGGTTCCTCACCTTTCTATGATTTGGCCACAGTGGTGTGAGGCCACTCCTGCCTGGCTTGCTCCCGTTGCCTTGGTGACGTCGGACCTCTGGTGGCAGTTGGAGCCTTCTTGTACCCTCCTCTCCAAGGTGATGAGGGCCCTCTTACGTCAGGCTCTAACTGCTGGGCTCCCCACGATTTCGGATGTGAGCCCAGTGATGCCAGGACACTCCTGTAAGGTTCCAATCCTCATGGGGATGTGGGCCTTCTGCTCTGTGGTCTCAACGTCTGGGTTGCTCACAGTTTCGTTATGTTGGCACTCCGGTGTTAGTTCACTCAGGCCTAGATCCCATAGCCTCTGTGCTCTGGGCCGCCTGCTGGGAGGTTCCAACTGCTGGATTCCTCACCTTTCTTATACTTTGGGCCCTGTGTTGTGAGGCTCCTCCTGCCTGCCTCACACCGAGCCCCTTGGTGATGTAGGTCTTCTGGTTTGAGACCACGTGTGCCATTTGCCTCACCTTTTATGGATGTGGCCCTACTGGTGCGATGACACTCCTGCCAGGTTCCCATCCCCATGCAGGTTTGGACCTTCTGTTCTGAGGTCCCAGCGGCTGGGTTGCTCACAGTGTCAGGATGTGCGCCCTCTGCTGTGAGTTCACTCCGGCATGGATCCCATTGCCTCGGTGCCCTGGGCCACCTGCTTGGAGCTTCCAACTGCTGGATTCCTCACCTTTTTTCTTCTATGGGCCCTGTGTTGTGAGACATCTCCTGCCTGACTCACTCCGAGCCCCTTTTTGATGTGGCTGTTCTGGTTTGAAGCCACATGTGCTGGGTTCCTCACCTTTCAATGATGTGGCCCCACTGGTGTGAGCACACTCCTGCCTGGTTCGCATCCCCTTGGTGATGTGGACCCTCTGGTGAGAGTCTGATCCTGGTTGGGTTCCTCACACTTCTGTGAGTTTGGCTCTCTGCTCTGAGGTCATTCCTTCCTGGCTGGAACACCCAGCCGTGGCGACGTCGGCCCTCTGGTGGCAGTTGGAGTGGGCTGGGAGCCTCCTCCCCTCAGTGATGAGGGCCCTTTGGTGTCAGGCCCTAACTGCTGGGTACCCACATTTTCTAGTACGTACTAAGTGGTGCGAGGATAGTCCTGCCAGGTTCCCATCCACATGGGGATGTGGGCCTTCTGCTCTGAGGTCCCAACGGCTGGGTTGCTCACAGTTTCATGATGTGGGCCCTCTGCTGTGAGTTCACTTCGGCCTGGATCCCATAGACTCCGTGCTCTGGGCCGCCTGCTGCGAGGTTCCAACTGCTGGATTCCTCACATTTTTTAATCTATGGGCCCTGTGTTGTTAGGCTAGTCCTGCCTGCCTCACTCCGAGCACCTTGGAGATGTGGTTCCTGTGGTTTAGGCCACATGTTCTGGGTTCCTCACCTTTCCATGATTTGGCCACACTGGTGTGAGGATACTTCTGCCTGGTTCCGATCCCCTTGGTGATGTGGGCCCTCTGGTGAGAGTCTTATCCTGGCTGGGTTCCTCACCCTTCTGTGACATTTGCCCTCTTCTGTGAGGTCACTCCTGCCTGGCTGGCGCACGTCACCTTGGCGACGTGGGCCCTCAGTTGGGATTTGGTGCCTGCTGGGAGTTTCCTCCTTTCGGTAATGAGGGCCCTCTGGCGTCAGGCCCTAACTCCTGGGCTCCCAAACTTTTCTGATGTGTGCCCTGTGGTGCGAGTACACTCCTGCCAAGTTGCCAACCCCATGGGAATGTGGGCCTTCTGCTCTGTGGACTCAACGCCTGGGTTGTTCACAGTTTCATGATGAGGGCCCTCTGTTGTGAGTTCACACCGGCCGGGATCCCATAGCCTCGCTGCTCCTTGCCACCGGCTGGGACGTTCCAACTGCGGGATTCCTCACCTTTTTTCATTCTATGGGCCCTCTGTTTTGAGGCTACTCCTGCCTGCCTCCCTCGCAGACCCTTGGTGATGTGTGTCCTCTGGTTTGAGGCCACGTGTGTTGGGTCCCTCACCTTTCGATGATATGGCCCCAATGGTGTGAGGACACTCCTGCCTGGTTCACATCCCCTTGTTGTTGTGGGCCCTCTGGTGAAAGTCTGATCCTTGCTGGGTTCCTGACCCTTCTTTGAGGTGGGCCCTCTTCTGTGAGGTAACTCCTGCCTGGCTTGCTCCCATTGCCTTGGTGACGTCGGCCATCTGGTGGCAGTTGGAGCCTGCTGGGAGCCTCCTCTCCTAGGTGATGAGGGCCCTCTGGCATCAGGCTCTAACTGCTGGGCACCCCACGTTTTCTGACTGAGCCCAGTGATGCCAGGACACTCCTGTAAGGTTCCCATCCCCATGCGGATGTGGGCCTTCTGCTCTGTGGTCCCATCGCCTGGGTTGCTCACAGTTTCGTGATGTTGGTTCTCTGGTGTTAGTTCACTCAGGCCTAGATCCCATAGCCTCTGTGCTCTGGCGCGACTGCTGGGAGGTTCCAACTGCTGGATTCCGCCCCTTTTTTATACTTTGGGCCCTGTGTGTGAGGCTCCTCCTGCCTGCCTCACTCCAAGCCCCTTGGTGATGTAGGTCCTCTGGTTTGAGGCCACATGTGCCGGTTGCCTCACCTTTTAGGTATGTGACCCCACTGGTGTGAGGACACTCCTGACTGGTTCCCATCCTCTTGTTGATGTGGGCCCTCTGGTGAGAGTCTGACCCTGGCTTGATTCCTCACACTTCTGGGAGGTGGGTCCTCTGCTGTGAGGTCACTCCTGCCTGGGTGGCACATGTCGCCTTGGCCACATGGGCCCTCTGGTTGCAGTTGGAGCGTGCTGGGAGCCCCCTCCCGTCGGTGATGAGGGCCCTCTGGCGTCAGGCCCTAACTGCTGGGCTCTCCACATTTTCTGATGTGTGCCCACTGGTGCGATGACACTCCTGCCAGGTTCCCATCCCCATGCGGATTTGGGCCTTCTGTTCTGAGGTGCCAACGGCTGGGTTGCTCACAGCGTCAGGATGTGGGCCCTCTGCTGTGAGTTCACTCCGGCATGCATCCCATACCCTCGGTGCTCTGGGCCACCTGCTTGGAGCTTCCAACTGCAGGATTCCTCACCTTTTTTCTTCTATGGGCCATGTGTTGTGAGACACTTCCTGCATGCCTCACTCTGAGCCCCTTGTTGATGTGGGTCTTCTGGTTTGAGGCCACATGTGGTGGTTTCCTCGCCTTTCAATGATGTGGCCCCACTGGAGTGAGAACACTCCTGCCTGGTTCCCATCCCCTTGGGGATGTGGGCCCTCTGGTGAGAGTCTCATCCTGGTTGGGTTCCTCAGAGTTTCGTAAGGTTGGCCCTCTGCCCTGAGGTCACTCCTGCCTGGCTGGCACACCCCGCCTTGGTGACGTCGGCCCTCTGGCGGCAGTTGGAGCGTGCTGGGAGCCTTCTCCTCTCGGTGATGAGGACATTCTGGTGTCAGGCCCTAACTGCTGGGTACCCACATTTTCTGATACGTGTTAAGTGGTGAGAGGACACTACTGCCAGGTACACATCCCCATGCGGTTTTGGGCCTTCTTCTCTGGGGTCACAACGGCTGGGTTGCTCACAGTGTCAGGATGTGGCCCCTCTGCTGTGACTTCAATCCGGCATGGATCCCATTGCCTCGGTGCTCTGGGACAAGTGCTTGGAGCTTCCAACTGCTGGATTCCTCACATTTTTTATTCTATGGGCCCTGCGTTGTGAGGCTAGTCCTCCGAGCCCCTTGGAGATGTGGGTCCTCTGGTTTAGGTCCTCTGGTTTAGGCCACATGTTCTGGGTTCCTCACCTTTCTATGATTTGGCCACACTGGTGTGAGGCCACTCCTGCCTGGATCCCATTCCCTTGGTGATTTGGGCCTTCTGGTGAGAGTCTTATCCTGGCTGGGTACTTCACCCTTCTGTGACGTAGACACTCTCCTGTGAGGTCACTGCTGCCTGGCTGGCGCACGTCACCTTGGCGACGTGGGCCCTCAGCTGGGAGTTGGTGCCTGCTGGACTCTCCTCCCCTCGGTAATGAGGGTCCTCTGGCGTCAGGCCCTAACTCCTGGGCTCCCATACTCTTCGGATATGTGCCCTCTGGTGGGAGTACACTCCTGCCAGGTTCCCAACCACATGGGAATATGGGCCTTCTGCTCAGTGGTCCCAACCGCTGGGTTGTTCACAGTTTGGTGATGAGGGCCCTCTGTTGTGAGTTCACACTGGCCGGGATCCCATAGCCTCGCTGCTCCTTGCCGCCTGCTGGGAGGTTCCAACTGCGGGATTCCTCACCTTTTTTATTTTATGGGCCCTCTGTTTGAGACACCTCCTGTCTGCCTCACTCCCAGCCCCTTGGAGATGTGGGTCCTCTTGTTTAGGCCACATGTTCTGGGTTCCTCACCTTTCTATGATTTGGCCACAGTGGTGTGAGGCCACTCCTGCCTGGCTTGCTCCCGTTGCCTTGGTGACGTCGGACCTCTGGTGGCAGTTGGAGCCTTCTTGTACACTCCTCTCCAAGGTGATGCGGGCCCTCTTACGTCAGGCTCTAACTGCTGGGTTCCCCACGATTTCGGATGTGAGCCCAGTGATGCCAGGACACTCCTGTAAGGTTCCAATCCTCATGGGGATGTGGGCCTTCTGCTCTGTGGTCTCAACGTCTGGGTTGCTCACAGTTTCGTTATGTTGGCACTCCGGTGTTAGTTCACTCAGGCCTAGATCCCATAGCCTCTGTGCTCTGGGCCGCCTGCTGGGTGGTTCCAACTGCTGGATTCCTCACCTTTCTTATACTTTGGGCCCTGTGTTGTGAGGCTCCTCCTGCCTGCCCACACCGAGCCCCTTGGTGATGTAGGTCTTCTGGTTTGAGACCACGTGTGCCGTTTGCCTCACCTTTTAGGGATGTGGCCCTACTGGTGCGATGACACTCCTGCCAGGTTCCCATCCCCATGCAGGTTTGGACCTTCTGTTCTGAGGTCCCAGCGGCTGGGTTGCTCACAGTGTCAGGATGTGCGCCCTCTGCTGTGAGTTCACTCCGGCATGTATCCCATTGCCTCGGTGCCCTGGGCCTCCTGCTTGGAGCTTCCAACTGCTGGATTCCTCACCTTTTTTCTTCTATGGGCCCTGTGTTGTGAGACATCTCCTGCCTGACTCACTCCGAGCCCCTTTTTGATGTGGCTGTTCTGGTTTGAAGCCACATGTGCTGGGTTCCTCACCTTTCAATGATGTGGCCCCACTGGTGTGAGCACACTCCTGCCTGGTTCGCATCCCCTTGGTGATGTGGACCCTCTGGTGAGAGTCTGATCCTGGTTGGGTTCCTCACACTTCTGTGAGTTTGGCCCTCTGCTCTGAGGTCATTCCTTCCTGGCTGGAACACACAGCCGTGGCGACGTCGGCCCTCTGGTGGCAGTTGGAGTGGGCTGGGAGCCTCCTCCCCTCAGTGATGAGGGCCCTTTGGCGTCAGGCCCTAACTGCTGGGTACCCACATTTTCTAGTACGTACTAAGTGGTGCGAGGATAGTCCTGCCAGGTTCCCATCCACATGGGGATGTGGGCCTTCTGCTCTGAGGTCCCAACGGCTGGGTTGCTCACAGTTTCATGATGTGGGCCCTCTGCTGTGAGTTCACTTCGGCCTGGATCCCATAGACTCCGTGCTCTGGGCCGCCTGCTGCGAGGTTCCAACTGCTGGATTCCTCACATTTTTTAATCTATGGGCCCTGTGTTGTTAGGCTAGTCCTGCCTGCCTCACTCCGAGCACCTTGGAGATGTGGTTCCTGTGGTTTAGGCCACATGTTCTGGGTTCCTCACCTTTCCATTATTTGGCCACACTGGTGTGAGGATACTTCTGCCTGGTTCCGATCCCCTTGGTGATGTGGGCCCTCTGGTGAGAGTCTTATCCTGGCTGGGTTCCTCACCCTTCTGTGACATTTGCCCTCTTCTGTGAGGTCACTCCTGCCTGGCTAGCGCACGTCACCTTGGCGACGTGGGCCCTCAGTTGGGATTTGGTGCCTGCTGGGAGTTTCCTCCTTTCGGTAATGAGGGCCCTCTGGCGTCAGGCCCTAACTCCTGGGCTCCCAAACTTTTCTGATGTGTGCCCTGTGGTGCGAGTACACTCCTGCCAAGTTGCCAACCCCATGGGAATGTGGGCCTTCTGCTCTGTGGACTCAACGCCTGGGTTGTTCACAGTTTCATGATGAGGGCCCTCTGTTGTGAGTTCACACCGGCCGGGATCCCATAGCCTCGCTGCTCCTTGCCACCGGCTGGGACGTTCCAACTGCGGGATTCCTCACCTTTTTTCATTCTATGGGCCCTCTGTTTTGAGGCTACTCCTGCCTGCCTCCCTCGCAGACCCTTGGTGATGTGTGTCCTCTGGTTTGAGGCCACGTGTGTTGGGTCCCTCACCTTTCGATGATATGGCCCCAATGGTGTGAGGACACTCCTGCCTGGTTCACATCCCCTTGTTGTTGTGGGCCCTCTGGTGAAAGTCTGATCCTTGCTGGGTTCCTGACCCTTCTTTGAGGTGGGCCCTCTTCTGTGAGGTAACTCCTGCCTGGCTTGCTCCCATTGCCTTGGTGACGTCGGCCATCTGGTGGCAGTTGGAGCCTGCTGGGAGCCTCCTCTCCTAGGTGATGAGGGCCCTCTGGCATCAGGCTCTAACTGCTGGGCACCCCACGTTTTCTGACTGAGCCCAGTGATGCCAGGACACTCCTGTAAGGTTCCCATCCCCATGCGGATGTGGGCCTTCTGCTCTGTGGTCCCATCGCCTGGGTTGCTCACAGTTTCGTGATGTTGGTTCTCTGGTGTTAGTTCACTCAGGCCTAGATCCCATAGCCTCTGTGCTCTGGCGCGACTGCTGGGAGGTTCCAACTGCTGGATTCCGCCCCTTTTTTATACTTTGGGCCCTGTGTGTGAGGCTCCTCCTGCCTGCCTCACTCCAAGCCCCTTGGTGATGTAGGTCCTCTGGTTTGAGGCCACATGTGCCGGTTGCCTCACCTTTTAGGTATGTGACCCCACTGGTGTGAGGACACTCCTGACTGGTTCCCATCCTCTTGTTGATGTGGGCCCTCTGGTGAGAGTCTGACCCTGGCTTGATTCCTCACACTTCTGGGAGGTGGGTCCTCTGCTGTGAGGTCACTCCTGCCTGGGTGGCACATGTCGCCTTGGCCACATGGGCCCTCTGGTTGCAGTTGGAGCGTGCTGGGAGCCCCCTCCCGTCGGTGATGAGGGCCCTCTGGCGTCAGGCCCTAACTGCTGGGCTCCCCACATTTTCTGATGTGTGCCCACTGGTGCGATGACACTCCTGCCAGGTTCCCATCCCCATGCGGATTTGGGCCTTCTGTTCTGAGGTGCCAACGGCTGGGTTGCTCACAGCGTCAGGATGTGGGCCCTCTGCTGTGAGTTCACTCCGGCATGCATCCCATACCCTCGGTGCTCTGGGCCACCTGCTTGGAGCTTCCAACTGCAGGATTCCTTACCTTTTTTCTTCTATGGGCCGTGTGTTGTGAGACACTTCCTGCATGCCTCACTCTGAGCCCCTTGTTGATGTGGGTCTTCTGGTTTGAGGCCACATGTGGTGGGTTCCTCGCCTTTCAATGATGTGGCCCCACTGGAGTGAGAACACTCCTGCCTGGTTCCCATCCCCTTGGGGATGTGGGCCCTCTGGTGAGAGTCTCATCCTGGTTGGGTTCCTCAGAGTTTCGTAAGGTTGGCCCTCTGCCCTGAGGTCACTCCTGCCTGGCTGGCACACCCCGCCTTGGTGACGTCGGCCCTCTGGCGGTAGTTGGAGCGTGCTGGGAGCCTTCTCCTCTCGGTGATGAGGACATTCTGGTGTCAGGCCCTGACTGCTGGGTACCCACATTTTCTGATACGTGTTAAGTGGTGAGAGGACACTACTGCCAGGTACCCATCCCCATGCGGTTTTGGGCCTTCTTCTCTGGGGTCACAACGGCTGGGTTGCTCACAGTGTCAGGATGTGGCCCCTCTGCTGTGACTTCAATCCGGCATGGATCCCATTGCCTCGGTGCTCTGGGACAAGTGCTTGGAGCTTCCAACTGCTGGATTCCTCACATTTTTTATTCTATGGGCCCTGCGTTGTGAGGCTAGTCCTCCGAGCCCCTTGGAGATGTGGGTCCTCTGGTTTAGGTCCTCTGGTTTAGGCCACATGTTCTGGGTTCCTCACCTTTCTATGATTTGGCCACACTGGTGTGAGGCCACTCCTGCCTGGATCCCATTCCCTTGGTGATGTGGGCCTTCTGGTGAGAGTCTTATCCTGGCTGGGTACTTCACCCTTCTGTGACGTAGACACTCTGCTGTGAGGTCACTGCTGCCTGGCTGGCGCACGTCACCTTGGCGACGTGGGCCCTCAGCTGGGAGTTGGTGCCTGCTGGGAGTCTCCTCCCCTCGGTAATGAGGGTCCTCTGGCGTCAGGCCCTAACTCCTGGGCTCCCATACTCTTCTGATGTGTGCCCTCTGGTGGGAGTACACTCCTGCCAGGTTCCCAACCACATGGGAATATGGGCCTTCTGCTCTGTGGTCCCAACCGCTGGGTTGTTCACAGTTTCCTGATGAGGGCCCTCTGTTGTGAGTTCACACCGGCCGGGATCCCATAGCCTCGCTGCTCCTTGCCGCCTGCTGGGAGGTTCCAACTGCGGGATTCCTCACCTTTTTTATTTTATGGGCCCTCTGTTTGAGACACCTCCTACCTGCCTCACTCTGAGCCCCTTGTTGATGTGGGTCCTCTGGTTTAGGCCATATGTTCTGGGTTCCTCACTTTTCTATGATTTGGCCATACTGGTGTGAGGCCACTCCTGGCTGGTTCTGATCCCCTTGGTGATGTGGGCCCTCTGGTGAGAGTCTTATCCTGGCTGGGTTCCTCCCCCTTCTGTGACGTAAGCCCTCTGCTGTGAGGTCACTCCTGCCTGGCTGACGCACGTCACCTTGGCGACGTGGGCCCTCAGTTGGGAGTTGGTACCTGCTAGGAGTCTGCTCCCCTCGGTAATTAGGGCCGTCTGGTGTCAGGCCCTAACTCCTGGGCTCCCAAAATTTTCTCTTGTGTGCCCTGTGCTGCGAGTACACTCTTGCCAGGTTACCAACCACATGGGAATGTGGGCCTTCTGTTCTTTGGTCCCAACACCTATGTTGTTCACAGTTTCATGATGAGGGCCCTCTGTTGTGAGTTCACACTGGTCGGGATCCCATAGCCTCGCTGCTCCTTGCCGCATGCTAGGAGGTTCCAACTGCGGGATTCCTCACCTTTTTTATTCTATGGGTCCACTGTTTGGAGGCTCCTCCTGCCTGCCTCACTCCCAGCCTCTTGGAGATGTGGGTCCTCTTGTTTAGGCCACATGTTCTGGGTTCCTCACCTTTCTATGATTTGGCCACAGTGGTGTGAGGCCACTCCTGCCTGGGTTGCTCCCGTTGCCTTGGTGACGTCGGACCTCTGGTGGCAGTTGGAGCCTACTTGTACACTCCTCTCCAAGGTGATGAGGGCCCTCTTACGTCAGGCTCTAACTGCTGGGCTCCCCACGATTTCGGATGTGAGCCCAGTGATGCCAGGACACTCCTGTAAGGTTCCAATCCTCATGGGGATGTGGGCCTTCTGCTCTGTGGTCTCAACGTCTGGGTTGCTCACAGTTTCGTTATGTTGGCACTCCGGTGTTAGTTCACTCAGGCCTAGATCCCATAGCCTCTGTGCTCTGGGCTGCCTGCTGGGAGGTTCCAACTGCTGGATTCCTCACCTTTCTTATACTTTGAGCCCTGTGCTGTGAGGCTCCTCCTGCCTGCCCACACCGAGCCCCTTGGTGATGTAGGTCTTCTGGTTTGAGACCACGTGTGCCGTTTGCCTCACCTTTTAGGGATGTGGCCCTACTGGTGCGATGACACTCCTGCCAGGTTCCCATCCCCATGCAGGTTTGGACCTTCTGTTCTGAGGTCCCAGCGGCTGGGTTGCTCACAGTGTCAGGATGTGCGCCCTCTGCTGTGAGTTCACTCCGGCATGGATCCCATTGCCTCGGTGCCCTGGGCCACCTGCTTGGAGCTTCCAACTGCTGGATTCCTCACCTTTTTTCTTCTCTGGGCCCTGTGTTGTGAGACATCTCCTGCCTGACTCACTCCGAGCCCCTTTTTGATGTGGCTGTTCTGGTTTGAAGCCACATGTGCTGGGTTCCTCACCTTTCAATGATGTGGCCCCACTGGTGTGAGCACACTCCTGCCTGGTTCGCATCCCCTTGGTGATGTGGACTCTCTGGTGAGAATCTGATCCTGGTTGGGTTCCTCACACTTCTGTGAGCTTGGCCCTCTGCTCTGAGGTCATTTTTTCCTGGCTGGCACACCCAGCAGTGGCGACGTCGGCCCTCTGTTGGCAGTTGGAGCGGGCTGGGAGCCTCCTCCCCTCAGTGATGAGGGCCCTTTGGCGTCAGGCCCTAACTGCTGGGTACCCACATTTTCTAGTACGTACTAAGTGGTGCGAGGATAGTCCTGCCAGGTTCCCATCCACATGGGGATGTGGGCCTTCTGCTCTGAGGTCCCAACGGCTGGGTTGCTCACAGTTTCATGATGTGGGCCCTCTGCTGTGAGTTCACTTCGGCCTGGGTCCCATAGACTCCGTGCTCTGGGCCGCCTGCTGCGAGGTTCCAACTGCTGGATTCCTCATATTTTTTAATCTATGGGCCCTGTGTTGTTAGGCTAGTCCTGCCTGCCTCACTCCGAGCACCTTGGAGATGTGGTTCCTGTGGTTTAGGCCACATGTTCTGGGTTCCTCACCTTTCCATGATTTGGCCACACTGGTGTGAGGATACTTCTGCCTGGTTCCGATCCCCTTGGTGATGTGGGCCCTCTGGTGAGAGTCTTATCCTGGCTGGGTTCCTCACCCTTCTGTGACATTTGCCCTCTTCTGTGAGGTCACTCCTGCCTGGCTAGCGCACGTCACCTTGGCGACGTGGGCCCTCAGTTGGGATTTGGTGCCTGCTGGGAGTTTCCTCCCTTCGGTAATGAGGGCCCTCTGGCGTCAGGCCCTAACTCCTGGGCTCCCAAACTTTTCTGATGTGTGCCCTGTGGTGCGAGTACACTCCTGCCAAGTTGCCAACCCCATGGGAATGTGGGCCTTCTGCTCTGTGGACTCAACGCCTGGGTTGTTCACAGTTTCATGATGAGGGCCCTCTGTTGTGAGTTCACACCGGCCGGGATCCCATAGCCTCGCTGCTCCTTGCCACCGGCTGGGACGTTCCAACTGCGGGATTCCTCACCTTTTTATTCTATGGGCCCTCTGTTTTGAGGCTACTCCTGCCTGCCTCCCTCGCAGACCCTTGGTGATCTGTGTCCTCTGGTTTGAGGCCACGTGTGTTGGGTCCCTAACCTTTCGATGATATGGCCCCAATGATGTGAGGACACTCCTGCCTGGTTCACATCCCCTTGTTGTTGTGGGCCCTCTGGTGAAAGTCTGATCCTTGCTGGGTTCCTGACCCTTCTTTGAGGTGGGCCCTCTTCTGTGAGGTAACTCCTGCCTGGCTAGCTCCCATTGCCTTGGTGACGTCGGCCATCTGGTGGCAGTTGGAGCCTGCTGGGAGACTCCTCTCCTAGGTGATGAGGGCCCTCTGGCATCAGGCTCTAACTGCTGGGCACCCCACGTTTTCTGACTGAGCCCAGTGATGCCAGGACACTCCTGTAAGGTTCCCATCCCCATGCGGATGTGGGCCTTCTGCTCTGTGGTCCCATCGCCTGGGTTGCTCACAGTTTCGTGATGTTGGTTCTCTGGTGTTAGTTCACTCAGGCCTAGATCCCATAGCCTCTGTGCTCTGGCGCGACTGCTGGGAGGTTCCAACTGCTGGATTCCGCCCCTTTTTTATACTTTGGGCCCTGTGTGTGAGGCTCCTCCTGCCTGCCTCACTCCAAGCCCCTTGGTGATGTAGGTCCTCTGGTTTGAGGCCACATGTGCCGGTTGCCTCACCTTTTAGGTATGTGACCCCACTGGTGTGAGGACACTCCTGACTGGTTCCCATCCTCTTGTTGATGTGGGCCCTCTGGTGAGAGTCTGACCCTGGCTTGATTCCTCACACTTCTGGGAGGTGTGTCCTCTGCTGTGAGGTCACTCCTGCCTGGGTGGCATATGTCGCCTTGGCCACATGGGCCCTCTGGTTGCAGTTGGAGCGTGCTGGGAGCCTCCTCCCGTCGGTGATGAGGGCCCTCTGGCGTCAGTCCCTAACTGCTGGGCTCCCCACATTTTCTGATATGTGACCACTGGTGCGATGACACTCCTGCCAGGTTCCCATCCCCATGCGGATTTGGGCCTTCTGTTCTGAGGTGCCAACGGCTGGGTTGCTCACAGCGTCAGGATGTGGGCCCTCTGCTGTGAGTTCACTCCGGCATGCATCCCATACCCTCGGTGCTCTGGGCCACCTGCTTGGAGCTTCCAACTGCAGGATTCCTTACCTTTTTTCTTCTATGGGCCGTGTGTTGTGAGACACTTCCTGCATGCCTCACTCTGAGCCCCTTGTTGATGTGGGTCTTCTGGTTTGAGGCCACATGTGGTGGGTTCCTCGCCTTTCAATGATGTGGCCCCACTGGAGTGAGAACACTCCTGCCTGGTTCCCATCCCCTTGGGGATGTGGGCCCTCTGGTGAGAGTCTCATCCTGGTTGGGTTCCTCAGAGTTTCGTAAGGTTGGCCCTCTGCCCTGAGGTCACTCCTGCCTGGCTGGCACACCCCGCCTTGGTGACGTCGGCCCTCTGGCGGCAGTTGGAGCGTGCTGGGAGCCTTCTCCTCTCGGTGATGAGGACATTCTGGTGTCAGGCCCTAACTGCTGGGTACCCACATTTTCTGATACGTGTTAAGTGGTGAGAGGACACTACTGCCAGGTACCCATCCCCATGCGGTTTTGGGCCTTCTTCTCTGGGGTCACAACGGCTGGGTTGCTCACAGTGTCAGGATGTGGCCCCTCTGCTGTGACTTCAATCCGGCATGGATCCCATTGCCTCGGTGCTCTGGGACAAGTGCTTGGTGCTTCCAACTGCTGGATTCCTCACATTTTTTATTCTATGGGCCCTGCGTTGTGAGGCTAGTCCTCCGAGCCCCTTGGAGATGTGGGTCCTCTGGTTTAGGTCCTCTGGTTTAGGCCACATGTTCTGGGTTCCTCACCTTTCTATGATTTGGCCACACTGGTGTGAGGCCACTCCTGCCTGGATCCCATTCCCTTGGTGATGTGGGCCTTCTGGTGAGAGTCTTATCCTGGCTGGGTACTTCACCCTTCTGTGACGTAGACACTCTGCTGTGAGGTCACTGCTGCCTGGCTGGCGCACGTCACCTTGGCGACGTGGGCCCTCAGCTGGGAGTTGGTGCCTGCTGGGAGTCTCCTCCCCTCGGTAATGAGGGTCCTCTGGCGTCAGGCCCTAACTCCTGGGCTCCCATACTCTTCTGATGTGTGCCCTCTGGGGGGAGTACACTCCTGCCAGGTTCCCAACCACATGGGAATATGGGCCTTCTGCTCTGTGGTCCCAACCGCTGGGTTGTTCACAGTTTCCTGATGAGGGCCCTCTGTTGTGAATTCACACCGGCCGGGATCCCATAGCCTCGCTGCTCCTTGCCACCTGCTGGGAGGTTCCAACTGCGGGATTCCTCACCTTTTTTATTTTATGGGCCCTCTGTTTGAGACACCTCCTACCTGCCTCACTCTGAGCCCCTTCTTGATGTGGGTCCACTGGTTTAGGCCATATGTTCTGGGTTCCTCACTTTTCTATGATTTGGCCATACTGGTGTGAGGCCACTCCTGCCTGGTTCTGATCCCCTTGGTGATGTGGGCCCTCTGGTGAGAGTCTTATCCTGGCTGGGTTCCTCCCCCTTCTGTGACGTAGGCCCTCTGCTGTGAGGTCACTCCTGCCTGGCTGACGCACGTCACCTTGGCGACGTGGGCCCTCAGTTGGGACTTGGTGCCTGCTGGGAGTCTCCTCCCCTCGGTAATGAGGGCCTTCTGGCGTCAGGCCCCAACTCCTGGGCTCCCAAAGTTTTCTGATATGTGCCCTGTGGTGCGAGTACACTCCTGCCAGGTTACCAACCCCATGGGAATGTGGGCCTTCTGTTCTGTGGTCCCAACACCTATGTTGTTCACAGTTTCATGATGAGGGCCCTCTGTTGTGAGTTCACAATGGCCGGGATCCCATAGCCTCGCTGCTCCTTGCCGCATGCTAGGAGGTTCCAACTGCGGGATTCCTCACCTTTTTTATTCTATGGGTCCACTGTTTGGAGGCTCCTCCTGCCTGCCTCACTCCCAGCCTCTTGGAGATGTGGGTCCTCTTGTTTAGGCCACATGTTCTGGGTTCCTCACCTTTCTATGATTTGGCCACAGTGGTGTGAGGCCACTCCTGCCTGGCTTGCTCCCGTTGCCTTGGTGACGTCGGACCTCTGGTGGCAGTTGGAGCCTTCTTGTACACTCCTCTCCAAGGTGATGAGGGCCCTCTTACGTCAGGCTCTAACTGCTGGGTTCCCCACGATTTCGGATGTGAGCCCAGTGATGCCAGGACACTCCTGTAAGGTTCCAATCCTCATGGGGATGTGGGCCTTCTGCTCTGTGGTCTCAACGTCTGGGTTGCTCACAGTTTCGTTATGTTGGCACTCCGGTGTTAGTTCACTCAGGCCTAGATCCCATAGCCTCTGTGCTCTGGGCCGCCTGCTGGGTGGTTCCAACTGCTGGATTCCTCACCTTTCTTATACTTTGGGCCCTGTGTTGTGAGGCTCCTCCTGCCTGCCCACACCGAGCCCCTTGGTGATGTAGGTCTTCTGGTTTGAGACCACGTGTGCCGTTTGCCTCACCTTTTAGGGATGTGGCCCTACTGGTGCGATGACACTCCTGCCAGGTTCCCATCCCCATGCAGGTTTGGACCTTCTGTTCTGAGGTCCCAGCGGCTGGGTTGCTCACAGTGTCAGGATGTGCGCCCTCTGCTGTGAGTTCACTCCGGCATGTATCCCATTGCCTCGGTGCCCTGGGCCTCCTGCTTGGAGCTTCCAACTGCTGGATTCCTCACCTTTTTTCTTCTCTGGGCCCTGTGTTGTGAGACATCTCCTGCCTGACTCACTCCGAGCCCCTTTTTGATGTGGCTGTTCTGGTTTGAAGCCACATGTGCTGGGTTCCTCACCTTTCAATGATGTGGCCCCACTGGTGTGAGCACACTCCTGCCTGGTTCGCATCCCCTTGGTGATGTGGACCCTCTGGTGAGAGTCTGATCCTGGTTGGGTTCCTCACACTTCTGTGAGTTTGGCCCTCTGCTCTGAGGTCATTCCTTCCTGGCTGGAACACCCAGCCGTGGCGACGTCGGCCCTCTGGTGGCAGTTGGAGTGGGCTGGGAGCCTCCTCCCCTCAGTGATGAGTGCCCTTTGGCGTCAGGCCCTAACTGCTGGGTACCCACATTTTCTAGTACGTACTAAGTGGTGCGAGGATAGTCCTGCCAGGTTCCCATCCACATGGGGATGTGGGCCTTCTGCTCTGAGGTCCCAACGGCTGGGTTGCTCACAGTTTCATGATGTGGGCCCTCTGCTGTGAGTTCACTTCGGCCTGGATCCCATAGACTCCGTGCTCTGGGCCGCCTGCTGCGAGGTTCCAACTGCTGGATTCCTCACATTTTTTAATCTATGGGCCCTGTGTTGTTAGGCTAGTCCTGCCTGCCTCACTCCGAGCACCTTGGAGATGTGGTTCCTGTGGTTTAGGCCACATGTTCTGGGTTCCTCACCTTTCCATGATTTGGCCACACTGGTGTGAGGATACTTCTGCCTGGTTCCGATCCCCTTGGTGATGTGGGCCCTCTGGTGAGAGTCTTATCCTGGCTGGGTTCCTCACCCTTCTGTGACATTTGCCCTCTTCTGTGAGGTCACTCCTGCCTGGCTAGCGCACGTCACCTTGGCGACGTGGGCCCTCAGTTGGGATTTGGTGCCTGCTGGGAGTTTCCTCCTTTCGGTAATGAGGGCCCTCTGGCGTCAGGCCCTAACTCCTGGGCTCCCAAACTTTTCTGATGTGTGCCCTGTGGTGCGAGTACACTCCTGCCAAGTTGCCAACCCCATGGGAATGTGGGCCTTCTGCTCTGTGGACTCAACGCCTGGGTTGTTCACAGTTTCATGATGAGGGCCCTCTGTTGTGAGTTCACACCGGCCGGGATCCCATAGCCTCGCTGCTCCTTGCCACCGGCTGGGACGTTCCAACTGCGGGATTCCTCACCTTTTTTCATTCTATGGGCCCTCTGTTTTGAGGCTACTCCTGCCTGCCTCCCTCGCAGACCCTTGGTGATGTGTGTCCTCTGGTTTGAGGCCACGTGTGTTGGGTCCCTCACCTTTCGATGATATGGCCCCAATGGTGTGAGGACACTCCTGCCTGGTTCACATCCCCTTGTAGTTGTGGGCCCTCTGGTGAAAGTCTGATCCTTGCTGGGTTCCTGACCCTTCTTTGAGGTGGGCCCTCTTCTGTGAGGTAACTCCTGCCTGGCTTGCTCCCATTGCCTTGGTGACGTCGGCCATCTGGTGGCAGTTGGAGCCTGCTGGGAGCCTCCTCTCCTAGGTGATGAGGGCCCTCTGGCATCAGGCTCTAACTGCTGGGCACCCCACGTTTTCTGACTGAGCCCAGTGATGCCAGGACACTCCTGTAAGGTTCCCATCCCCATGCGGATGTGGGCCTTCTGCTCTGTGGTCCCATCGCCTGGGTTGCTCACAGTTTCGTGATGTTGGTTCTCTGGTGTTAGTTCACTCAGGCCTAGATCCCATAGCCTCTGTGCTCTGGCGCGACTGCTGGGAGGTTCCAACTGCTGGATTCCGCCCCTTTTTTATACTTTGGGCCCTGTGTGTGAGGCTCCTCCTGCCTGCCTCACTCCAAGCCCCTTGGTGATGTAGGTCCTCTGGTTTGAGGCCACATGTGCCGGTTGCCTCACCTTTTAGGTATGTGACCCCACTGGTGTGAGGACACTCCTGACTGGTTCCCATCCTCTTGTTGATGTGGGCCCTCTGGTGAGAGTCTGACCCTGGCTTGATTCCTCACACTTCTGGGAGGTGGGTCCTCTGCTGTGAGGTCACTCCTGCCTGGGTGGCACATGTCGCCTTGGCCACATGGGCCCTCTGGTTGCAGTTGGAGCATGCTGGGAGCCCCCTCCCGTCGGTGATGAGGGCCCTCTGGCATCAGGCCCTAACTGCTGGGCTCCCCACATTTTCTGATGTGTGCCCACTGGTGCGATGACACTCCTGCCAGGTTCCCATCCCCATGCGGATTTGGGCCTTCTGTTCTGAGGTGCCAACGGCTGGGTTGCTCACAGCGTCAGGATGTGGGCCCTCTGCTGTGAGTTCACTCCGGCATGCATCCCATACCCTCGGTGCTCTGGGCCACCTGCTTGGAGCTTCCAACTGCAGGATTCCTTACCTTTTTTCTTCTATGGGCCGTGTGTTGTGAGACACTTCCTGCATGCCTCACTCTGAGCCCCTTGTTGATGTGGGTCTTCTGGTTTGAGGCCACATGTGGTGGGTTCCTCGCCTTTCAATGATGTGGCCCCACTGGAGTGAGAACACTCCTGCCTGGTTCCCATCCCCTTGGGGATGTGGGCCCTCTGGTGAGAGTCTCATCCTGGTTCGGTTCCTCAGAGTTTCGTAAGGTTGGCCCTCTGCCCTGAGGTCACTCCTGCCTGGCTGGCACACCCCGCCTTGGTGACGTCGGCCCTCTGGCGGCAGTTGGAGCGTGCTGGGAGCCTTCTCCTCTCGGTGATAAGGACATTCTGGTGTCAGGCCCTAACTGCTGGGTACCCACATTTTCTGATACGTGTTAAGTGGTGAGAGGACACTACTGCCAGGTACCCATCCCCATGCGGTTTTGGGCCTTCTTCTCTGGGGTCACAACGGCTGGGTTGCTCACAGTGTCAGGATGTGGCCCCTCTGCTGTGACTTCAATCCGGCATGGATCCCATTGCCTCGGTGCTCTGGGACAAGTGCTTGGAGCTTCCAACTGCTGGATTCCTCACATTTTTTATTCTATGGGCCCTGCGTTGTGAGGCTAGTCCTCCGAGCCCCTTGGAGATGTGGGTCCTCTGGTTTAGGTCCTCTGGTTTAGGCCACATGTTCTGGGTTCCTCACCTTTCTATGATTTGGCCACACTGGTGTGAGGCCACTCCTGCCTGGATCCCATTCCCTTGGTGATGTGGGCCTTCTGGTGAGAGTCTTATCCTGGCTGGGTACTTCACCCTTCTGTGACGTAGACACTCTGCTGTGAGGTCACTGCTGCCTGGCTGGCGCACGTCACCTTGGCGACGTGGGCCCTCAGCTGGGAGTTGGTGCCTGCTGGAGTCTCCTCCCCTCGGTAATGAGGGTCCTCTGGCGTCAGGCCCTAACTCCTGGGCTCCCATACTCTTCGGATGTGTGCCCTCTGGTGGGAGTACACTCCTGCCAGGTTCCCAACCACATGGGAATATGGGCCTTCTGCTCAGTGGTCCCAACCGCTGGGTTGTTCACAGTTTGGTGATGAGGGCCCTCTGTTGTGAGTTCACACTGGCCGGGATCCCATAGCCTCGCTGCTCCTTGCCGCCTGCTGGGAGGTTCCAACTGCGGGATTCCTCACCTTTTTTATTTTATGGGCCCTCTGTTTGAGACACCTCCTGCCTGCCTCACTCCCAGCCCCTTGGAGATGTGGGTCCTCTTGTTTAGGCCACATGTTCTGGGTTCCTCACCTTTCTATGATTTGGCCACAGTGGTGTGAGGCCACTCCTGCCTGGCTTGCTCCCGTTGCCTTGGTGACGTCGGACCTCTGGTGGCAGTTGGAGCCTTCTTGTACACTCCTCTCCAAGGTGATGAGGGCCCTCTTACGTCAGGCTCTAACTGCTGGGTTCCCCACGATTTCGGATGTGAGCCCAGTGATGCCAGGACACTCCTGTAAGGTTCCAATCCTCATGGGGATGTGGGCCTTCTGCTCTGTGGTCTCAACGTCTGGGTTGCTCACAGTTTCGTTATGTTGGCACTCCGGTGTTAGTTCACTCAGGCCTAGATCCCATAGCCTCTGTGCTCTGGGCCGCCTGCTGGGTGGTTCCAACTGCTGGATTCCTCACCTTTCTTATACTTTGGGCCCTGTGTTGTGAGGCTCCTCCTGCCTGCCCACACCGAGCCCCTTGGTGATGTAGGTCTTCTGGTTTGAGACCACGTGTGCCGTTTGCCTCACCTTTTAGGGATGTGGCCCTACTGGTGCGATGACACTCCTGCCAGGTTCCCATCCCCATGCAGGTTTGGACCTTCTGTTCTGAGGTCCCAGCGGCTGGGTTGCTCACAGTGTCAGGATGTGCGCCCTCTGCTGTGAGTTCACTCCGGCATGTATCCCATTGCCTCGGTGCCCTGGGCCTCCTGCTTGGAGCTTCCAACTGCTGGATTCCTCACCTTTTTTCTTCTATGGACCCTGTGTTGTGAGACATCTCCTGCCTGACTCACTCCGAGCCCCTTTTCGATGTGGCTGTTCTGGTTTGAAGCCACATGTGCTGGGTTCCTCACCTTTCAATGATGTGGCCCCACTGGTGTGAGCACACTCCTGCCTGGTTCGCATCCCCTTGGTGATGTGGACCCTCTGGTGAGAGTCTGATCCTGGTTGGGTTCCTCACACTTCTGTGAGTTTGGCCCTCTGCTCTGAGGTCATTCCTTCCTGGCTGGAACACCCAGCCGTGGCGACGTCGGCCCTCTGGTGGCAGTTGGAGTGGGCTGGGAGCCTCCTCCCCTCAGTGATGAGTGCCCTTTGGCGTCAGGCCCTAACTGCTGGGTACCCACATTTTCTAGTACGTACTAAGTGGTGCGAGGATAGTCCTGCCAGGTTCCCATCCACATGGGGATGTGGGCCTTCTGCTCTGAGGTCCCAACGGCTGGGTTGCTCACAGTTTCATGATGTGGGCCCTCTGCTGTGAGTTCACTTCGGCCTGGATCCCATAGACTCCGTGCTCTGGGCCGCCTGCTGCGAGGTTCCAACTGCTGGATTCCTCACATTTTTTAATCTATGGGCCCTGTGTTGTTAGGCTAGTCCTGCCTGCCTCACTCCGAGCACCTTGGAGATGTGGTTCCTGTGGTTTAGGCCACATGTTCTGGGTTCCTCACCTTTCCATGATTTGGCCACACTGGTGTGAGGATACTTCTGCCTGGTTCCGATCCCCTTGGTGATGTGGGCCCTCTGGTGAGAGTCTTATCCTGGCTGGGTTCCTCACCCTTCTGTGACATTTGCCCTCTTCTGTGAGGTCACTCCTGCCTGGCTAGCGCACGTCACCTTGGCGACGTGGGCCCTCAGTTGGGATTTGGTGCCTGCTGGGAGTTTCCTCCTTTCGGTAATGAGGGCCCTCTGGCGTCAGGCCCTAACTCCTGGGCTCCCAAACTTTTCTGATGTGTGCCCTGTGGTGCGAGTACACTCCTGCCAAGTTGCCAACCCCATGGGAATGTGGGCCTTCTGCTCTGTGGACTCAACGCCTGGGTTGTTCACAGTTTCATGATGAGGGCCCTCTGTTGTGAGTTCACACCGGCCGGGATCCCATAGCCTCGCTGCTCCTTGCCACCGGCTGGGACGTTCCAACTGCGGGATTCCTCACCTTTTTTCATTCTATGGGCCCTCTGTTTTGAGGCTACTCCTGCCTGCCTCCCTCGCAGACCCTTGGTGATGTGTGTCCTCTGGTTTGAGGCCACGTGTGTTGGGTCCCTCACCTTTCGATGATATGGCCCCAATGGTGTGAGGACACTCCTGCCTGGTTCACATCCCCTTGTAGTTGTGGGCCCTCTGGTGAAAGTCTGATCCTTGCTGGGTTCCTGACCCTTCTTTGAGGTGGGCCCTCTTCTGTGAGGTAACTCCTGCCTGGCTTGCTCCCATTGCCTTGGTGACGTCGGCCATCTGGTGGCAGTTGGAGCCTGCTGGGAGCCTCCTCTCCTAGGTGATGAGGGCCCTCTGGCATCAGGCTCTAACTGCTGGGCACCCCACGTTTTCTGACTGAGCCCAGTGATGCCAGGACACTCCTGTAAGGTTCCCATCCCCATGCGGATGTGGGCCTTCTGCTCTGTGGTCCCATCGCCTGGGTTGCTCACAGTTTCGTGATGTTGGTTCTCTGGTGTTAGTTCACTCAGGCCTAGATCCCATAGCCTCTGTGCTCTGGCGCGACTGCTGGGAGGTTCCAACTGCTGGATTCCGCCCCTTTTTTATACTTTGGGCCCTGTGTGTGAGGCTCCTCCTGCCTGCCTCACTCCAAGCCCCTTGGTGATGTAGGTCCTCTGGTTTGAGGCCACATGTGCCGGTTGCCTCACCTTTTAGGTATGTGACCCCACTGGTGTGAGGACACTCCTGACTGGTTCCCATCCTCTTGTTGATGTGGGCCCTCTGGTGAGAGTCTGACCCTGGCTTGATTCCTCACACTTCTGGGAGGTGGGTCCTCTGCTGTGAGGTCACTCCTGCCTGGGTGGCACATGTCGCCTTGGCCACATGGGCCCTCTGGTTGCAGTTGGAGCATGCTGGGAGCCCCCTCCCGTCGGTGATGAGGGCCCTCTGGCATCAGGCCCTAACTGCTGGGCTCCCCACATTTTCTGATGTGTGCCCACTGGTGCGATGACACTCCTGCCAGGTTCCCATCCCCATGCGGATTTGGGCCTTCTGTTCTGAGGTGCCAACGGCTGGGTTGCTCACAGCGTCAGGATGTGGGCCCTCTGCTGTGAGTTCACTCCGGCATGCATCCCATACCCTCGGTGCTCTGGGCCACCTGCTTGGAGCTTCCAACTGCAGGATTCCTTACCTTTTTTCTTCTATGGGCCGTGTGTTGTGAGACACTTCCTGCATGCCTCACTCTGAGCCCCTTGTTGATGTGGGTCTTCTGGTTTGAGGCCACATGTGGTGGGTTCCTCGCCTTTCAATGATGTGGCCCCACTGGAGTGAGAACACTCCTGCCTGGTTCCCATCCCCTTGGGGATGTGGGCCCTCTGGTGAGAGTCTCATCCTGGTTCGGTTCCTCAGAGTTTCGTAAGGTTGGCCCTCTGCCCTGAGGTCACTCCTGCCTGGCTGGCACACCCCGCCTTGGTGACGTCGGCCCTCTGGCGGCAGTTGGAGCGTGCTGGGAGCCTTCTCCTCTCGGTGATAAGGACATTCTGGTGTCAGGCCCTAACTGCTGGGTACCCACATTTTCTGATACGTGTTAAGTGGTGAGAGGACACTACTGCCAGGTACCCATCCCCATGCGGTTTTGGGCCTTCTTCTCTGGGGTCACAACGGCTGGGTTGCTCACAGTGTCAGGATGTGGCCCCTCTGCTGTGACTTCAATCCGGCATGGATCCCATTGCCTCGGTGCTCTGGGACAAGTGCTTGGAGCTTCCAACTGCTGGATTCCTCACATTTTTTATTCTATGGGCCCTGCGTTGTGAGGCTAGTCCTCCGAGCCCCTTGGAGATGTGGGTCCTCTGGTTTAGGTCCTCTGGTTTAGGCCACATGTTCTGGGTTCCTCACCTTTCTATGATTTGGCCACACTGGTGTGAGGCCACTCCTGCCTGGATCCCATTCCCTTGGTGATGTGGGCCTTCTGGTGAGAGTCTTATCCTGGCTGGGTACTTCACCCTTCTGTGACGTAGACACTCTGCTGTGAGGTCACTGCTGCCTGGCTGGCGCACGTCACCTTGGCGACGTGGGCCCTCAGCTGGGAGTTGGTGCCTGCTGGAGTCTCCTCCCCTCGGTAATGAGGGTCCTCTGGCGTCAGGCCCTAACTCCTGGGCTCCCATACTCTTCGGATGTGTGCCCTCTGGTGGGAGTACACTCCTGCCAGGTTCCCAACCACATGGGAATATGGGCCTTCTGCTCAGTGGTCCCAACCGCTGGGTTGTTCACAGTTTGGTGATGAGGGCCCTCTGTTGTGAGTTCACACTGGCCGGGATCCCATAGCCTCGCTGCTCCTTGCCGCCTGCTGGGAGGTTCCAACTGCGGGATTCCTCACCTTTTTTATTTTATGGGCCCTCTGTTTGAGACACCTCCTGCCTGCCTCACTCCCAGCCCCTTGGAGATGTGGGTCCTCTTGTTTAGGCCACATGTTCTGGGTTCCTCACCTTTCTATGATTTGGCCACAGTGGTGTGAGGCCACTCCTGCCTGGCTTGCTCCCGTTGCCTTGGTGACGTCGGACCTCTGGTGGCAGTTGGAGCCTTCTTGTACACTCCTCTCCAAGGTGATGAGGGCCCTCTTACGTCAGGCTCTAACTGCTGGGTTCCCCACGATTTCGGATGTGAGCCCAGTGATGCCAGGACACTCCTGTAAGGTTCCAATCCTCATGGGGATGTGGGCCTTCTGCTCTGTGGTCTCAACGTCTGGGTTGCTCACAGTTTCGTTATGTTGGCACTCCGGTGTTAGTTCACTCAGGCCTAGATCCCATAGCCTCTGTGCTCTGGGCCGCCTGCTGGGTGGTTCCAACTGCTGGATTCCTCACCTTTCTTATACTTTGGGCCCTGTGTTGTGAGGCTCCTCCTGCCTGCCCACACCGAGCCCCTTGGTGATGTAGGTCTTCTGGTTTGAGACCACGTGTGCCGTTTGCCTCACCTTTTAGGGATGTGGCCCTACTGGTGCGATGACACTCCTGCCAGGTTCCCATCCCCATGCAGGTTTGGACCTTCTGTTCTGAGGTCCCAGCGGCTGGGTTGCTCACAGTGTCAGGATGTGCGCCCTCTGCTGTGAGTTCACTCCGGCATGTATCCCATTGCCTCGGTGCCCTGGGCCTCCTGCTTGGAGCTTCCAACTGCTGGATTCCTCACCTTTTTTCTTCTATGGACCCTGTGTTGTGAGACATCTCCTGCCTGACTCACTCCGAGCCCCTTTTCGATGTGGCTGTTCTGGTTTGAAGCCACATGTGCTGGGTTCCTCACCTTTCAATGATGTGGCCCCACTGGTGTGAGCACACTCCTGCCTGGTTCGCATCCCCTTGGTGATGTGGACCCTCTGGTGAGAGTCTGATCCTGGTTGGGTTCCTCACACTTCTGTGAGTTTGGCCCTCTGCTCTGAGGTCATTCCTTCCTGGCTGGAACACCCAGCCGTGGCGACGTCGGCCCTCTGGTGGCAGTTGGAGTGGGCTGGGAGCCTCCTCCCCTCAGTGATGAGGGCCCTTTGGCGTCAGGCCCTAACTGCTGGGTACCCACATTTTCTAGTACGTACTAAGTGGTGCGAGGATAGTCCTGCCAGGTTCCCATCCACATGGGGATGTGGGCCTTCTGCTCTGAGGTCCCAACGGCTGGGTTGCTCACAGTTTCATGATGTGGGCCCTCTGCTGTGAGTTCACTTCGGCCTGGATCCCATAGACTCCGTGCTCTGGGCCGCCTGCTGCGAGGTTCCAACTGCTGGATTCCTCACATTTTTTAATCTATGGGCCCTGTGTTGTTAGGCTAGTCCTGCCTGCCTCACTCCGAGCACCTTGGAGATGTGGTTCCTGTGGTTTAGGCCACATGTTCTGGGTTCCTCACCTTTCCATGATTTGGCCACACTGGTGTGAGGATACTTCTGCCTGGTTCCGATCCCCTTGGTGATGTGGGCCCTCTGGTGAGAGTCTTATCCTGGCTGGGTCCCTCACCCTTCTGTGACATTTGCCCTCTTCTGTGAGGTCACTCCTGCCTGGCTAGCGCACGTCACCTTGGCGACGTGGGCCCTCAGTTGGGATTTGGTGCCTGCTGGGAGTTTCCTCCTTTCGGTAATGAGGGCCCTCTGGCGTCAGGCCCTAACTCCTGGGCTCCCAAACTTTTCTGATGTGTGCCCTGTGGTGCGAGTACACTCCTGCCAAGTTGCCAACCCCATGGGAATGTGGGCCTTCTGCTCTGTGGACTCAACGCCTGGGTTGTTCACAGTTTCATGATGAGGGCCCTCTGTTGTGAGTTCACACCGGCCGGGATCCCATAGCCTCGCTGCTCCTTGCCACCGGCTGGGACGTTCCAACTGCGGGATTCCTCACCTTTTTTCATTCTATGGGCCCTCTGTTTTGAGGCTACTCCTGCCTGCCTCCCTCGCAGACCCTTGGTGATGTGTGTCCTCTGGTTTGAGGCCACGTGTGTTGGGTCCCTCACCTTTCGATGATATGGCCCCAATGGTGTGAGGACACTCCTGCCTGGTTCACATCCCCTTGTAGTTGTGGGCCCTCTGGTGAAAGTCTGATCCTTGCTGGGTTCCTGACCCTTCTTTGAGGTGGGCCCTCTTCTGTGAGGTAACTCCTGCCTGGCTTGCTCCCATTGCCTTGGTGACGTCGGCCATCTGGTGGCAGTTGGAGCCTGCTGGGAGCCTCCTCTCCTAGGTGATGAGGGCCCTCTGGCATCAGGCTCTAACTGCTGGGCACCCCACGTTTTCTGACTGAGCCCAGTGATGCCAGGACACTCCTGTAAGGTTCCCATCCCCATGCGGATGTGGGCCTTCTGCTCTGTGGTCCCATCGCCTGGGTTGCTCACAGTTTCGTGATGTTGGTTCTCTGGTGTTAGTTCACTCAGGCCTAGATCCCATAGCCTCTGTGCTCTGGCGCGACTGCTGGGAGGTTCCAACTGCTGGATTCCGCCCCTTTTTTATACTTTGGGCCCTGTGTGTGAGGCTCCTCCTGCCTGCCTCACTCCAAGCCCCTTGGTGATGTAGGTCCTCTGGTTTGAGGCCACATGTGCCGGTTGCCTCACCTTTTAGGTATGTGACCCCACTGGTGTGAGGACACTCCTGACTGGTTCCCATCCTCTTGTTGATGTGGGCCCTCTGGTGAGAGTCTGACCCTGGCTTGATTCCTCACACTTCTGGGAGGTGGGTCCTCTGCTGTGAGGTCACTCCTGCCTGGGTGGCACATGTCGCCTTGGCCACATGGGCCCTCTGGTTGCAGTTGGAGCGTGCTGGGAGCCCCCTCCCTTCGGTGATGAGGGCCCTCTGGCGTCAGGCCCTAACTGCTGGGCTCCCCATATTTTCTGATGTGTGCCCACTGGTGCGATGACACTCCTGCCAGGTTCCCATCCCCATGCGGATTTGGGCCTTCTGTTCTGAGGTGCCAACGGCTGGGTTGCTCACAGCGTCAGGATGTGGGCCCTCTGCTGTGAGTTCACTCCGGCATGCATCCCATACCCTCGGTGCTCTGGGCCAACTGCTTGGAGCTTCCAACTGCAGGATTCCTTACCTTTTTTCTTCTATGGGCCGTGTGTTGTGAGACACTTCCTTCATGCCTCACTCTGAGCCCCTTGTTGATGTGGGTCTTCTGGTTTGAGGCCACATGTGGTGGGTTCCTCGCCTTTCAATGATGTGGCCCCACTGGAGTGAGAACACTCCTGCCTGGTTCCCATCCCCTTGGGGATGTGGGCCCTCTGGTGAGAGTCTCATCCTGGTTGGGTTCCTCAGAGTTTCGTAAGGTTGGCCCTCTGCCCTGAGGTCACTCCTGCCTGGCTGGCACACCCCGCCTTGGTGACGTCGGCCCTCTGGCGGTAGTTGGAGCGTGCTGGGAGCCTTCTCCTCTCGGTGATGAGGACATTCTGGTGTCAGGCCCTAACTGCTGGGTACCCACATTTTCTGATACGTGTTAAGTGGTGAGAGGACACTACTGCCAGGTACCCATCCCCATGCGGTTTTGGGCCTTCTTCTCTGGGGTCACAACGGCTGGGTTGCTCACAGTGTCAGGATGTGGCCCCTCTGCTGTGACTTCAATCCGGCATGGATCCCATTGCCTCGGTGCTCTGGGACAAGTGCTTGGAGCTTCCAACTGCTGGATTCCTCACATTTTTTATTCTATGGGCCCTGCGTTGTGAGGCTAGTCCTCCGAGCCCCTTGGAGATGTGGGTCCTCTGGTTTAGGTCCTCTGGTTTAGGCCACATGTTCTGGGTTCCTCACCTTTCTATGATTTGGCCACACTGGTGTGAGGCCACTCCTGCCTGGATCCCATTCCCTTGGTGATGTGGGCCTTCTGGTGAGAGTCTTATCCTGGCTGGGTACTTCACCCTTCTGTGACGTAGACACTCTGCTGTGAGGTCACTGCTGCCTGGCTGGCGCATGTCACCTTGGCGACGTGGGCCCTCAGCTGGGAGTTGGTGCCTGCTGGGAGTCTCCTCCCCTCGGTAATGAGGGTCCTCTGGCGTCAGGCCCTAACTCCTGGGCTCCCATACTCTTCTGATGTGTGCCCTCTGGTGGGAGTACACTCCTGCCCGGTTCCCAACCACATGGGAATATGGGCCTTCTGCTCTGTGGTCCCAACCGCTGGGTTGTTCACAGTTTCCTGATGAGGGCCCTCTGTTGTGAGTTCACACCGGCCGGGATCCCATAGCCTCGCTGCTCCTTGCCGCCTGCTGGGAGGTTCCAACTGCGGGATTCCTCACCTTTTTTATTTTATGGGCCCTCTGTTTGAGACACCTCCTACCTGCCTCACTCTGAGCCCCTTGTTGATGTGGGTCCTCTGGTTTAGGCCATATGTTCTGGGTTCCTCACTTTTCTATGATTTGGCCATACTGGTGTGAGGCCACTCCTGGCTGGTTCTGATCCCCTTGGTGATGTGGGCCCTCTGGTGAGAGTCTTATCCTGGCTGGGTTCCTCCCCCTTCTGTGACGTAAGCCCTCTGCTGTGAGGTCACTCCTGCCTGGCTGACGCACGTCACCTTGGCGACGTGGGCCCTCAGTTGGGAGTTGGTACCTGCTAGGAGTCTGCTCCCCTCGGTAATTAGGGCCGTCTGGTGTCAGGCCCTAACTCCTGGGCTCCCAAAATTTTCTCTTGTGTGCCCTGTGCTGCGAGTACACTCTTGCCAGGTTACCAACCACATGGGAATGTGGGCCTTCTGTTCTTTGGTCCCAACACCTATGTTGTTCACAGTTTCATGATGAGGGCCCTCTGTTGTGAGTTCACACTGGTCGGGATCCCATAGCCTCGCTGCTCCTTGCCGCATGCTAGGAGGTTCCAACTGCGGGATTCCTCACCTTTTTTATTCTATGGGTCCACTGTTTGGAGGCTCCTCCTGCCTGCCTCACTCCCAGCCCCTTGGAGATGTGGGTCCTCTTGTTTAGGCCACATGTTCTGGGTTCCTCACCTTTCTATGATTTGGCCACAGTGGTGTGAGGCCACTCCTGCCTGGCTTGCTCCCGTTGCCTTGGTGACGTCGGACCTCTGGTGGCAGTTGGAGCCTACTTGTACACTCCTCTCCAAGGTGATGAGGGCCCTCTTACGTCAGGCTCTAACTGCTGGGCTCCCCACGATTTCGGATGTGAGCCCAGTGATGCCAGGACACTCCTGTAAGGTTCCAATCCTCATGGGGATGTGGGCCTTCTGCTCTGTGGTCTCAACGTCTGGGTTGCTCACAGTTTCGTTATGTTGGCACTCCGGTGTTAGTTCACTCAGGCCTAGATCCCATAGCCTCTGTGCTCTGGGCTGCCTGCTGGGAGGTTCCAACTGCTGGATTCCTCACCTTTCTTATACTTTGAGCCCTGTGCTGTGAGGCTCCTCCTGCCTGCCCACACCGAGCCCCTTGGTGATGTAGGTCTTCTGGTTTGAGACCACGTGTGCCGTTTGCCTCACCTTTTAGGGATGTGGCCCTACTGGTGCGATGACACTCCTGCCAGGTTCCCATCCCCATGCAGGTTTGGACCTTCTGTTCTGAGGTCCCAGCGGCTGGGTTGCTCACAGTGTCAGGATGTGCGCCCTCTGCTGTGAGTTCACTCCGGCATGGATCCCATTGCCTCGGTGCCCTGGGCCACCTGCTTGGAGCTTCCAACTGCTGGATTCCTCACCTTTTTTCTTCTCTGGGCCCTGTGTTGTGAGACATCTCCTGCCTGACTCACTCCGAGCCCCTTTTTGATGTGGCTGTTCTGGTTTGAAGCCACATGTGCTGGGTTCCTCACCTTTCAATGATGTGGCCCCACTGGTGTGAGCACACTCCTGCCTGGTTCGCATCCCCTTGGTGATGTGGACTCTCTGGTGAGAATCTGATCCTGGTTGGGTTCCTCACACTTCTGTGAGCTTGGCCCTCTGCTCTGAGGTCATTTTTTCCTGGCTGGCACACCCAGCCGTGGCGACGTCGGCCCTCTGGTGGCAGTTGGAGCGGGCTGGGAGCCTCCTCCCCTCAGTGATGAGGGCCCTTTGGCGTCAGGCCCTAACTGCTGGGTACCCACATTTTCTAGTACGTACTAAGTGGTGCGAGGATAGTCCTGCCAGGTTCCCATCCACATGGGGATGTGGGCCTTCTGCTCTGAGGTCCCAACGGCTGGGTTGCTCACAGTTTCATGATGTGGGCCCTCTGCTGTGAGTTCACTTCGGCCTGGATCCCATAGACTCCGTGCTCTGGGCCGCCTGCTGCGAGGTTCCAACTGCTGGATTCCTCACATTTTTTAATCTATGGGCCCTGTGTTGTTAGGCTAGTCCTGCCTGCCTCACTCCGAGCACCTTGGAGATGTGGTTCCTGTGGTTTAGGCCACATGTTCTGGGTTCCTCACCTTTCCATGATTTGGCCACACTGGTGTAAGGATACTTCTGCGTGGTTCCGATCCCCTTGGTGATGTGGGCCCTCTGGTGAGAGTCTTATCCTGGCTGGGTTCCTCACCCTTCTGTGACATTTGCCCTCTTCTGTGAGGTCACTCCTGCCTGGCTAGCGCACGTCACCTTGGCGACGTGGGCCCTCAGTTGGGATTTGGTGCCTGCTGGGAGTTTCCTCCCTTCGGTAATGAGGGCCCTCTGGCGTCAGGCCCTAACTCCTGGGCTCCCAAACTTTTCTGATGTGTGCCCTGTGGTGCGAGTACACTCCTGCCAAGTTGCCAACCCCATGGGAATGTGGGCCTTCTGCTCTGTGGACTCAACGCCTGGGTTGTTCACAGTTTCATGATGAGGGCCCTCTTTTGTGAGTTCACACCGGCCGGGATCCCATAGCCTCGCTGCTCCTTGCCACCGGCTGGGACGTTCCAACTGCGGGATTCCTCACCTTTTTATTCTATGGGCCCTCTGTTTTGAGGCTACTCCTGCCTGCCTCCCTCGCAGACCCTTGGTGATCTGTGTCCTCTGGTTTGAGGCCACGTGTGTTGGGTCCCTAACCTTTCGATGATATGGCCCCAATGATGTGAGGACACTCCTGCCTGGTTCACATCCCCTTGTTGTTGTGGGCCCTCTGGTGAAAGTCTGATCCTTGCTGGGTTCCTGACCCTTCTTTGAGGTGGGCCCTCTTCTGTGAGGTAACTCCTGCCTGGCTTGCTCCCATTGCCTTGGTGACGTCGGCCATCTGGTGGCAGTTGGAGCCTGCTGGGAGACTCCTCTCCTAGGTGATGAGGGCCCTCTGGCATCAGGCTCTAACTGCTGGGCACCCCACATTTTCTGACTGAGCCCAGTGATGCCAGGACACTCCTGTAAGGTTCCCATCCCCATGCGGATGTGGGCCTTCTGCTCTGTGGTCCCATCGCCTGGGTTGCTCACAGTTTCGTGATGTTGGTTCTCTGGTGTTAGTTCACTCAGGCCTAGATCCCATAGCCTCTGTGCTCTGGCGCGACTGCTGGGAGGTTCCAACTGCTGGATTCCGCCCCTTTTTTATACTTTGGGCCCTGTGTGTGAGGCTCCTCCTGCCTGCCTCACTCCAAGCCCCTTGGTGATGTAGGTCCTCTGGTTTGAGGCCACATGTGCCGGTTGCCTCACCTTTTAGGTATGTGACCCCACTGGTGTGAGGACACTCCTGACTGGTTCCCATCCTCTTGTTGATGTGGGCCCTCTGGTGAGAGTCTGACCCTGGCTTGATTCCTCACACTTCTGGGAGGTGGGTCCTCTGCTGTGAGGTCACTCCTGCCTGGGTGGCATATGTCGCCTTGGCCACATGGGCCCTCTGGTTGCAGTTGGAGCGTGCTGGGAGCCTCCTCCCGTCGGTGATGAGGGCCCTCTGGCGTCAGGCCCTAACTGCTGGGCTCCCCACATTTTCTGATATGTGACCACTGGTGCGATGACACTCCTGCCAGGTTCCCATCCCCATGCGGATTTGGGCCTTCTGTTCTGAGGTGCCAACGGCTGGGTTGCTCACAGCGTCAGGATGTGGGCCCTCTGCTGTGAGTTCACTCCGGCATGCATCCCATACCCTCGGTGCTCTGGGCCACCTGCTTGGAGCTTCCAACTGCAGGATTCCTTACCTTTTTTCTTCTATGGGCCGTGTGTTGTGAGACACTTCCTGCATGCCTCACTCTGAGCCCCTTGTTGATGTGGGTCTTCTGGTTTGAGGCCACATGTGGTGGGTTCCTCGCCTTTCAATGATGTGGCCCCACTGGAGTGAGAACACTCCTGCCTGGTTCCCATCCCCTTGGGGATGTGGGCCCTCTGGTGAGAGTCTCATCCTGGTTGGGTTCCTCAGAGTTTCGTAAGGTTGGCCCTCTGCCCTGAGGTCACTCCTGCCTGGCTGGCACACCCCGCCTTGGTGACGTCGGCCCTCTGGCGGCAGTTGGAGCGTGCTGGGAGCCTTCTCCTCTCGGTGATGAGGACATTCTGGTGTCAGGCCCTAACTGCTGGGTACCCACATTTTCTGATACGTGTTAAGTGGTGAGAGGACACTACTGCCAGGTACCCATCCCCATGCGGTTTTGGGCCTTCTTCTCTGGGGTCACAACGGCTGGGTTGCTCACAGTGTCAGGATGTGGCCCCTCTGCTGTGACTTCAATCCGGCATGGATCCCATTGCCTCGGTGCTCTGGGACAAGTGCTTGGTGCTTCCAACTGCTGGATTCCTCACATTTTTTATTCTATGGGCCCTGCGTTGTGAGGCTAGTCCTCCGAGCCCCTTGGAGATGTGGGTCCTCTGGTTTAGGTCCTCTGGTTTAGGCCACATGTTCTGGGTTCCTCACCTTTCTATGATTTGGCCACACTGGTGTGAGGCCACTCCTGCCTGGATCCCATTCCCTTGGTGATGTGGGCCTTCTGGTGAGAGTCTTATCCTGGCTGGGTACTTCACCCTTCTGTGACGTAGACACTCTGCTGTGAGGTCACTGCTGCCTGGCTGGCGCACGTCACCTTGGCGACGTGGGCCCTCAGCTGGGAGTTGGTGCCTGCTGGGAGTCTCCTCCCCTCGGTAATGAGGGTCCTCTGGCTTCAGGCCCTAACTCCTGGGCTCCCATACTCTTCTGATGTGTGCCCTCTGGTGGGAGTACACTCCTGCCAGGTTCCCAACCACATGGGAATATGGGCCTTCTGCTCTGTGGTCCCAACCGCTGGGTTGTTCACAGTTTCCTGATGAGGGCCCTCTGTTGTGAATTCACACCGGCCGGGATCCCATAGCCTCGCTGCTCCTTGCCGCCTGCTGGGAGGTTCCAACTGCGGGATTCCTCACCTTTTTTATTTTATGGGCCCTCTGTTTGAGACACCTCCTACCTGCCTCACTCTGAGCCCCTTGTTGATGTGGGTCCACTGGTTTAGGCCATATGTTCTGGGTTCCTCACTTTTCTATGATTTGGCCATACTGGTGTGAGGCCACTCCTGCCTGGTTCTGATCCCCTTGGTGATGTGGGCCCTCTGGTGAGAGTCTTATCCTGGCTGGGTTCCTCCCCCTTCTGTGACGTAGGCCCTCTGCTGTGAGGTCACTCCTGCCTGGCTGACGCACGTCACCTTGGCGACGTGGGCCCTCAGTTGGGACTTGGTGCCTGCTGGGAGTCTCCTCCCCTCGGTAATGAGGGCCTTCTGGCGTCAGGCCCCAACTCCTGGGCTCCCAAAGTTTTCTGATGTGTGCCCTGTGGTGCGAGTACACTCCTGCCAGGTTACCAACCCCATGGGAATGTGGGCCTTCTGTTCTGTGGTCCCAACACCTATGTTGTTCACAGTTTCATGATGAGGGCCCTCTCTTTTGAGTTCAGTCAGGTCTGGATCCCATAGCCTCTTTGCTCCTGTCCGCCAGCTGGGAGGTTCCAACTGCGGGATTCCTCACCATTTTTATTCTATTGGCCCTATGTTTTGAGGCTCCTCCTGCCTGCCTCACTCCCAGCCCCTTGGTGATGTGTGTCCTCTGGTTTGAGGCCACGTGCACTGGGTCACTCACATTTCGGTGATGAGGCCCCACTGGTGTGAGGACCCTCCAGCCTGGTTCCCATTCCCTTGGAGATGTGGGCCCTCTGGTGAGAGTCTGATCCTTTTTGGGTTCCGCACACTTTTGTGAGGTGGGCCCTCTGATGTGAGGTCACTCCTGCCTGGGTGGCTCATGTCGCCTTGGAGATGTGGGCCCTCTGTTGGCCACTAAAGCATACTGGGAGCCTCCTACCCTATTTAATGAGGGCCCTGGAAAAAACACATATGCACTTTTTGACCAATTGCATCATTGTCGAGGATCTGCCTCTTCTCCTATGCTTTCAGAGCACTTCCCATCTACCTCCTGAAATCACATTCCTGAAATTCTGCCCCACTTTCAAGTCCTCTTCGCAGCCTTACTTCAATATATTTTTGTATGATACCTGTCATTTATAACTGTACATGTCTGTTAATTACAGTGTCCCTGAGCTCCTTTCTTCAACTTGCTTTCTTGTGAGCTGGCCGCAAAACCGCAGGATTGCTTCAGGGCCTAATCTGGTTTTGGCATGGCACACTGAGTCTTTGGTAAACTCCTCTTTCTGGTGGGAAATGAGCATTCAATTTGCCCGTGCAGACACCTACAGCTAGTCTCTCATTGGTTCTCCCTATTCCTGTTCATCTTGCGCAGAAATTGCAAAATGTGCCAAACAGGAGGTTAAAGGCACTGACTCTCCAAGTGGTAGAGAGATAATAAAGCGTTTGGAATGGTGAACCCGAGTAACAGAGGACGAAACCTGAGAGGCATTTAAAATCATTCCCCAGTCACACCGTGGACCATACTCTGGGTTTCCCATGCATGTTTTAGCTGAAGGAAGAATCCCTTAAACCTGGAGAGTTGGGACCCATGGAATGGGTACCATGCAGTATGACTTCAAAGGGTCTGCATTTGCTCACCGAACCTCACCAATGCTATCAGTCCGAAGTGTCAAGCCTTATGTCTCACCCAGCTCTGGGTGTAGATGTGGTAAATCCAGGTTGCATCACAAGCCCTGAATGAATTATTTAAGAATTGCTCTCTATTTCACTGTCATTGTGTTTTATTTTTTTAATTTGGTTTGATAATGTGATTTATCGGATTTTCACTGCTGCATTTATGCCGCTGTACACACGCTTGATTCTCTTACAGAGACATCTTCTCTTACAGAGACATATAAATCCATGGGTTCTTACTAGTCAGGTATATTCCTAGGCGTTGAATATGTTGTGTTGAGTCCATGTCGTTGAGCAAGGAGTAGGTCTTGACTATTATATATTTGGTTTATGGAACGGTATCTGTGCTATTTTCAAGCTCTGGTATTTTGCAGCACCCCAACTCACCTTTCCCCTTAAGCAAGCATAAGCTGGTTTTCTAAATTTGAGTCCCTGTTCTGTTTTGTAATTCAGTTGATGTGTAGCCAAGTTTACATTCCGTGTATTAGTGATAACTTATGATGTCTCTTTCTCTGTGTCAATAATTTCACTTAGATTCATCGTACCTAAATCCACTCATTATGCTGCGACGGGCTTGATGACATAGATTTCATTGCTGAGTGATATTCCATTGCACGTATGTACCACAACTTCTTTATCCATTTTTCAATTTCTCGGATATTTAACTTGTACCGTAGACGAGGATCTTGTAAACAGGGCCTTCTGAAATTTTGGGGTGGCTGTGTGTTTTTGATTTTAATTTCCCTAAGCTATAGGACCATAAGAGGAAGTGCTGTAGGCTCCGTTGCTTTTTTTTTTAGGTGTTTGAGGAAACACCATACACTTCTCCAGAGTGGCTCTTCGGCAATTTACATCCAGCCCATCAGCATAACAAGGCTCCCTGTTCTCCATGGCCTGTGCTGCCTTTCTGGATTTTACACTTTTTTCAGATGGCCCTTTTGACCAGGGGGCAGTGAGACTTCATTGTAGTGCAGATTTCTTTAACATGCTTGCTTGGTTGGCCAAAAAGGGCGTATGCGTTTTTTCATGAATATATTCAGGAAAAAACGCATACGCCCTTTTTGGCCAAGTGCATCATTGTCGACGTTCTGCCTCTTTTCCTATGCTTTAAATGCAATTCGAGTCTACCCCCTGAAATCGTTTTCCTGCAATTCTGCCACTCTTTCAAGTCCTCTTCGCAGCCTTCCTTCAATATATTTTTGGACGATAGCTGTCATTTATAACTCTGTAGGTTTGTGAATTACAGTGCCCCTGAGCTCCTTTCTTCAAATCGCTTTCTTGTGAGCTGTCCACAAACCCGCAGGATTGCTTCAGGCCCTAATCTGGTTCTGGCATGGCATGCTGAGCCTTTGGTTAATTCCTCTTCCTGGTGGGAAATGAGCGTTAAATTTGCCCGTGCAGACACCTACAGCTAGTCTCTCATTGTTTCTCCCTATTCCTGTTCATCTTGCGCAGAAATTGCAAAGTGTGCCAAACAGGAGGTTAAAGGCACTGACTCTCCAAGTGGGGAGAGTGTTAGTAAAGGGTCTGGAATTGTGAACCCTCATAAAAGGGGACGAAAACTGAGATGCAGTTGAAAATGTTTCCCGGTTACACGGTTCACCATAATGTGGGTTTCCCATGCATGTTTTAGCTGAAGGAAGAATCCCTTAAACTGTAGCTGAAGGAAGAATCTCTTAAACCTGGAGAGTTCGGACCCATGGAATGAGTACCATGCAGTATGACTTTAAAGGGTCTGCATTTGCTCATCGAACCTCAACAATGCTATCAGCCCGACGTGTCCAACCTTATGTCTCACTCAGCTCTGGGTGTAGATGAGGTAAATCCTGGTTGCATCACAAGCCCTGAATAAATTGTTTAAGAATTGCTCTGTATTTCACTGTCATTGTGTTTTGTTTTTGTAATTCATTTTGATAATGGGATTTATCTGATTTTCTCTGCTGCATTCATGCAGCTGTACACACGCTTGATTCTCTTATGGAGACATATAAATCCATGGCTTTGAAGATTCTTACTAGTCAGGTGTATTCCTAGGCGTTGAATATAGGGTGTTCAGTCCATCTCGTTGAGCAAGGTGTAGGTCTTGACTATTACATATTTGACTTATGGAAAGGTATCTGTGCTAATTTCTATCTCTGGTTTTATGCAGCACCCCAACTCACCTTTCCCCTTAAGCAAACATAAGTTGGTTTTCTAAATTTGAGACCCTGTTCTGTGTTGTAATTCAGTTCATGTGTAGCCAAGTTTACATTCCGTGTATTAGTGATATCTTACGATGTTTCATTTTCTGTGTGACTTATTTCACTTACAATCATCGTACTTGAATCCACTCATTATGCCGCCATGGGCCTGATGACATAGATTTCATTGGTGAGTGATATTCTATTGTACGTACGTACCACAACTTCTTTATCCATTTTTTGCTTTCTGGGATATTTAACTTGTACCGTAGAGGAGGTTCTTGTAAACAGAGCCATCCGAAACTTTAGGGTGGCTGTGTGTTTTTGATTTTAATTTCCCTATGGTATAGGACCATAAGTGGAAGTGCCATAGGCTCCGTTGCTTTGTTTTTTAGTTGTTTGAGGAAACACCATACACTTCTCCAGAGTAGCTCTTGGTAATTTACATCCAGCCATCAGCATAACAAGGCTCCCTGTTCTCCATGACCAGTCCTGCCTTTCTGGATTTTACACTTTTTTCAGATGGCCCTTTTGACCGGGGGGCACTGAGACTTCATTGTAGTGCAGATTTCTTTAACATGCTTGCTTGGTTGGCCAAAAAGTGCGTATGCATTTTTCCTGAATATATTCAGGAAAAATCGCATACGCACTTTTTGGCCAAGTGCATCATTGTCCACGTTCTGCCTCTTCTCCTATGTTTAAATGCAATTCCAGTCTACCCCCTGAAATCGTTTTCCTGCAATTCTGCCCCGCTTTCAAGACCTCTTCGCAGGCTTCCTTCAATATATTTTTGGACGATATCTGTCATTTATAACTCTGTAGTTGTGTAAATTACAGTGCCCCTGAGCTCCTTTCTTCAAATCGATTTCTTGTGAGCTGGTCGCAAACCTGCAGGATTGCTTCAGGCCCTAATCTGGTCCGGCACGGCATGCTGAGCCTTTGGTTAATTCCTCTTCTTGGTGGGAAATGAACGTTAAATTTGCCCGTGCAGACACCTGCAGCTAGTCTCTCATTGGTTCTCCCTATTCCTGTTCATCTTTCGCAGAAATTGCAAACTGGGCCAAACAGGAGGTTAAAGGCAGTGACTCTCCGAGTGGGGAGAGTGTTAGTAAAGTGTCTGTAATTGTGAACCCGAGTAAAATGGGACGAAAACTGAGATGCATTTGAAAACGTTTCTCCATCACACGGTGGCCCATACTCTGGGTTTTCCATGCATGATTTAGCTGAAGGTAGAATCCCTTAAACCTGGAGAGTGGGAACCATGGAATGGGTACCATGCAGTATGCCTTCATACGGTCTGCATTTGCTCAACGAGCCTCACGAATGCTATCAGCCTGAAGTGTCCAGCCTTATGTCTCACCCAGCTATGGTTGTAGATGTGGTAAATCCAGGTTACATCACAAGCCCTGAATGAATTATTTAAGAATTGCTCTCTATTTCACTGTCATGTGTTTAGTTTTTTTAATTCATTTTGATAATGGGATTTATCGGATTTTCTCTGCTGCCTTCATGCAGCTGTACACACGCTTGATTCTCTTATGGAGACATATAAATCCATGGGTTTGAAGATTCTTACTAGTCAGGTGTATTCCTAGGCGTTGAATATAGGGTGTTTAGCCCATTTCGTTGAGCAAGGGGTAGGTCTTGACTATTACATGTTTGACGTATGGAATGGTATCTGTGCTAATTTCTATCTCTGGTTTTATGCAGCACCCCAACTCACCTTTCCCCTTAAGCAAACATAAGTTGGTTTTCTAAATTTGAGACCCTGTTCTGTTCTGTAATTCAGTTCATATGTAGCCAAGATTACATTCGGTGTATTAGTGATATCTTATGATGTTTCATTTTCTGTGTGACTTATTTCACTTAGAATCATCGTACCTGAATCCACTCATTATGCCCCGACGGGCCAGATGACATAGACTTCATTGGTGAGTGATATTCCATTGTACGTACGTACCACATTTCTTTATCCATTTTTCGCTTTCTGGGATATTTAACTTGTACCGTAGACGAGGTTCTTGTAAACAGAGCCGTCTGAAACTTTGGGGTGGCTGTGTGTTTTTGATTTTAATTTCCCTCAGCTATAGGACAATAAGTGGAAGTGCCGTAGGCTCTATTGCTTTGTTTTTTAGGTGTTTCAGGAAACACCATACACTTCTCCAGAGTGGCTCTTGGCAATTTACATCCCACCCATCAGCATAACAAGGCTCCCTGTTCTCCATGGCCTGTGCTGCCTCTCTGGATTTTACACTTTTTTCTGATGGCCCTTTTGACTGGGGGGCAGTGAGACTTCATTGTACTGCAGATTTCTTTAACATGCTTGCTTGGTTGGCCAAAAAGTGCGTAGGCGTTTTATCCTGAATATATTCAGGTAAAAACGCATACGCCCTTTTTGGCCAAGTGCATCATTGTCAAAGTTTTGCCTCTTCTCCTATGCTTTAAATGCAATTCCAGTCTACCCCCTGAAATCGTTTTCCTGCAATTCTGCCCCTCTTTCAAGTCCTCTTCGCAGCCTTCCTTCAATATATTTTTGGACGATAGCTGTCCTTTATAACTCTGCAGTGTGTGAAGTACAGTGCCACTGAACTCCTTTCTTGAAATCGCTTTCTTGTGAGCTGGCCGCAAACCCGCAGGATTGCTTCAGGCCCTAATCTGGTTCCGGAACGGCATCCTGAGCCTTTGGTTAATTCCTCTTCCTGGTGGGAAATGAGCGTTAAATTTTCCCGTGCAGACACCTACAGCTAGTCTCTCATTGGTTCTCCCTATTCCTGTTCATCTTGCGCAGAAATTGCAAACTGTGCCAAACAGGAGGTTAAAGGCACTGACTCTCCAAGTGGGGAGAGTATTAGTAAAGGGTCTGGAATTGTGAACCCGAGTAAAAGGGTACAAAAACTGAGATGCATTTGAAAACGTTTCCCGGTCACACGGTGCACCATATTGTGGGATTCCCATGCATGTTTTAGCTGAAGGTAGAATCGCTTAAACCTGGAGAGTTGGGACCCAAGGAATGGGTACCATGCAGTATGACTTCAAAGGGTCTGCATTTGCTCATCGAACCTCACCACTGCTATCAGCCTGAAGTGTCCAACCTTATGTCTCAATTAGCTCTGGTTGTAGATGTGGTTAATCCTGGTTGCATCACAAGCCCTGCATGAATTATTTAAGAATTGCTCTCTATTTCACTGTCATTGTGCTTTGTTTTGTAATTAATTTTCATAATGGGTTTTATCGGATTTTCTCTGCTGCCTTCATGCAGCTGTACACACGCTTCATTCCCTTATGGAGATATATAAATCCATGGGTTTGAAGATTCTTACTAGTCAGGTGTATTGCTAGGCGTTGAATATAGGGTGCTTAGTCCATCTCGTTGAGGAAGGTGTAGGTCTTGACTATTACATATTTGACTTATGGAATGGTATCTGTGTTAATTTCTATCTCTGGTTTTATGCAGCACCCCAACTCACCTTTCCCCTTAAGTAAACATAAGTTGGTTTTCTAAATTTGAGACACTGTTCTGTTTTGTAATTCAGTTCATGTGTAGCCAAGATTACATTCCGTGTATTAGTGATATCTTATGATGTTTCATTTTCTGTGTGACTTATTTCACTTAGAATCATCGTACCTGAATCCACTCATTATGCTGCGACGGGCCTGATGACATAGATTTCATTGGTGAGTGATATTCCATTGTACGTACGTATGACAACTTCTTTATCCATTTTTTGCTTTCTGCGATATTTAACTTGTACCGTAGACGAGGTTCTTGTAAACAGAGCCATCGGAAACATTGGGGTGGCTGTGTGTTTCTGATTTTAATTTCCATAAGCTATAGGACCATAAGTGGAAGTGCCGTAGGCTCCGTTGCTTTGTTTTTTAGGTGTTTGAGGAAACACCATACACTTATCCAGAGTGGCTCTTGGCAATTTACATCCAGCCCATCAGCGTAACAAGGCTCCCTGTTCTCCATGGCCTGTGCTGCCTTTCTGGATTTTACACTTTTTTCAGATGACCTTTTTGACCGGGGGGCAGTGAGACGTCATTGTAGTGCAGATTTTTTAACATGCTTGCTTGGTTGGCCAAAAAGGGCGTATGCGTTTTTTCCTGAATATATTCAGGAAAAAACGCATACGCCCTTTTTGGCCAAGTGCATCATTGTCGACTTTCTGCCTCTTCTCCTATGCTTTAAATGCAATTCCAGTCTACCCCTGAAATCGTTTTCCTGCAATTCTGACCCGCTTTCAGGTCCTCTTCGCAGGCTTCCTTCAATATATTTTTGGACGATAGCTGTCATTTATAACTCTGCAGGTTTGTGAATTACAGTGCCCCTAAGCTCCTTTCTTCAAATCGCTTTCTTGTGAGCTGGCCGCAAACCCACAGGATTGCTTCAGGCCCTAATCTGGTTCCAGCACGGCATGCTGAGCCTTTGGTTAATTCCTCTTCTTGGTGGGAAATGAACGTTAAATTTGCCCGTGTAGACACCTGCAGCTAGTCTCTCATTGGTTCTCCCTATTCCTGTTCATCTTGCGCAGAAATTGCAAAGTGTGCCAAACAGGAGGTTAAAGGCCCTGACTCTCCAAGTGGGGAGAGTGTTAGTAAACGGTCTGGAATGGTGAACCCGAGTAAAAGGGGATGAAATCTGAGATGCATTTGAAAACGTTTCCCGGTCACACGGTGCACCATACTGTGGGTTTCCCATGCATGTTTTAGCTGAAGGTAGAATCGCTTAAACCTGGAGAGTTGGGACCCATGGAATGGGTACCATGCAGTATGACTTCAAATGGTCTGCATTTGCTCATCGAACTTCACCAATGCTATCAGCCCGAAGTGTCCAACCTTATGTCTCACTCAGCTCTGAGTGTAGATGAGGTAAATCCAGGTTGCATCACAAGCCCTGAATGAATTATTTAAGAATTGATCTCTATTTCACTGTCATGTGTTTAGTTTTTTAATTCATTTTGATAATGGTATTTATTGGATTTTCTCTGCTGCCTTCATGCAGCTGTACACACGCATGATTCTCTTATGGAGACATATAAATCCATGGGTTTGAAGATTCTTACTAGTCAGGTGTATTCCTAGGCGTTGAATATAGGGTGTTTAGCCCATTTCGTTGAGCAAGGTGTAGGTCTTGACTATTACATATTTGACTTATGGAATGGTATCTGTGCTAATTTCTATCTCTGGTTTTATGCAGCACCCCAACTCACCTTTCCCCTTAAGCAAACATAAGTTGGTTTTCTAAATTTGAGACCCTGTTGTGTTTTGTAATTCAGTTCATGTGTAGCCAAGATTGCATTCCGTGTATTAGTGATATCTTATGATGTTTCATTTTCTGTGTGACTTATTTCACTTAAAATCATCGTACCTGAATCCACTCATTATGCCACGACGGGCCTGATGACATAGATTTCATTGGTGAGTGATATTCCATTGTACGTACGTACCACAATTTCTTTATCCATTTTTCGCTTTGTGGGATATTTAACTTGTACCGTAGACGAGGTTCTTGTAAACAGAGCCGTCTGAAACTTTGGGGTGGCTGTGTGTTTTTGATTTTAATTTCCCTAAGCTATAGGACCATAAGTGGAAGTGCCGTAGGCTCTGTTGCTTTGTTTTTTAGGTGTTCCAGGAAACACCATACACTTCTCCAGAGTGGCTGTTGGCAATTTACATCCTGCCCATCAGCATTACAAGGCTCCCTGTTCTCCATGCCCTGTGCTGCCTTTCTGGATTTTACACTTTTTTCAGATGGCCCTTTTGACCGGGGCGCAGTGAGACTTCATTGTCGTCCAGATTTCTTTAACATGCTTGCTTGGATGGCCAAAAAGGGCGTATGCGTTTTTTCCTGAATATATTCAGGAAAAAACGCATACGCCCTTTTTGGCCAAGTGCATCATTGTCGACGTTCTGCCTCTTTTCCTATGCTTTAAATGTATTTCCCGTCTACCCCGTGAAATCGTTTTCCTGCAATTCTGCCACGCATACAAGTTCTCTTCGCAGCCTTCCTTCAATATATTTTTGGACGATAGCTTTCATTTATAACTCTGCAGGTTTGTGAGTTACAGTGCCCCTGAGCTACTTTCTTCAACTCGCTATCTTGTGACCTGGCCGCAAACCCGCAGGATTGCTTCAGGCCCTAATCTGGTTCCAGCATGGTATGCTGAGCCTTAGGTTAATTCCTCTTCCTGGTGGGAAATGATCGTTAAATTTGCCCGTGCAGACACCTACAGCTAGTCTCTCATTGATTCTCCCTATTCCTGTACATCTTGCGCGGTAATTGCAAACTGTGCCAAACAGGAGGTTAAAGGCACTGACTCTCCAAGTGGGGAGTGTGTTAGTAAAGGGTCTGGAATGGTGAACCCGAGTAAAAGGGGACGAAAACTGAGATGCATTTGAAAACGTTTGCCGGTCACACGGTGCACCATGCTGTGGGTTTCCCACGAATGATTTAGCTGACGGAAGAATCCCTTAAACATGGAGAGTTGGGACCCATGGAATGGGTACCATGCAGTATGACTTCAAAGGGTATGCCTTTGCTCATCGAACCTCAACAATGCTATCAGCACAAAGTGTCCAACCTTATGTCTCACTCAGCTCTGGGTGTAGATGTGGTCAATCCAGGTTGCATCACAAGCCCTGAATGAATTATTTAAGAATTGCTCTCTATTTCACTGTCCTTGTGTTTTGTTTTTGTAATTCATTTTGATAATGGGATTTATCGGATTTTCTCTGCTGCCTTCATGCAGCTGTACACACGCTTGATTCTCTTATGGAGACATATAAATCCATGGTTTTGAAGATTCTTACTAGTCAGGTGTATTCCTAGGCGTTGAATATAGGGTGTTTAGCCCATTTCGTTGAGCAAGGTGTAGGTCTTGACGATTACATATTTAGCGTATGGAATGGTATCTGTGCTAATTTCTATCTCTGGTTTTATGCAGCACCCCAACTCACCTTTCCCCTTAAGCAAACATAAGTTGGTTTTCTAAATTTGAGACCCTGTTCTGTTCTGTAATTCAGTTCATATGTAGCCAAGATTACATTCGGTGTATTAGTGATATCTTATGATGTTTCATTTTCTGTGTGACTTATTTCACTTAGAATCATCGTACCTGAATCCACTCATTATGCCCCGACGGGCCAGATGACATAGACTTCATTGGTGAGTGATATTCCATTGTACGTACGTACCACATCTTCTTTATCCATTTTTCGCTTTCTGGGATATTTAACTTGTACCGTAGACGAGGTTCTTGTAAACAGAGCCGTCTGAAACTTTGGGGTGGCTGTGTGTTTTGATTTTAATTTCCCTCAGCTATAGGACAATAAGTGGAAGTGCCATAGGCTCCGTTGCTTTGTTTTTTAGGTGTTTCAGGAAACACCATACACTTCTCCAGAGTGGCTCTTGGCAATTTACATCCCAACCATCAGCATAACAAGGCTCCCTGTTCTCCATGGCCTGTGCTGCATTTCTGGATTTTACACTTTTTTCACATGGCCCTTTTGTCCGGGGGGCAGTGAGACTTCATTGTAGTGCAGATTTCTTTAACATGCTTGCTTGGTTGGCCAAAAAGGGCGTATGCGTTTTTTCCTGAATATATTCAGGAAAAAACTCATACGCACTTTTTGGCCAAGTGCATCATTGTCGACGTTCTGCCTCTTTTCCTATGCTTTAAATGCAATTCCAGTCTACCCCCTGAAATCGTTTTCCTGCAATTCTGCCCCGCTTTCAAGTCCTCTTCGATATATTTTTGGACGATAGCTGTCAATAATAACTCTGCAGGTTTGTGAATTACAGTGCCCCTGAGCTCCATTCTTCAAATCGCTTTCTTGTGAGCTGGCCGCAAACCCGCAGGATTGCTTCAGGCCCTAATCTGGTTCCGGAACAGCATGCTGAGCCTTTGGTTAAATCCTCTTCCTGGTGGGAAATGAGCGTTAAATTTACCCTTGCAGACACCTACAGCTAGTATCTCATTGGTTTTCCCTATTCCTGTTCATCTTGCACAGAAATTGCAAACTGTGCCAAACAGGAGGTTAAAGGCACTGACTCTCCAAGTGGGGAGAGTGTTAGTAAAGGGTCTGGAATTGTGAACCCGAGTAAAATGGGACGAAAACTGAGATGCATTTCAAAACGTTTCCCGGTCACACGGTGCACCATACTGTGGGTTTCCCATGCATGTTTTAGCTGAAGGAAGAATTGATTAAACCTGGAGAGTTGGGACCCATGGAATGGGTACCATGCAGTATGACTTCAAAGGGTCTGCATTTGCTCATCGAACCTCACCAATGCTATCAGCCCGAAGTGTCCAACCTTATGTCACACTCAGCTCTGGGTGTAGATGAGGTAAATCCAGGTTGCATCACAAGCCCTGAATGAATTATTTAAGAATTGCTCTCTATTTCACTGTCATTGTGTTTTGTTTTTGTAATTCATTTTGATAATGGGATTTATCGGATTTTCTCAGCTGCCTTCATACAGCTGTACGCACGCTTGATTCTCTTATGGAGACATATAAATCCATGGGTTTGAAGATTCTTACTAGTCAGGTGTATTCCTAGGCGTCGAATATAGGGTGTTTAGTCCATCACGTTGAGCAAGGGGTAGGTCTTGACTATTACATATGTGACTTATGCAATGGTATCTGTGCTAATTTCTATCTCTGGTTTTATGCAGCACCCCAATTCACCTTTCCCCTTAAGCAAACATAAGTTGGTTTTCTAAATTTGAGACCCTGTTCTGTTTTGTAATTCAGTTCAGGTGTAGCCAAGATTACATTCCGTGTATTAGAGATATCTTATGATGTTTCATTTTCTGTGTGACTTATTTCACTTAGAATCATCGTACCTGAATCCACTCATTATGCCACGATGGGCCTGATGACATAGATGTCATTGGTGAGTGATATTCCATTGTACGTACGTACTACAACTTCTTTATCCATTTTTCGCTTTCTGGGATATTTAACTTGTACCGTAGACGAGGTTCTTGTAAACAGAGCCGTCTGAAACTTTGGGGTGGCTGTGTGTTTTTGATTTTAATTTCGCTAAACTATAGGACCATAAGTGGAAATGCCGTAGGCTCCGTTGCTTTGTTTTTTAGATGTTTCAGGAAACACCATACACTTCTCCAGAGTGGCTCTTGGCAATTTACATCCCGCACTTCAGCATAACAAGGCTCCCTGTTCTCCATGGCCTGTGCTGCCTTTCTGGATTTTACACTTTTTTCCGATTGCCCTTTTGACCGGGGGGCAGTGAGACTTCATTGTAGTGCAGATTTCTTTAACATGCTTCCTTGGTTGGCCAAAAAGGGCGTATGCGTTTTTTCCTGAATATATTCAGGAAAAAACGCATACGCCCTTTTTGGCCAAGTGCATCATTGTCGACGTTCTGCCTCGTTTCCTATGCTTTAAATGCAATCCAGTCTACTCCCTGGAATCGTTTTCCTGAAATTCTGCCCCTCTTTCAAGTCCTCCTTCGCAGCCTTCCTTCAATATATTTTTGGACGATAGCTGTCCTTTATAACTGTGCAGTGTGTGAAGTACAGTGCCACTGAACTCCTTTCTTGAAATCGCTTTCTTGTGAGCTGGCCGCAAACCCGTAGGATTGCTTCAGGCCCTAATCTGGTTCCGGAACGGCATCCTGAGCCTTTGGTTAATTCCTCTTCCTGGTGGGAAATGAGCGTTAAATTTTCCCGTGCAGACACCTACAGCTAGTCTCTCATTGGTTCTCCCTATTCCTGTTCATCTTGCGCAGAAATTGCAAACTGTGCCAAACAGGAGGTTAAAGGCACTGACTCTCCAAGTGGGGAGAGTATTAGTAAAGGGTCTGGAATTGTGAACCCGAGTAAAAGGGTACGAAAACTGAGATGCATTTGAAAACGTTTCCCGGTCACACGGTGCACCATATTGTGGGATTCCCATGCATGTTTTAGCTGAAGGAAGAATCGCTTAAACCTGGAGAGTTGGGACCCATGGAATGGGTACCATGCAGTATGACTTCAAAGGGTCTGCATTTGCTCATCGAACCTCACCACTGCTATCAGCCTGAAGTGTCCAACCTTATGTCTCAATTAGCTCTGGTTGTAGATGTGGTTAATCCTGGTTGCTTCACAAGCCCTGCATGAATTATTTAAGAATTGGTCTCTATTTCACTGTCATTGTGCTTTGTTTTGTAATTAATTTTCATAATGGGATTTATCGGATTTTCTCTGCTGCCTTCATGCAGCTGTACACACGCTTCATTCCCTTATGGAGATATATAAATCCATGGGTTTGAAGATTCTTACTAGTCAGGTGTATTGCTAGGCGTTGAATATAGGGTGCTTAGTCCATCTCGTTGAGGAAGGTGTAGGTCTTGACTATTACATATTTGACTTATGGAATGGTATCTGTGCTAATTTCTATCTCTGGTTTTATGCAGCACCCCAACTCACCTTTCCCCTTAAGTAAACATAAGTTGGTTTTCTAAATTTGAGACACTGTTCTGTTTTGTAATTCAGTTCATGTGTAGCCAAGATTACATTCCGTGTATTAGTGATATCTTATGATGTTTCATTTTCTGTGTGACTTATTTCACTTAGAATCATCGTACCTGAATCCACTCATTATGCTGCGATGGGCCTGATGACATAGATTTCATTGGTGAGTGATATTCCATTGTACGTACGTATGACAACTTCTTTATCCATTTTTTGCTTTCTGCGATATTTAACTTGTACCGTAGACGAGGTTCTTGTAAACAGAGCCATCGGAAACATTGGGGTGGCTGTGTGTTTCTGATTTTAATTTCCATAAGCTATAGGACCATAAGTGGAAGTGCCGTAGGCTCCGTTGCTTTGTTTTTTAGGTGTTTGAGGAAACACCATACACTTATCCAGAGTGGCTCTTGGCAATTTACATCCAGCCCATCAGCGTAACAAGGCTCCCTGTTCTCCATGGCCTGTGCTGCCTTTCTGGATTTTACACTTTTTTCAGATGACCTTTTTGACCGGGGGGCAGTGAGACGTCATTGTAGTGCAGATTTCTTTAACATGCTTGCTTGGTTGGCCAAAAAGGGCGTATGCGTTTTTTCCTGAATATATTCAGGAAAAAACGCATACGCCCTTTTTGGCCAAGTGCATCATTGTCGACTTTCTGCCTCTTCTCCTATGCTTTAAATGCAATTCCAGTCTACCCCTGAAATCGTTTTCCTGCAATTCTGACCCGCTTTCAGGTCCTCTTCGCAGGCTTCCTTCAATATATTTTTGGACGATAGCTGTCATTTATAACTCTGCAGGTTTGTGAATTACAGTGCCCCTAAGCTCCTTTCTTCAAATCGCTTTCTTGTGAGCTGGCCGCAAACCCACAGGATTGCTTCAGGCCCTAATCTGGTTCCAGCACGGCATGCTGAGCCTTTGGTTAATTCCTCTTCTTGGTGGGAAATGAATGTTAAATTTGCCCGTGCAGACACCTGCAGCTAGTCTCTCATTGGTTCTCCCTATTCCTGTTCATCTTGCGCAGAAATTGCAAAGTGTGCCAAACAGGAGGTTAAAGGCCCTGACTCTCCAAGTGGGGAGAGTGTTAGTAAACGGTCTGGAATGGTGAACCCGAGTAAAAGGGGATGAAATCTGAGATGCATTTGAAAACGTTTCCCGGTCACACGGTGCACCATACTGTGGGTTTCCCATGCATGTTTTAGCTGAAGGTAGAATCGCTTAAACCTGGAGAGTTGGGACCCATGGAATGGGTACCATGCAGTATGACTTCAAATGGTCTGCATTTGCTCATCGAACTTCACCAATGCTATCAGCCCGAAGTGTCCAACATTATGTCTCACTCAGATCTGAGTGTAGATGAGGTAAATCCAGGTTGCATCACTGGCCCTGAATGAATTATTTAAGAATTGATCTCTATTTCACTGTCATGTGTTTAGTTTTTTTAATTCATTTTGATAATGGTATTTATCGGATTTTCTCTGCTGCCTTCATGCAGCTGTACACACGCTTGATTCTCTTATGGAGACATATAAATCCATGGGTTTGAAGATTCTTACTAGTCAGGTGTATTCCTAGGCGTTGAATATAGGGTGTTTAGCCCATTTCGTTGAGCAAGGGGTAGGTCTTGACTATTACATATTTGACTTATGGAATGGTATCTGTGCTCATTTCTATCTCTGGTTTTATGCAGCACCCCAACTCACCTTTCCCCTTAAGCAAACATAAGTTGGTTTTCTAAATTTGAGACCCTGTTGTGTTTTGTAATTCAGTTCATGTGTAGCCAAGATTGCATTCGGTGTATTAGTGATATCTTATGATGTTTCATTTTCTGTGTGACTTATTTCACTTAAAATCATCGTACCTGAATCCACTCATTATGCCACGACGGGCCTGATGACATAGATTTCATTGGTGAGTGATATTCCATTGTACGTACGTACCACAACTTCTTTATCCATTTTTCGCTTTGTGGGATATTTAACTTGTACCGTAGACGAGGTTCTTGTAAACAGAGCCGTCTGAAACTTTGGGGTGGCTGTGTGTTTTTGATTTTAATTTCCCTAAGCTATAGGACCATAAGTGGAAGTGCCGTAGGCTCCGTTGCTTTGTTTTTTAGGTGTTCCAGGAAACACCATACACTTCTCCAGAGTGGCTGTTGGCAATTTACATCCTGCCCATCAGCATTACAAGGCTCCCTGTTCTCCATGCCCTGTGCTGCCTTTCTGGATTTTACACTTTTTTCAGATGGCCCTTTTGACCGGGGCGCAGTGAGACTTCATTGTCGTCCAGATTTCTTTAACATGCTTGCTTGGATGGCCAAAAAGTGCGTATGCGTTTTTTCCTGAATATATTCAGGAAAAAACGCATACGCCCTTTTTGACCAAGTGCCTCATTGTCGACGTTCTGCCTCTTTTCCTATGCTTTAAATGCATTTCCCGTCTACCCCCTGAAATCGTTTTCCTGCAATTCTGCCACGCATACAAGTTCTCTTCGCAGCCTTCCTTCAATATATTTTTGGACGATAGCTGTCATTTATAACTCTGCAGGTTTGTGAGTTACAGTGCCCCTGAGCTACTTTCTTCAACTCGCTATCTTGTGAGCTGGCCGCAAACCCGCAGGATTGCTTCAGGCCCTAATCTGGTTCCAGCATGGTATGCTGAGCCTTAGGTTAATTCCTCTTCCTGGTGGGAAATGAGCGTTAAATTTGCCCGTGCAGACACCTACAGCTAGTCTCTCATTGATTCTCCCTATTCCTGTACATCTTGCGCGGAAATTGCAAACTGTGCCAAACAGGAGGTTAAAGGCACTGACTCTCCAAGTGGGGAGTGTGTTAGTAAAGGGTCTGGAATGGTGAACCCGAGTAAAAGGGGACGAAAACTGAGATGCATTTGAAAACGTTTGCCGGTCACACGGTGCACCATGCTGTGGGTTTCCCACGAATGATTTAGCTGACGGAAGAATCCCTTAAACATGGAGAGTTGGGACCCATGGAATGGGTACCATGCAGTATGACTTCAAAGGGTATGCCTTTGCTCATCGAACCTCAACAATGCTATCAGCACAAAGTGTCCAACCTTATGTCTCACTCAGCTCTGGGTGTAGATGTGGTCAATCCAGGTTGCATCACAAGCCCTGAATGAATTATTTAAGAATTGCTCTCTATTTCACTGTCCTTGTGTTTTGTTTTTGTAATTCATTTTGATAATGGGATTTATCGGATTTTCTCTGCTGCCTTCATGCAGCTGTACACACGCTTGATTCTCTTACGGAGACATATAAATCCATGGTTTTGAAGATTCTTACTAGTCAGGTGTATTCCTAGGCGTTGAATATAGTGTGTTTAGCCCATTTCGTTGAGCAAGTGGTAGGTCTTGACTATTACATATTTGACGTATGGAATGGTATCTGTGCTAATTTCTATCTCTGATTTTATGCAGCACCCCAACTCACCTTTCCCCTTAAGCAAACATAAGTTGATTTTCTAAATTTGGGACCCTGTTCTGTTTTGTAATTGAGTTCATGTGTAGCCAAGATTACATTCCGTGTATTAGTGATACCTTATGATGTTTCATTTTCTGTGCGACTTATTTCACTTAGAATCATCGTACCTGAATCCACTCATTATGCCAGGACGGGTCAGATGACATAGACTTCATTGGTGAGTGATATTCCATTGTACGTACGTACCACAACTTCTTTATACATTTTTCGCTTTCTGGGATCTTTAACTTGTACCGTAGAGGAGGTTCTTGTAAACAGAGCCGTCTGAAACTTTGGGGTGGCTGTGTGTTTTTGATTTTAATTTCCCTAAGCTATAGGACCGTAAATGGAAGTGCCGTAAGCTCCGTTGCTTTGTTTTTTAGGTGTTTCAGGAAACACCATACACTTCTCCAGAGTGGCTCTTGGGAATTTACATCCCACCCATCAGCATAACAAGGCTCCCTGTTCTCTATGGCCTGTGCTGCATTTCTGGATTTTACACTTTTTTCAAATGACCCTTTTGACCGGGGGGCAGTGAGACTTCATTGTAGTGCAGATTTCTTTAACATGCTTGCTTGGTTGGCCAAAAAGTGCGTATGCATTTTTTCCTGAATATATTCATGAAAAAACGCATACACCCTTTTTGGCCAAGTGCATCATTGTCGACGTTCTGCCTCTTTTCCTATGCTTTAAATGCAATTCCAGTCTACCCCCTGAAATCGTTTTCCTGCAATTCTGCCCCGCTTTCAAGTCCTCTTCGCAGCCTTCCTTCAATATATTTTTGGACGATAGCTGTCATTTATAACTCTGCAGGTTTGTGAATTACAGTGACCCTGAGCTCCTTTCTTCAAATCGCTATCTTGTGAGCTGGCCGCAACCCCGCATGATTGCTTCAGGCCCAAATCTGGTTCCGGCACGGCATGCTGAGCCTTTGGTTAATTCCTCTTCGTGGTTGGAAATGAGCGTTAAATTTGCCCGTGCAGACACCTACAGCTAGTCTCTCATTGGTTCTCCCTATTCCTGTTCATCTTGCACAGAAATTGCAAACTGTGCCAAACAGCAGTTTAAAGGCACTGACTCTCCAAGTGGGGAGAGTGTTAGTAAAGGGTCTGGAATTGTGAACCCGAGTAAAAGGGGACAAAAACTGAGATGCATTTGAAAACGTTTCCCGGTCACACGGTGCAGCATACTGTGGGTTTCCCATGCATGCTTTAGCTGAAGGAAGAATCGCTTAAACCTGGAGAGTTGGGGCCCATGGAATGGGTACCATGCAGTATGACTTCAAATGGTCTGCATTTGCTCATCGAACCTCACTAATGCTATCAGCCCGAAGTGTCCAACCTTATGTCTCACTCAGCTCTGGGTTTAGATGAGGTAAATCCAGGTTGCATCACAAGCCTTGAATGAATTATTTAAGAATTGCTCTCTATTTCACTGTCATTGTGTTTTGTTTTTGTAATTCATTTTGATAATAGGATTTATCGGATTTTCTCTGCTGCCTTCATGCAGCTGTACACACGCTTGATTCTCTTATGGAGACATATAAATCCATGTGTTTGAAGATTCTTACTAGTCAGGTGTATTCCTAGGCGTTGAATATAGTGTGTTTAGCCCATTTCGTTGAGCAAGTGGTAGGTCTTGACTATTACATATTTGACGTATGGAATGGTATCTGTGCTAATTTCTATCTCTGATTTTATGCAGCACCCCAACTCACCTTTCCCCTTAAACAAACATAAGTTGGTTTTCTAAATTTGGGACCCTGTTCTGTTTTGTAATTGAGTTCATGTGTAGCCAAGATTACATTCCGTGTATTAGTGATATCTTATGATGTTTCATTTTCTGTGTGACTTATTTCACTTAGAATCATCGTACCTGAATCCACTCATTATGCCAGGACGGGTCAGATGACATAGACTTCATTGGTGAGTGATATTCCATTGTACGTATGTACCACAACTTCTTTATACATTTTTCGCTTTCTGGGATATTTAACTTGTACCGTAGAGGAGGTTCTTGTAAACAGAGCCGTCTGAAACTTTGGGGTGGCTGTGTGTTTTTGATTTTAATTTCCCTAAGCTATAGGACCGTAAGTGGAAGTGCCGTAAGCTCCGTTGATTTGTTTTTTAGGTGTTTCAGGAAACACCATACACTTCTCCAGAGTGGCTCTTGGCAGTTTACATCCCACCCATCAGCATAACAAGGCTCCCTGTGCTCCATGGCCTGTGCTGCATTTCTGGATTTTACACTTTTTTCAGATGGCCCTTTTGACTGGGGGGCAGTGAGACTTCATTGTAGTGCAGATTTCTTTAACGTGCATGCTAGGTTGGCCAAAAAGTGCATATGCATTTTTTCCTGAATATATTCAGGAGAAACGCATATGCCCATTTTGGCCAAGTGCATCGTTGTCAAAGTTCTGCCTCTTTTCCTATGCTTTAAATGCAATTCCAGTCTACCCCCTGAAATCGTTTTCCTGCAATTCTGCCCCGCTTTCAAGTCCTGTTCCAAGACTTACTTCAATATATTTTTGGACGGTAGCTGTCATTTATAACTCTGCAGGTTTGTGAATTACAGTGTCCCTGAGCTCCTTTCTTCAACTCGCTTTCTTGTGAGCTGGCCGCAAACCCACAGGATTGCTTCAGGCCCTAATCTGGTTCCGGCATGGCATGCTGAGCCTTTCGTTAATTCCTCTTCCTGGTGGGAAATGAGCGTTCCCTTTGCCCGTGCAAACACCTACAGCTAGTCTCTCATTGGTTCTCCCTATTCCTGTTCATCTTGTGCAGAAATTGCAAACTGTGCCAAACAGGAGTTTAAAGGCACTGACTCTCCAAGTGGGGAGAGTGTTAGTAAAGGTTCTGGAATGGTGAACCCGAGTAAAAGGGGACGAAATCTGAGATGCATTTGAAAACGTTTCCCGGTCACACGGTGTACCATACTGTGGGTTTCCCATGCATGTTTTAGCTGAAGGAAGAATCCCTTAACCCTGGAGATTTGGGACCCATGGAAAGGGTACCATAGAGTATGACTTCAAACGGTCTGCATTTGCTCATCGAACCTCACCAATGCTATCAGCCCGAAGTGCCCAACATTATGTCTCATTCAGCTCTGGGTGTAGATGTGGTAAATCCAGGTTGCATCACAAGCCGTGAATGAATTATTTAAGAATTGCTCTCTATTTCACTGTCCTAGTGTTTTGTTTTTGTAATTCATTTTGATAATGGGATTTATCGGATATTCTCTGCTGCATTCATGACACTGTACACACGCTTGATTCTCTTATGGAGACATATAAATCCATGGGTTTTAAGATTCTTACTTGTCAGGTATATTCCCAGGTGTTGAATATGTGGTGTCGAGTCCATTTCGTTGAGCAAGGAGTAGGTCTTTTCTATTATATATTTGGCTTATGGAACGGTATCTGTGCTAATTTCAATCTCTGGTTTTATGCAGCACCCCAACACACCTTTCCCCTTAAGCAAGCATAAGTTGATTTTCTAAATTTGAGACCCTGTTCTGTTTTGTAATTCAGTTCATGTGTAGCCAAGTTTACATTCCGTGTATTAGTGATATCTTATGATGTTTCTTTTTCTGTGTGACTTATTTCTCGTAGAATCGTCCTACCTGAATCCACTCATTATGCCGCTATGGGCCTGATGACGTAGATTTCATTGCTGTGTGATATTACATTGTACGTACGTACCACAACTTCTTTATCCATTTTTCGCTTTCTGGGATATTTAACTTGTACCATAGACGAGGTTCTTGTATACAGAGTCGTCTGAAATTTTGGGTTGGCTGTGTGTTTTTGATTTTACTTTCCCTAAGCTACAGGACCATAAGTGGAAGTGCCATAGGCTGCGTTGCTTTGTTTCCTATGTGTTTCAGGAAACGCCATACACTTCTCCAGTTTGGATGTTGGCAATTTACGTCCCGCCCATCTGCATAACAAGGCTCCCTTTTCTCCATGGCCTGTCCTGCTTTTCTGATTTTTATACTTTTTTCAGATCGCCCTTTTGACCGGGGGTCAATGAGACTTCATTGTAGTGCAGATTTCTTTACACGCTTGCTTGGTTGGCCAAAAAGTGCGTATGCGTTTATTCCTGAATATAGTCAGGAAAAAACGCATACGCCCTTTTTGGCCAAGTGCATCATTTTCGACATTCTGCTATTTTCCTAAGCTTTAGGTGGATTTCCTGTCTACCCCCTGAAATCGTTTTCCTGCAATTCTGCCCCACTTTCAAGTCCTCTTCGAAGACTTACTTCAGTACATTTTTGGACGATAGCTGTCATTCATAACTCTGCAGGTTTGTGAATTACAGTGCCCATGAGCTCCTTTCTTCAACTCGCTTTCTTGTGAGCTGGCCACAAAACCGCAGGATTGCTTCAGGCCCTAATCTGTTTCAGGCAGGGCACGCTGAGCCTTTGGTTAATTCCTCATCCTGGTGGGAAATGAGCGTTCCATTTGCCCGTGCAGACACTTACAGCTAGTCTCTCATTGGTTCTCCCTATTCCTGTTCATCTTGCGCAGAAATTGCAAACTGTGCCAAAGAGGAGGTTAAAGGCACTGACTCTCCAAGTGGGGAGAGTGTTAGTAAAGCGTCTGGAATGGTGAACCCGAGCACCAGGGGACGAAAACTGAGATGCATTTCCAAACGTTTCCCAATCACACGGTGGACCTTACTCTGGGTTTGCCATGCATGGTTTAGTTGAAGGAAGAATCCCTTAAACCTGCAGAGTTGGGACCCATGGAATGGGTACCATACAGTATGACTTCAAAGGGTCTGCATTTGCTCACCGAACCTCACCAATGCTATGAGCCCGAAGTGTCCAGCCTTATGTCTCACCCAGCTCTGGGTGTAGATGTGGTAAATCCAGATTGCATCACAAGCCCTGAATGAATTATTTAAGAATTGATATTTCACTGTCATTGTGTTTTTTTTTGAAATTTATTTTGATAATGGGATTTATCGGATTTTCACTGCTGCGTTTAGGCCGCTGTACACACGCTTGATTTCCTTATGGAGACATATAAATCCATGGGTTTTAAGATTCTTACTTGTCAGGTATATTCCCAGGCGTTGAATATGGGGTGTTGAGTCCATTTCGTTGAGCAAGGCGTAGGTCTTTTCTATTATATATTTGGCTTATGGAACGGTATCTGTGCTAATTTCAATCTCTGGTTTTATGCAGAACCCCAACACACCTTTCCCCATAAGCAAGCATAAGTTGGTTTTCTAAATTTGAGACCCTGTTCTGTTTTGTAATTCAGTTCATGTGTAGCCAAGTTTACATTCCGTGTATTAGTGATATCTTATGATGTTTGTTTTTCTGTGTGACTTATTTCTCGTAGAATCATCGTACCTGAATCCACTCATTATTCCGCTACGGGCCTGATGACGTAGATTTCATTGCTGAGTGATATTCCATTGTACGTACGTACAACAACTTCTTTATTCATTTTTTGCTTTCTCGGATATTTAACTTGCATCGTAGACGAGGTTCTTGTAAACAGAGCCGTCCCAAAATTTGGGGTGGCTGTGTGTGTTTGATTTTAATTTCCCTAAGCTATACGACCATAAGTGGAAGTGCCATAGGCTGTGTTTCTTTGTTTCCTACGTGTTTCAGGAAACACCATACACTTCTCCAGAGTGGCTGTTGGCAATTTACATCCCGCCCATCAGCATAACAAGGCTCCCTGTTCTCCATGCCCTGTCCTGCCTTTCTGGATTTTACACATTTTTCAGATGGCCCTTTTCACCGGGGGGCAGTGAGACTTCATTGTAGTGCAGATTTCCTTTACACGCTTGCTTGGTTGGCCAAAAAGTGCGTATGCGTTTTTTCCTGAATATATTCAGGAAAAGAACGCATACGACCTTTTTGGCCAAGTGCATCATTGTCGACATTCTGCCTCTTTTCCTATGCTTTAAGTGCAATTCCAGTCTACCCCCTGAAATCGTTTTCCTGAAATTCTGCCCCGCTTTCAAGTCCTCTTCGAAGACTAACTTCAATATATTTTTGGACGATAGCTCTCATTCATAACTCTGCATGTTTGTGAATTACAGTGCCCCTGAGCTCCTTTCTTCAACTCGCTTTCATGTGAGCTGGCCGCAAAACCGCAGGATTGCTTCAGGCCCTAATCTTTTTCCAGCAGGCACGCTGAGCCTTTGGTTAATTCCTCTTCCTGGTGGGAAATGAGCGTTCCATTTGCCCGTGCAGACACCTACAGCTAGTCTCTCATTGGTTCTCCTTATTCCTGATCATCTTGCGCAGAAATTGCAAACTGTGCCAAACAGGAGGTTAAAGGCACTGAGTCTCCAAGTGGGGAGAGTGTTAGTAAGGCGTCAGGAACGGTGACCCCGAGTACCAGGGGACGAAAACTAAGATGCTTTTGAAAACGTTTCCCAATCACACGGTGGACCATACTCTGGGTTTCCCATGCATATTTTAGCTGAAGGAAGAATCCCTTAAACCTGGAGAGTTGGGACCCATGGAATGGGTACCATGCAGTATGACTCCAAAGGGCCTGCGTTTGCTCACTGAACCTCACCAATGCTATCAGCCCGAAGTGTCCAGCCTTATGTCTCACCCAGCTCTGGGTGTAGATGTGGAAATCAAGGTTGCATCACAAGCCCTGAATGAATTATGTAAGAATTGCTCTCTATTTCACTGTCATTGTGTTTTGTTTTTGAAATTTATTTTGGTAATGGGATTTATCGGATTTTCACTGCTGCGTTTAGGCCGCTGTACACACGCTTGATTTCCTTATGGAGACATATAAATCCATGGGTTTTAAGATTCTTACTTGTCAGGTATATTCCCAGGCGTTGAATATGGGGTGTTGAGTCCATTTCGTTGAGCAAGGAGTAGGTCTTCTCTATTATATATTTGGCCTATGGAACGGTATCTGTGTTAATTTCAATCTCTGGTTTTATGCAGCACCCCAACTCACCTTTCCCCATAAGCAAGCATAAGTTGGTTTTCTAAATTTGAGACCCTGTTCTGTTTTGTAATTCAGTTCATGTGTAGCCACGTTTACATTCCGTGTATTAGTGATACCTTATGAGGTTTCTTTTTCTGTGTGACTTATTTCACTTAGAATCCTCCTACCTGAATCCACTCATTATGCCGCTATGGGCCTGATGACATAGATTTCATTGCTGAGTGATATTACATTGTACGTACGTACCACAACTTCTTTATCCATTTTTGCATTCTGGGATATTTAACTTGTACCGTAGACGAGGTTCTTGTAAACAGTGCCGTCCAAAACTTTGGGGTGGCTGTGTGTTTTTGATTTTAATTTCCCTAAGGTATAGGACCATAAGTGGTAGTGCCGTACGCACCGTTACTTTGTTTTTTAGGTGTTTCAGGAAACACCATACACTTCTCCAGAGCGGCTGTTGGCAATTTACATCCCGCCCATCAGCATAACAAGGCTCCATGTTCTCCATGGCCTGTGCTGACTTTTTGGATTTTACACTTTTTTCAGATGGCCCTTTTGACTGGGGGGCAGTGAGACTTCATTGTAGTGCAGATTTCTTTAACGTGCATGCTAGGTTGGCCAAAAAGTGCATATGCATTTTTTCCTGAATATATTCAGGAGAAACGCATATGCCCATTTTGGCCAAGTGCATCGTTGTCAAGGTTCTGCCTCTTTTCCTATGCTTTAAATGCAATTCCAGTCTACCCCCTGAAATCGTTTTCCTGCAATTCTAACCCGTTTTCAAGTCCTGTTCCAAGACTTACTTCAATATATTTTTGGACGGTAGCTGTCATTTATAACTCTGCAGGTTTGTGAATTACAGTGTCCCTGAGCTCCTTTCTTCAACTCGCTTTCTTGTGAGCTGGCCGCAAACCCGCAGGATTGCTTCAGGCCCTAATCTGGTTCTGGCATGGCATGCTGAGCCTTTCGTTAATTCCTCTTCCTGGTGGGAAATGAGCGTTCCCTTTGCCCGTGCAGACACCTACAGCTAGTCTCTCATTGGTTCTCCCTATTCCTGTTCATCTTGCGCAGAAATTGCAAACTGTGCCAAACAGGAGGTTAAAGGCACTGACTCTCCAAGTGGGGAGAGTGTTAGTAAAGGTTCTGGAATGGTGAACCCGAGTAAAAGGGGACGAAATCTGAGATGCATTTGAAAACGTTTCCCGGTCACACGGTGCACCATACTGTGGGTTTCCCATGCATGTTTTAGCTGAAGGAAGAATCCCTTAACCCTGGAGATTTGGGACCCATGGAAAGGGTACCATAGAGTATGATTTCAAACGGTCTGCATTTGCTCATCGAACCACACCAATGCTATCAGCCCGAAGTGCCCAACATTATGTCTCATTCAGCTCTGGGTGTAGATGTGGTAAATCCAGGTTGCATCACACACCGTGAATGAATTATTTAAGAATTGCTCTCTATTTCACTGTCCTAGTGTTTTGTTTTTGTAATTCATTTTGATAATGGGATTTATCAGATATTCTCTGCTGCATTCATGATTCTGTACACACGCTTCATTCTCTTACGGAGACATATAAATCCATGGGTTTGAAGATTCTTACTAGTCAGGTGTATTCCTAGGCGTTGAATATGGGGTGTTTAGTCCATTTCGTTGAGCAAGGGGTAGGTCTTGACTATTACATATTTGGCTTATGGAAAGGTATCTGTGCTAATTTCTATCTCTGGTTTTATGCAGCACCCCAACTCACCTTTCCCCTTAAGCAAGCATAAGTTGGTTTTCTAAATTTGAGACCCTGTTCTGTTTTGTAATTCAGTTCATGTGTAGCCACGTTTACATTCAGTGTATTAGTGATATCTTATGATGTTTCATTTTCTGTGTGACTTATTTCACTTAGAATCATCGTACCTGAATCCATGCATTGTGCCGCGACGGGCCTGATGACTTAGATTTCATTGCTGAGTGATATTCCATTGTACGTACGTACCACAGCTTCTTTATCCATTTTTCACATTCTGGGATATTTAACTTGTACCGTAGATGAGGTTCTTGTAAACAGAGCCGTCCGACACTTTGGGGTGGCTGTGTGTTTTTGATTTTAATTTCCCTAAGCTATAGGACCATAAGTGGAAGTGCCGTAGGCTCCGTTGCTTTGTTTTTATGGTTGTCCGGGAAACACCATACACTTCTCCAGTGTGGCTGTTGGCAATTTACATCCCGCCCATCAGCATAACAAGGCTCCCTGTTCTCCATGGCCTGTGCTGCCTTTCTGGATTTTACACTTTTTTCAGATGGCCCTTTTGACCGGGGGGCAGTGAGACTTCATTGTAGTGCAGATTTCTTTAACATGCTTGCTTGGTTGGCCAAAAAGGGCGTATGCGTTTTTTCCTGAATATATTCAGGAAAAAACGCATACGCCCTTTTTGGCCAAGAGCATCATTGTCGACGTTCTGCCTCTTTTCCTATGCTTTAAATGCAATTCCCGTCTACCCCCTGAAATCGTTTTCCTGCAATTCTGCCCCACTTACAAGTCGTCTTCGCAGCCTTCCTTCAATATTTTTTTGGACGATAGCTGTCATTTATAACTCTGCATGTTTGTGAGTTACAGTGCCCCTGAGCTCCTTTCTTCAACTCGCTATCTTGTGAGCTGGCCGCAAACCCGCAGGATTACTTCAGGCCCTAATCTGGTTCCGGCATGGCATGCTGAGCCTGTGGTTAATTCCTCTTCCTGGTGGGAAATGAGCGTTAAATTTGCCCGTGCAGACACCTACAGCTAGTCTCTCATTGGTTCTCCCTATTCCTGTTCATGTTGCGCAGAAATTGCAAACTGTGCCAAACAGGAGGTTAAAGGCACTGACTCTCCATGTGGGGACAGTGTGAGTAAAGGGTCTGGAATGGTGAACCCGAGTAAAAGGGGACGAAAACTGAGATACATTTAAAACGTTTCCCGGTCACACGGTGCACCGTACTGTGGGTTTCCGATGCATGTTTTAGCTGAAGGAAGAATCCCTTAAACCTGGAGAGTTGGGACCCATGGCACGGGTACCATGGAGTATGACTTCAAAGGGTCTGCATTTGCTCATCGAACCTCACCAATGCTATCAGCCCGAAGTGCCCAACCTTATGTCTCACTCAGCTCTGGGTGTAGATGTGGTAAATCCAGGTTGCATCACAAGCCCTGAATGAATTATTTAAGAATTGCTCTGTATTTCACTGTCCTTGAGTTTTGTTTTTGTAATTCATTTTGATAATGGGATTTATCGGATTTTCTCTGCTGCATTCATGCCGCTGTACACACGCTTCATTCTCTTATGGAGACATATAAATCCATGGGTTTGATGATTCTTACTAGTCAGATGTATTCCTAGGCGTTGAATATGGGGTGTTTAGTCCATTTCGTTGAGCAAGGGGTAGGACTTGACTATTACATATTTGGCTTATGGAAAGGTATCTGTGCTAATTTCTATCTCTGGTTTTATGCAGCACCCCAACTCACCTTTCCCCTTAAGTAAGCATAAGTTGGTGTTCTAAATTTGAGACCCTGTTCTGTTTTGCAATTCAGGTCATGTGTAGCCAAGTTTACATTCCTTGTATTAGTGATATCTTATGATGTTTCATTTTCTGTGTGACTTATTTCACTTAGAATCATCGTACCTGAATCCACTCATTATGCCGCGACGGGCCTGATGACATAGATTTCATTGCTGAGTGATATTCCATTGTACGTACGTACCACAACTTCTTTATCCATTTTTCACATTCTGGGATATTTAACTTGTACAGTAGACGAGGTTCTTGTAAACAGAGCCGTCCGACACTTTGGGGTGGCTGTGTGTTTTTGATTTTAATTTCCCTAAGCTATAGGACCATAAGTGGAAATGCCATAGGCTTCGTTGCTTTGTTTTTTAGGTGTTCCAGGAAACACCATACACTTCTCCAGAGCGGCTCTTGGCAATTTACATCCCACCCATCAGCATAACAAGGCTCCCTGTTCTCCATGGCCTGTGCTGCCTTTCTGGATTTTACACTTTTTTCAGATGGCCCTTTTGACCTGGGGGCAGTGAGACTTCATTGTAGTGCAGATTTCTTTAACATGCTTGCTTGGTTGGCCAAAAAGGGCGTATGCGTTTTTTCCTGAATATATTCAGGAAAAAACGCATACGCCCTTTTTGGCCAAGAGCATCATTGTCGACGTTCTGCCTCTTTTCCTATGCTTTAAATGCAATTCCCGTCTACCCCCTGAAATCGTTTTCCTGCAATTCTGCCCCACTTACAAGTCGTCTTCGCAGCCTTCCTTCAATATTTTTTTGGACGATAGCTGTCATTTATAACTCTGCATGTTTGTGAGTTACAGTGCCCCTGAGCTCCTTTCTTCAACTCGCTATCTTGTGAGCTGGCCGCAAACCCGCAGGATTACTTCAGGCCCTAATCTGGTTCCGGCATGGCATGCTGAGCCTGTGGTTAATTCCTCCTCCTGGTGGGAAATGAGCGTTAAATTTGCCCGTGCAGACACCTACAGCTAGTCTCTCATTGGTTCTCCCTATTCCTGTTCATGTTGCGCAGAAATTGCAAACTGTGCCAAACAGGAGGTTAAAGGCACTGACTCTCCATGTGGGGACAGTGTGAGTAAAGGGTCTGGAATGGTGAACCCGAGTAAAAGGGGACGAAAACTGAGATACATTTAAAACGTTTCCCGGTCACACGGTGCACCGTACTGTGGGTTTCCGATGCATGTTTTAGCTGAAGGAAGAATCCCTTAAACCTGGAGAGTTGGGACCCATGGCACGGGTACCATGGAGTATGACTTCAAAGGGTCTGCATTTGCTCATCGAACCTCACCAATGCTATCAGCCCGAAGTGCCCAACCTTATGTCTCACTCAGCTCTGGGTGTAGATGTGGTAAATCCAGGTTGCATCACAAGCCCTGAATGAATTATTTAAGAATTGCTCTGTATTTCACTGTCCTTGTGTTTTGTTTTTGTAATTCATTTTGATAATGGGATTTATCGGATTTTCTCTGCTGCATTCATGCAGCTGTACACACGCTTGATTCTCTTATGGAGACATATAAATCCATGGGTTTTAAGATTCTTACTTCTCAGGTATATTCCCAGGTGTTGAATATGTGGTGTCGAGTCCATTTCGTTGAGCAAGGAGTAGGTCTTTTCTATTATATATTTGGCTTATGGAACGGTATCTGTGCTAATTTCAATCTCTGGTTTTATGCAGCACCCCAACACACCTTTCCCCTTAAGCAAGCATAAGTTGATTTTCTAAATTTGAGACCCTGTTCTGTTTTGTAATTCAGTTCATGTGTAGCCAAGTTTACATTCCGTGTATTAGTGATATCTTATGATGTTTCTTTTTCTGTGTGACTTATTTCTCGTAGAATCGTCCTACCTGAATCCACTCATTATGCCGCTATGGGCCTGATGACGTAGATTTCATTGCTGTGTGATATTACATTGTACGTACGTACCACAACTTCTTTATCCATTTTTCGCTTTCTGGGATATTTAACTTGTACCATAGACGAGGTTCTTGTATACAGAGTCGTCTGAAATTTTGGGTTGGCTGTGTGTTTTTGATTTTACTTTCCCTAAGCTACAGGACCATAAGTGGAAGTGCCATAGGCTGCGTTGCTTTGTTTCCTATGTGTTTCAGGAAACGCCATACACTTCTCCAGTTTGGATGTTGGCAATTTACGTCCCGCCCATCTGCATAACAAGGCTCCCTTTTCTCCATGGCCTGTCCTGCTTTTCTGATTTTTATACTTTTTTCAGATCGCCCTTTTGACCGGGGCACAGTGAGACTTCATTGTAGTGCAGATTTCTTTACACGCTTGCTTGGTTGGCCAAAAAGTGCATATGCGTTTATTCCTGAATATATTCAGGAAAAAACGCATACGCCCTTTTTGGCCAAGTGCAACATTTTCGACATTCTGCTATTTTCCTAAGCTTTAGGTGGATTTCCTGTCTACCCCCTGAAATCGTTTTCCTGCAATTCTGCCCCGCTTTCAAGTCCTCTTCGAAGACTTACTTCAGTACATTTTTGGACGATAGCTGTCATTCATAACTCTGCAGGTTTGTGAATTACAGTGCCCCTGAGCTCCTTTCTTCAACTCGCTTTCTTGTGAGCTGGCCACAAAACCGCAGGATTGCTTCAGGCCCTAATCTGTTTCAGGCAGGGCACGCTGAGCCTTTGGTTAATTCCTCATCCTGGTGGGAAATGAGTGTTCCATTTGCCCATGCAGACACTTACAGCTAGTCTCTCATTGGTTCTCCCTATTCCTGTTCATCTTGCGCAGAAATTGCAAACTGTGCCAAAGAGGAGGTTAAAGGCACTGACTCTCCAAGTGGGGAGAGTGTTAGTAAAGCGTCTGGAATGGTGAACCCGAGCACCAGGGGACGAAAACTGAGATGCATTTCCAAACGTTTCCCAATCACACGGTGGACCTTACTCTGGGTTTGCCATGCATGGTTTAGTTGAAGGAAGAATCCCTTAAACCTGCAGAGTTGGGACCCATGGAATGGGTACCATACAGTATGACTTCAAAGGGTCTGCATTTGCTCACCGAACCTCACCAATGCTATGAGCCCGAAGTGTCCAGCCTTATGTCTCACCCAGGTCTGGTTGTAGATGTGGTAAATCCAGATTGCATCACAAGCCCTGAATGAATTATTTAAGAATTGCTCTCTATTTCACTGTCATTGTGTTTTTTTTTGAAATTTATTTTGATAATGGGATTTATCGGATTTTCACTGCTGCGTTTAGGCCGCTGTACACACGCTTGATTTCCTTATGGAGACATATAAATCCATGGGTTTTAAGATTCTTACTTGTCAGGTATATTCCCAGGCGTTGAATATGGGGTGTTGAGTCCATTTCGTTGAGCAAGGCGTAGGTCTTTTCTATTATATATTTGGCTTATGGAACGGTATCTGTGCTAATTTCAATCTCTGGTTTTATGCAGAACCCCAACACACCTTTCCCCATAAGCAAGCATAAGTTGGTTTTCTAAATTTGAGACCCTGTTCTGTTTTGTAATTCAGTTCATGTGTAGCCAAGTTTACATTCCGTGTATTAGTGATATCTTATGATGTTTGTTTTTCTGTGTGACTTATTTCTCGTAGAATCATCGTACCTGAATCCACTCATTATTCCGCTATGGGCCTGATGACGTAGATTTCATTGCTGAGTGATATTCCATTGTACGTACGTACAACAACATCTTTATTCATTTTTTGCTTTCTCGGATATTTAACTTGCATCGTAGACGAGGTTCTTGTAAACAGAGCCGTCCCAAAATTTGGGGTGGCTGTGTGTGTTTGATTTTAATTTCCCTAAGCTATACGACCATAAGTGGAAGTGCCATAGGCTGTGTTTCTTTGTTTCCTACGTGTTTCAGGAAACACCATACACTTCTCCAGAGTGGCTGTTGGCAATTTACATCCCGCCCATCAGCATAACAAGGCTCCCTGTTCTCCATGCCCTGTCCTGCCTTTCTGGATTTTACACATTTTTCAGATGGCCCTTTTCACCGGGGGGCAGTGAGACTTCATTGTAGTGCAGATTTCCTTTACACGCTTGCTTGGTTGGCCAAAAAGTGCGTGTGCGTTTTTTCCTGAATATATTCAGGAAAAGAACGCATACGACCTTTTTGGCCAAGTGCATCATTGTCGACATTCTGCCTCTTTTCCTATGCTTTAAGTGCAATTCCAGTCTACCCCCTGAAATCGTTTTCCTGAAATTCTGCCCCGCTTTCAAGTCCTCTTCGAAGACTAACTTCAATATATTTTTGGACGATAGCTCTCATTCATAACTCTGCATATTTGTGAATTACAGTGCCCCTGAGCTCCTTTCTTCAACTCGCTTTCATGTGAGCTGGCCGCAAAACCACAGGATTGCTTCAGGCCCTAATCTTTTTCCAGCAGGCACGCTGAGCCTTTGGTTAATTCCTCTTCCTGGTGGGAAATGAGCGTTCCATTTGCCCGTGCAGACACCTACAGCTAGTCTCTCATTGGTTCTCCTTATTCCTGATCATCTTGCGCAGAAATTGCAAACTGTGCCAAACAGGAGGTTAAAGGCACTGAGTCTCCAAGTGGGGAGAGTGTTAGTAAGGCGTCAGGAACGGTGACCCCGAGTACCAGGGGACGAAAACTAAGATGCTTTTGAAAACGTTTCCCAATCACACGGTGGACCATACTCTGGGTTTCCCATGCATGTTTTAGCTGAAGGAAGAATCCCTTAAACCTGGAGAGTTGGGACCCATGGAATGGGTACCATGCAGTATGACTCCAAAGGGCCTGCGTTTGCTCACCGAACCTCACCAATGCTATCAGCCCGAAGTGTCCAGCCTTATGTCTCACCCAGCTCTGGGTGTAGATGTGGAAATCAAGGTTGCATCACAAGCCCTGAATGAATTATGTAAGAATTGCTCTCTATTTCACTGTCATTGTGTTTTGTTTTTGAAATTTATTTTGGTAATGGGATTTATCGGATTTTCACTGCTGCGTTTAGGCCGCTGTACACACGCTTGATTTCCTTATGGAGACATATAAATCCATGGGTTTTAAGATTCTTACTTGTCAGGTATATTCCCAGGCGTTAAATATGGGGTGTTGAGTCCATTTCGTTGAGCAAGTAGTAGGTCTTCTCTATTATATATTTGGCCTATGGAACGGTATCTGTGTTAATTTCAATCTCTGGTTTTATGCAGCACCCCAACTCACCTTTCCCCATAAGCAAGCATAAGTTGGTTTTCTAAATTTGAGACCCTGTTCTGTTTTGTAATTCAGTTCATGTGTAGCCAAGTTTACATTCCGTGTATTAGTGATACCTTATGAGGTTTCTTTTTCTGTGTGACTTATTTCACTTAGAATCCTCCTACCTGAATCCACTCATTATGCCGCTATGGGCCTGATGACATAGATTTCATTGCTGAGTGATATTACATTGTACGTACGTACCACAACTTCTTTATCCATTTTTGCATTCTGGGATATTTAACTTGTACCGTAGACGAGGTTCTTGTAAACAGTGCCGTCCAAAACTTTGGGGTGGCTGTGTGTTTTTGATTTTAATTTCCCTAAGGTATAGGACCATAAGTGGTAGTGCCGTACGCACCGTTACTTTGTTTTTTAGGTGTTTCAGGAAACACCATACACTTCTCCAGAGCGGCTGTTGGCAATTTACATCCCGCCCATCAGCATAACAAGGCTCCATGTTCTCCATGGCCTGTGCTGACTTTTTGGATTTTACACTTTTTTCAGATGGCCCTTTTGACTGGGGGGCAGTGAGATTCATTGTAGTGCAGATTTCTTTATCGTGCATGCTAGGTTGGCCAAAAAGTGCATATGCATTTTTTCCTGAATATATTCAGGAGAAACGCATATGCACATTTTGGCCAAGTGCATCGTTGTCAAGGTTCTGCCTCTTTTCCTATGCTTTAAATGCAATTCCAGTCTACCCCCTGAAATCGTTTTCCTGCAATTCTGCCCCGTTTTCAAGTCCTGTTCCAAGACTTACTTCAATATATTTTTGGACGGTAGCTGTCATTTATAACTCTGCATGTTTGTGAATTACAGTGTCCCTGAGCTCCTTTCTTCAAATCGCTTTCTTGTGAGCTGGCCGCAAATCCGCAGGATTGCTTCAGGCCCTAATCTGGTTCCGGAACGGCATGATTAGCGTTTGGTTAATTCCTCTTCCTGGTGGGAAATGAGCGTTAAATTTGCCCGTGCAGACACCTACGGCTAGTCTCTCATTGGTTCTCCCTATTCCTGTTCATCTTGTGCAGAAATTGCAAACTGTGCCAAACAGGAGGTTAAAGGCACTGACTCTCCAAGTGGGGAGAGTTTTAGTAAAGGGTCTGGAATTGTGAACACGAGTAAAAGGGGACGAAAACTGAGATGCATTTGAAAACGTTTCCCGGTCACACGGTGCACCATACTGTGGGTTTCCCATGCATGTTTTAGCTGAAGGAAAAATCCCTTAAACCTGGAGAGTTGGGACCCATGGAATGGGTACCATGCAGTATGACTTCAAAGGGTCTGCATTTGCTCATCGAACCTCACCAATGCTATCAGCCCGAAGTGTCCAACCTTATGTCTCACTCAGCTCTGGGTGTAGATGAGGTAAATCCAGGTTGCATCACAAGCCCTGAATGAATTATTTAAGAATTGCTCTCTATTTCACTGTCATTGTGTTTTGTTTTTGTAATTCATTTTGATAATGGGATTTATCGGATTTTCTCTGCTGCCTTCATGCAGCTGTACACATGCTTGATTCTCTTATGGAGACATATAAATCCATGGGTTTGACGATTCTTACTAGTCAGGTGTATTCCTAGGCATTGAATATAGGGTGTTTAGCCCATTTCGTTGAGCAAGGGGTAGGTCTTGACTATTACATATTTGTCTTATGGAATGGTATCTGTGCTAATTTCTATCTCTGGTTTTATGCAGCACCCCAACTCACCTTTCCCCTTAAGCAAACATAAGTTGGTTTTCTAAATTTGAGACCCTGTTCTGTTTTGTAATTCAGGTCATGTGTAGCCAAGATTACATTCCGGGTATTAGTGATATCTTATGATATTTCATTTTCTGTGTGACATATTTCACTTAGAATCATCGTACCTGAAGCCACTCATTATGACACGATGGGCCTGATGACATAGATTTCATTGGTGAGTGATATCCCATTGTACGTACGTACCACAACTTCTTTATCCATTTTTCGCTTTCTGGGATATTTAACTTGTACCGTAGACGAGGTTCTTGTAAACAGAGCCATCTGAAACATTGGGGTGGCTGTGTGTTTTTGATTTTAATTTCCCTAAGCTGTAGGACAATAAGTGGAACTGCCATAGGCTCCGTTGATTTGTTTTTTAGGTGTTTCAGGAAACACCATACATTTCTCCAGAGTGGCTCTTGGAAATTTACATCCCACCCATCAGCATAACAAGGTTCCCTGTTCTCCATGGCCTGTGCTGCCTTTCTGGATTTTACACTTTTTTCAGAAGGCCCTTTTGATCAGGGGACAGTGAGACTTCATTGTAGTGCAGATTTCTTTAACATGCTTGCTTGGTTGGCCAAAAAGGGCGTATGCGTTATATTCAGGAAAAAACGCATACGCCCTTTTTGGCCAAGTGCATCATTGTCGAAGTTCTGCCTCTTTTCCTATGCTTTAAATGCAATTCCAGTCCACCCCCTGAAATCGTTTTCCTGCAATTCTGCCCCGCTTTCAAGTCCTCTTCTCAGCCTTCCTTCAATATATTTTTGGACGATAGCTGTCATTTATAACTCTGCAGGCTTGTGAATTACAGTGCCCCTGAGCTCCTTTCTTCAAATCGCTTTCTTGTGAGCTGACCGCAAACCCACAGGATTGATTCAGGCCCTAATCTGGTTCCGGCACGGCATGCTGATCGTTTGGTTAATTCCTCTTCCTGGTGGGAAATGAGCGTTATATTTGCCCGTGCAGACACCTACAGCTAGTCTCTCATTGGTTCTCCCTATTCCTGTTCATCTTGCGCAGAAATTGCAAACTGTGCCAAAGAGGAGGTTAAAGGCACTGACTCTCCAAGTGGGGAGAGTGTTATTAAAGGGTCTGGAATTGTGAACCCGAGTAAAAGGGGACGAAAACTGAGATGCATTTGAAAACGTTTCCCGGTCACACGGTGCACCATACTGTGCGTTTCCCATGCATGTTTTAGCTGAAGGAAGAATCCCTTAAACCTGGAGAGTTGGGACCCATGGAATGGGTACCATGCAGTATGACTTCAAAGGGTCTGCATTTGCTCATCGAACCTCACCAATGCTATCACTCCGAAGTATGCAACCTTATGTCTCACTCAGCTCTGGGTGTAGATGAGGTAAATCCTGGTTGCATCACAAGCCCTGAATGAATTATTTAAGAATTGCTCTCTATTTCACTGTCATTGTGTTTTGTTTTTTAATTCATTTTGATAATGCGATTTATCTGATTTTCTCTGCTGTCTTCATGCAGCTGTACACACGCTTGATTCTCTTATGGAGACATATAAATCCATGGGTTTGAAGATTCTTACTAGTGAGGTGTATTCCTAGGCGTTGAATATAGGGTTGTTAGTCCATCTCGTTGAGCAACGGGTAGGTCTTGACTATTACATATTTGACTTATGGAATGGTATCTGTGCTAATTTCTATCTCTGGTTTTATGCAGCACCCCAACTCACCTTTCCCCTTAAGCAAACATAAGTTGGTTTTCTAAATTTGAGACCCTTTTCTGTTTTGTAATTCAGTTCATGTGTAGCCAAGATTACATTCCGTGTATTAGTGATATCTTATGATATTTCATTTTCTGTGTGACTTATTTCACTTAGAATCATCGTACCTGAATCCACTCATTATGCCGCGACGGGCCAGATGACATAGATTTCATTGGTGAGTGATATTCCATTGTACATACGTACCACAACTTCTTTATCCATTTTTCGCTTTCTGGGATATTTAACTTGTACCGTAGATGAGGTTCTTGTAAACAGAGCCGTCTGAAACTTTGGGGTGCTGTGTGTTTTTGATTTTAATTTCCCTAAGCTATAGGACCATAAGTGGAAGTGCCGTAGGCTCCGTTGCTTTGTTTTTAAGTTGTTTCAGGAAACACCATACACTTCTCCAGAGTGGCTGTTGGCAACTTACATGTCACCCATCAGCATAACAATGCTCCCTGTTCTCCATGGCCTGTGCTGCATTTCTGGATTTTACACTTTTTTCAGATGGCCCTTTTGACCGGGGGGCAGTGAGACTTCATTGTAGTGCAGATTTCTTTAACATGCTTGCTTGGTTGGCCAAAAAGGGCGTATGCGTTATATTCAGGAAAAAACGCATACGACTTTTTGGCCAAGTGCATCATTGTCGATGTTCTGCCTCTTTTCCTATGCTTTAAATGCAATTCCAGTCCATCCCCTGAAATCGTTTTCCTGCAATTCTGCCCCGCTTTCAAGTCCTCTTCTCAGCCTTCCTTCAATATATTTTTGGTCGATAGCTGTCATTTATAACTCTGCAGGCTTGTGAATTACAGTGCCCCTGAGCTCCTTTCTTCAAATCGCTTTCTTGTGAGCTGACCGCAAACCCGCAGGATTGCTTCAGGCCCTAATCTGGTTCCGGCACGGCATGCTGATCGTTTGGTTAATTCCTCTTCCTGGTGGGAAATGAGCGTTATATTTGCCCGTGCAGACACCTACAGCTAGTCTCTCATTCGTTCTCCCTATTCCTGTTCATCTTGCGCAGAAATTGTAAACTGTGCCAAACAGCAGGTTAAAGGCACTGACTCTCCATGTGGGGAGAGTGTTATTAAAGGGTCTGTAATTGTGAAACCGAGTAAAAGGGGGCGAAAACTGAGATGCATTTGAAAACGTTTCCCGGTCACACGGTGCACCATACTGTGGGTTTCCCATGCATGTTTTAGCTGAAGGAAGAATCCCTTAAACCTGGAGAGTTGGGACCCATGGAATGGGTACCATGCAGTATGACTTCAAAGGGTCTGCATTTGCTCATCGAACCTCACCAATGCTATCACTCCGAAGTATGCAGCCTTATGTCTCACTCAGCTCTGGGTGTAGATGAGGTAAATCCTGGTTGCATCACAAGCCCTGAATGAATTATTTAAGAATTGCTCTCTATTTCACTGTCATTGTGTTTTGTTTTTTAATTCATTTTGATAATGCGATTTATCGGATTTTCTCTGCTGCCTTCATGCAGCTGTACACACGCTTGATTCTCTTATGGAGACATATAAATCCATGGGTTTGAAGATGCTTACTAGTGAGGTGTATTCCTAGGCGTTGAATATAGGGTTGTTAGTCCATCTCGTTGAGCAAGGGGTAGGGTACCCTCCTCTCCAAGCTGATGAGTGCCCTCTTGCATCAGGCTTCAACTGCTGGGTTCCCCATGATTTCTGATGTGAGCCCAGTGATTCCAGGACACTCCTGTAAGGTTCCCATCCCCATGGAGATGTGGGCCTTCTGCTCTGTGGTCCCAACGCCTGGGTTGCCCACAGTTTTGTGATGTTGGTTCTCTGGTGTTAGTTCACTCAGGCCTAGATCCCATAGCCTCTGTGCTCTGGGCCAACTGCTTCCCGGCTCATCCTGGCTTGATTCCTCACACTTCTGGGAGGTGGGCCCTCTGCTGTGAGGTCACTCCTGCCTGGCTGGCACACGTCGCCTTGGCCACATGGGCCCTCTGGTTGCAGTTGGAGCGTGCTGGGAGCCTCCTCCCTTCGGTGATGAGGGCCCTATTGCGTCAGGCCCTAATTGCTGGGCTCCCAACATTTTCTGATGTGTGCCCACTGGTGCGATGACACTCCTGCCAGGTTCCCATCCCCATGCGGATTTGGGCCTTCTGTTCTGAGGTGCCAACGGCTGGGTTGCTCACAGTGTCAGGATGTGGGCCCTCTGCTGTGAGTTCACTCTGGCATGCATCTCATAGACTCGGTGCTCTGGGCCAACTGCTTGGAGTTTCCAACTGCAAGATTCCTTACCTTTTTTCTTCTATGGGCCGTGTGTTGTGAGACACTTCCTGCCTGCCTCACTCTGAGCCCCTTGTTGATGTGGGTGTTCTGGTTTGTGGCCACATGTGGTGGGTTCCTCGCCTTTCAATGATTTGGCCCCACTGAAGTGAGAACACTCCTGCCTGGTTCCCATCCCCTTGGTGATGTGGGCCCTCTGGTGAGAGCCTCATCCTGGTTGGGTTCCTCACAGTTCCGTAAAGTTGGCCCTCTGCCCTGAGGTCACTCCTGCCTGGCTGGCACACCCCGCCTTGGTGACGTCGGCCATCTGGCGGCAGTTGGAGCGTGCTGGGAGCCTTCTCCTCTTGGTGATGATGACCCTCTGGTGTCAGGCCCTAACTGCTGGGTACCCAGATTTTCTGATACGTGCTAAGTGGTGAGAGGACAATCCTGCCAGGTTCCCATCCCCATGGGGATGTGGGACTTCTGCTCTGATGTCCAAACGGCTGGTTTGCTTAAAGTTTCATGATGTGGGCCCTCTGCTGTGAGTTCACTGCAGCCTGGATCCCATAGACTGGGTGCTCTGTGCCACCTGCTGGGAGGTTCCAACTGCTGGATTCCTCACATATTTTATTCTATGGGCCCTGCGTTGTGAGACTAGTCCTGCCTGCCTAACTCCGAGCTCCTTGGAGATGTGGTTCCTCTGGTTTAGGCCACATGTTCTGGGTTCCTCACCTTTCTATGATTTGGCCACACTGGTGTCAGGCCACTCCTGCCTGGATTCGATCCCCTTGGTGATGTGTGCCCTCTGGTGAGAGTCTTATCCTGGCTGGTTTCCTCACACTTCTGTGGCGTAGGCCCTCTGCTGTGAGGTCACTCCTGCCTGGCTGGTTCACGTCACCTTGGCGACGTGGGACCTCAGTTGTGATTTGGTGCCTGCTGGGAGTCTCCTCCTCTCGGTAATGAGGGCCGTCTGGCGTCAGGCCCTAACTCCTGGGCTCCCATAATTTTCTGATGTGTGCCCTCTGGTGGAAGTACACTCCTGACAGGTTCCCAACCCCATGGGAATGTGGGCCTTCTGCTCTGTGGTCCCAACCCCTGGGTTGTTCACAGTTTCGTGATGAGTGCCCTCTGTCGTGAGTTCACACCGGCCAGGATCCCATAGCCTCGCTGCTCCTTGCCGCCTGCTGGGAGGTTCCAACTGTGAGATTCCTCACCTTTTCTATTTTATGGGCCCTCTGTTTGAGACACCTCCTGCCTGCCTCACTCTGAGCTGCTTGTTGATGTGGGTCCTCTGGTTTAAGCCATATGTTATGGTTTCCTCACTTTTCTATGATTTGGCCACACCGGTGTGAGGCTTCTCCTGCGTGGTTCTGATCGCCTTGGTGATGTGTGCCCTCTGGTGAGAGCCTTATCCAGGCTGGGTACCTCACCCTTCTGTGACGTAGGCCCTCTGCTGTGAGGTCACTCCTGCCTGGCTTGCTCCAGTTGCCTTGGTGACGTCGGACCTCTGGTGGCAGTTGGAGCCTTCTTGTACCCCCCTCTCCAAGGTGATGAGGGCCCTCTTGCGTCAGGCTCTAACTGCTGGGCTCCCCACGATTTCTGATGTGAGCCCAGTGATGCCAGGACACTCCTGATAGGTTCCAATCCTCATGGGTATGTGGAACTTCTGCTCTGAAGTACCAATGGCTGGGTTGCTCACAGTGTCAGGATGTGAGCCCTCTTGTGTGAGTTCACTCAGGCCTGGATCCCATAGCCTTGCTGCTCCTGGCCGCCTGCTGGGAGGTTCCATTTGCCGGATTCCTCAACATTTTTATTCTATGGGCCCTCTGTTTTGAGGCTCTTCCTGCCTGCCTCAATCCCAGCCCCTTGTTGATGTGTGTCCTCTGGTTTGATGCCACGTGTGCTGGGTTCCTCTCCTTTCACTGATATGGCCCCACTGCTGTGGGGACACTCCTGCCTGGTTCCCATCACCTTGGTGATGTGGGCCCACTGGTGAGAATCTGAACCTAGGGGGCAGTGAGACTTCATTGTAGTGGAGATTTCTTTATCATTGTTGCTTGGTTGGCCAAAAAGGGCGTATGCGTTTTAACCTGAATATATTCAGGAAAAAACGCATACGCCCTTTTTGGCCAAGTGCATCATTGTCGACTTCTGCCTCTTTTCCTATGCTTTAAATGCAATTCCAGTCTACCCCCTGAAATCGTTTTCCTGCAATTCTGCCCCGCTTTCAAGTCCTCTTTGCAGACTTCCTTCAATATATTTTTGGACGATAGCTGTCATTCATAACTCTGCAGGTTTGTGAATTACAGTGCCCCTGAGCTCCTTTCTTCAAATCGCTTTCTTGTGAGCTGCCCGAAATCCCGCATTATAGATTCAGGCCCGAATCTGGTTCCGGCACGGCATGCTGAGCGTTTGGTTAATTCCTCTTCCTGGTGGGAAATGAGCGTTAAATTTGCCCGTGCAGACACCTACAGCTAGTCTCTCATTGGTTCTCCCTATTCCTGTTAATTTTGCGCAGAAATTGCAAACTGTGCCAAACAGGAGGTTAAAAGCACTGACTCTCCAAGTGGGGAGAGTGTCAGTAAAGGGTCTGGTATGGTGAACCCGAGTAAAAGGGGACAAAAACTGTGATGCATTTGAAAACGTTTCCCGGTCACATGGTGCACCATACTGTGGGTTTTCCATGCATGTTTTAGCTGAAGGAAGAATCGCTTAAACCTGGAGAGTTGGGACCCATGGAATGGGTACCACGCAGTATGACTTCAAATGGTCTGCATTTGCTCATCGAACCTCACCAATGCTATCAGCCCGAAGTGTCCAATCTTATGTCTCACTCAGCTCTGGGTGTAGATGAGGTAAATCCAGGTTGCATCACAAGCCCTGAATGAATTATTTAAGAATTGCTCTCTATTTCACTGTCATTGTGTTTTGTTTTTGTAATTCATTTTGATAATAGGATTTATCAGATTTTCTCTGCTGCCTTCATGCAGCTGTACACACGCTTGATTCTCTTATGGAGACATATAAATCCATGGGTTTGAAGATTCTTTCTAGTCAGGTGTATTCCTAGGCGTTGAATATAGGCTGTTTAGCCCATTTCGTTGAGCAAGGTGTATGTCTTGACTATTACGTATTTGACATATGGAATGGTATCAGGCTAATTTCTATCTCTGGTGTTATGCAGCACCCCAACTCGCCTTTCGCCTTACGCAAACATAAGTTGGTTTTCTAAATTTGAGACTCTGTTCTGTTTTGTAATTCAGTTCATGTGTAGCCAAGATTACATTCCGTGTATTAGTGACATCTTATGATGTTTCATTTTCTGTGTGACTTATTTCACTTAGAATCATCGTACCTGAATCCACTCATTATGCCACGACGGGCCAGATGACATAGATTTCATTGGTGAGTGATATTCCATTGTACGTAAGTACCACAACTTCTTTATCCATTTTTCGCTTTCTGGGATATTTAACTTGTACCGTAGACGAGCTTCTTGTAAACAGATCCGTCTGAAACTTTGGGGTGGCTGTGTGTTTTTGATTTTAATTTCCCTAAGTTATAGGAACATAAGCGGAAGTGCCGTAGGCTCCGTTGCTTTGTTTTTTAGGTGTTTCAGGAATCACCGTACACTTCTCCAGAGTGGCTGTTGGCAATTTACATCCCACCCATCAGCATAACAAGGCTCCCTGTTCTCCATGGCCTGTGCTGCCTTTCTGGATTTTACACTTTTTTCAGATAGCCCTTTTGACCGGGGGGCAGTGAGACTTCATTTTAGTGCAGATTTCTTTATCATGCTTGCTTGGTTGGCCAAAAAGGGCGTATGCGTTTTTTCCTGAATATATTCAGGAAAAAACGCATACGCCCTTTTTGGCCAAGTGCATCATTGTCGACATTCTGCCTCTTTTCCTATGCTTTAAATGCAATTCCAGTCTACGCCCTGAAATCGTTTTCCTGCAATTCTGCCCCGCTTTCAAGTCCTCTTCGCAGCCTTCATTCAATATATTTTTGGACGATAGCTGTCATTTATAACTCTGCAGGTTTGTGAATTACAGTGTCCCTGAGCTCCTTTCTTCAAATCGCTTTCTTGTGAGCTGGCCGCAAACCCGCAGGATTGCTTCAGGCCCTAATCTGGTTCCGGCATGGCATGCTGAGTGTTAGGTTAATTACACATCCTGGTGGGAAATGAGCGTTAAATTTGCCCGTGCAGAAACCTACAGCTAGTCTCTCATTGGTTCTCCCTATTCCTGTTCATCTTGCGCAGAAATTGCAAACTGTGCCAAAGAGCAGGTTAAAGGCACTGACTCTCCAAGTGGGGAGAGTGTTAGTAAAGGCTCTGGAATGGTGAACCCGAGTAAAAGGTGACGAAAACTGAGATGCATTTGAAAATGTTTCCCGTTCACACGGTGCACCATACTCTGGGTTCCCCATGCATGTTTTAGCTGAATGAAGAATCGCTTAAACCTGGAGAGTTGGGACCCATGGAACGGGTACCACGCAGTATGACTTCAAATGGTCTGCATTTCCTCATCGAACCTCACCAATGCTATCAGCCCGAAGTGTCCAACCTTATGTCTCACTCAGCTCTGGATGTAGATTCGGTAAATCCAGGTTTCATCACAAGACCTGAATGAATTATTTAAGAATTGCTCTCTATTTTACTGTCATTGTGTTTTGTTTTTGTAATTCATTTTGATAATGGGATTTATCGGATTTTCTCTGCTGCCTTCATGCAGCTGTACACACGCTTGATTCTCTTATGGAGACATATAAATCCATGAGTTGGAAGATAGTTACTAGTCAAGTGTATTCCTAGGCGTTCAATATAGGGTGTTTAGCCCATTTCGTTGAGCAAGGGGTAGGTCTTGACTATTACATATTTGACTTATGGAATGGTATCTGTGCTAATTTGTATCTCTGGTTTTATGCAGCACCCCAAATCACCTTTCCCTTTAAGCAAACATAAGTTGGTTTTCTAAATTTGAGGCCCTGTTCTGTTTTGTAATTCAGTTCATGTGTAGCCAAGATTACATTCCGTGTATTAGTGATATCTTATGATGTTTCATTTTCTGTGTGACTTATTTCACTTAGAATCATCGTACCTGAATCCACTCATTATGCCACGACGGGCCTGATGACATAGATTTCATTGGTGAATGTTATTCCATTGTACGTACGTACCACAATTTCTTTATCCATTTTTCGCTTTCTGGGATATTTAACTTGTACCGTAGACGAGGTTCTTGTGAGGTGAGCCGTCTGAAACTCTGGGGTGGCTGTGTGTTTCTGATTTTAATATCCCTAAGATATAGGACCATAAGTGGAAGTGCCGTAGGCTCCGTTGCTTTGTTTTTTAGGTGTTTCAGGAAACACCATACACTTCTCCAGAGTGGCTTTTGCCAATTGACATCACACCCATCAGCATAACAAGGCTCCCTGTCCTCCATGGCCTGTGCTGCATTTCTGGATTTTACACTTTTTACAGATGGCCCTTTTGACCGGGAGGCAGTGAGACTTCATTGTAGTGGAGATTTCTTTATCATTGTTGCTTGGTTGGCCAAAAAGGGCATATGCGTTTTAACCTGAATATATTCAGGAAAAAACGCATACGCCCTTTTTGGCCAAGTGCATCATTGTCGACTTCTGCCTCTTTTCCTATGCTTTAAATGCAATTCCAGTCTACCCCCTGAAATCGTTTTCCTGCAATTCTGCCCCGCTTTCAAGTCCTCTTTGCAGCCTTCCTTCAATATATTTTTGGACGATAGCTGTCATTCATAACTCTGCAGGTTTGTGAATTACAGTGCCCCTGAGCTCCTTTCTTCAAATCGCTTTCTTGTGAGCTGCCCGAAATCCCGCATTATAGATTCAGGCCCGAATCTGGTTCCGGCACGGCATGCTGAGCGTTTGGTTAATTCCTCTTCCTGGTGGGAAATGAGCGTTAAATTTGCCCGTGCAGACACCTACAGCTAGTCTCTCATTGGTTCTCCCTATTCCTGTTCATTTTGCGCAGAAATTGCAAACTGTGCCAAACAGGAGGTTAAAAGCACTGACTCTCCAAGTGGGGAGAGTGTCAGTAAAGGGTCTGGTATGGTGAACCCGAGTAAAAGGGGACAAAAACTGTGATGCATTTGAAAACGTTTCCCAGTCACATGGTGCACCATACTGTGGGTTTCCCATGCATGTTTTAGCTGAAGGAAGAATCGCTTAAACCTGGAGAGTTGGGACCCATGGAATGGGTACCACGCAGTATGACTTCAAATGGTCTGCATTTGCTCATCGAACCTCACCAATGCTATCAGCCCGAAGTGTCCAATCTTATGTCTCACTCAGCTCTGGGTGTAGATGAGGTAAATCCAGGTTGCATCACAAGCCCTGAATGAATTATTTAAGAATTGCTCTCTATTTCACTGTCATTGTGTTTTGTTTTTGTAATTCATTTTGATAATAGGATTTATCAGATTTTCTCTGCTGCCTTCATGAAGCTGTACACACGCTTGATTCTCTTATGGAGACATATAAATCCATGGGTTTGAAGATTCTTTCTAGTCAGGTGTATTCCTAGGCGTTGAATATAGGCTGTTTAGCCCATTTCGTTGAGCAAGGTGTATGTCTTGACTATTACGTATTTGACATATGGAATGGTATCTGGCTAATTTCTATCTCTGGTGTTATGCAGCACCCCAACTCGCCTTTCGCCTTACGCAAACATAAGTTGGTTTTCTAAATTTGAGACCCTGTTCTGTTTTGTAATTCAGTTCATGTGTAGCCAAGATTACATTCCGTGTATTAGTGACATCTTATGATGTTTCATTTTCTGTGTGACTTATTTCACTTAGAATCATCGTACCTGAATCCACTCATTATGCCACGACGGGCCAGATGACATAGATTTCATTGGTGAGTGATATTCCATTGTACGTAAGTACCACAACTTCTTTATCCATTTTTCGCTTTCTGGGATATTTAACTTGTACCGTAGACGAGCTTCTTGTAAACAGATCCGTCTGAAACTTTGGGGTGGCTGTGTGTTTTTGATTTTAATTTCCCTAAGTTATAGGAACATAAGTGGAAGTGCCGTAGGCTCCGTTGCTTTGTTTTTTAGGTGTTTCAGGAAACACCATACACTTCTCCAGAGTGGCTGTTGGCAATTTACATCCCACCCATCAGCATAACAAGGCTCCCTGTTCTCCATGGCCTGTGCTGCCTTTCTGGATTTTACACTTTTTTCAGATAGCCCTTTTGACCGGGGGGCAGTGAGACTTCATTTTAGTGCAGATTTCTTTATCATGCTTGCTTGGTTGGCCAAAAAGGGCGTATGCGTTTTTTCCTGAATATATTCAGGAAAAAACGCATACGCCCTTTTTGGCCAAGTGCATCATTGTCGACATTCTGCCTCTTTTCCTATGCTTTAAATGCAATTCCAGTCTACCCCCTGAAATCGTTTTCCTGCAATTCTGCCCCGCTTTCAAGTCCTCTTCGCAGCCTTCATTCAATATATTTTTGGACGATAGCTGTCATTTATAACTCTGCAGGTTTGTGAATTACAGTGTCCCTGAGCTCCTTTCTTCAAATCGCTTTCTTGTGAGCTGGCCGCAAACCCGCAGGATTGCTTCAGGCCCTAATCTGGTTCCGGCACGGCATGCTGAGCGTTAGGTTAATTACACATCCTGGTGGGAAATGAGCGTTAAATTTGCCCGTGCAGAAACCTACAGCTAGTCTCTCATTGGTTCTCCTTATTCCTGTTCATCTTGCGCAGAAATTGCAAACTGTGCCAAAGAGCAGGTTAAAGGCACTGACTCTCCAAGTGGGGAGAGTGTTAGTAAAGGGTCTGGAATGGTGAACCCGAGTAAAAGGTGACGAAAACTGAGATGCATTTGAAAACGTTTCCCGGTCACACGGTGCACCGTGCCGTGAGTTTCTCATGCATGTTTTAGTTGAAGGAAGAATCCCTTAAACCTGGAGAGTTGGGACCCATGGAATGGGTACCATGCAGTATGACTTCAAGGGGTCTACATTTGCTCACCGAACCTCACCAATGCTATCACTTGGAAGTGTGCAGCCTTATGTCTCACTCAGCTCTGGTTGTAGATGTGGTAAATCCAGGTTGTATCACAAGCCCTGAATGAATTATATAAGAATTGCTCTCTATTTCACTGTCATTGTGCTTTGTTTTTGTAATTTATTTTGATAATGGCATTTATCGGATTTTCACTGCTGCGTTCATGCCACTGTACACACGCTTGATTCTCTTACGGAGACATATAAATCCATGGGTTTTAAGATTCTTACTAGTCAGGTGTATTCCTAGGCGTTGAATATGGGGTGTTTAGTCCATTTCGTTGAGCAAGGGGTAGGTCTTGACTCTTACATATTTGGCTTATGGAAAGGTATCTGTGCTAATTTCTATCTCTTGTTTTATGCAGAACCCCAACTCACCTTTCCCCTTAAGCAAGCATAAGTTGGTTTTCTAAATTTGAGTCCCTGTTCTATTTTGTAATTCAGTTCATGTGTAGCCAAATTTATATTCCGTGTATTAGTGATATCTTATGATGTTTCATTTTCTGTGTGACTTATTTCTCTTAGAATCATCATACCTGAATCCACTCATTATGTAGCGACAGGCCTGATGACATAGATTTCATTGCTGAGTGATATTCCATTGTACATACGTAACACAACATCTTTATCCCTTTTTCGCATTCTGGGATATTTATCTTGTTCTGTAGACGAGGTTCTTGTAAACAGAGCCATCTGAAACTTTGGGGTGGCTGTGTATTTGATTTTAATTTCCCTAAGCTATAGGTCCTTAAGTGGAAGTGCCGTAGGCTCCGTTGCTTTGTTTTTTAGTTGTTTCAGGAAACACCATATACTTCTCCAGTGTGGCTCTTGGCAATTTACATCCCACCCATCAGCATAACAAGGCTCCCTGTTCTCCATGGCCTGTGCTGCCTTTCTGGATTTTACACTTTTTTTAGATGGCCCTTTTGACGAGGGGGCAGTGAGGCTTTATTGTAGTGTAGATTCCTTTAAGATGCTTGCTTGGTTGGCCAAAAAGTGCGTATGCGTTTTTTCCTGAATATATTCAGGAAAAAACGCATACGCCCTTTTTGGCCAAGTGCATCATTGTCGACGTTCTGCCTCTTTTCCTATGCTTTAAATGCAATTCCAGTCTACCCCCTGAAATCGTCTTCCTGCATTTCTGCCCCGCTTTCGAGTCCTCTTCGCAGCCTTCCTTCAATATGTTTTTGGAAGATAGCTGTCATTTATAACTCTGAATGTTTGTGAGTTACAGTGGCCCTGAGATCCTTTCTTCCAATCGCTTTCTTGTGAGCTGATCAAATACCCGCAGGATTGCTTCAGGCCCTAATCTGTTTCCGGCACGGCATGATAAGTCTTTGGTTAATTCCTCTTCCTCCTGGGAAATGAGCATTAAATTTGCCCGTGCAGACACCTACAGCTAGTCTCTCATTGGTTCTCCCTATTACTGTTCATCTTGCGCAGAAATTGCAAACTGTGCCAAACAGGAGGTTAAAGGCACTGACTCTCCAAGTGGGGAGAGTGTTAGTAAAGGGTATGGAATTGTGAACCCGAGTAAAAGGGGACGAAAACTGAGATGCATTTGAAAACGTTTCCCGGTCACACGGTGCACCATACTGTGGGTTTCCCATGCATGTTTTAGCTGAAGGAAGAATCCCTTAAACCTGGAGATTAGGGACCCATGGAATGGGTACCATGCAGTATGACTTCAAAGGGTCTGCATTTGCTCATCGAACCTCACCAATGCTATCAGCCCGAAGTGTCCAACCTTATGTCTCACTCAGCTCTGGGTGTAGATGAGGTAAATCCAGGTTGCATCACAAGCCCTGAATGAATTATTTAAGAATTGCTCTCTATTTCACTGTCATTGTGTTTTGTTTTTGTAATTCATTTTGATAATGGGATGTATTGGATTATCTCTGCTGAATTCATGCAGCTGTACACACGCTTGATTCTCTTATGGAGACATATAAATCCATCGGTTTGAAGATTCTTACTAGTCAAATGTATTCCTAGGCGTTGAATCTGGGGTGTTTAGTCCATTTTGTTGAGCAAGGAGTATGGCTTGACTATTACATATTTGGCTTATAGAAAGGGACCTGTGCTAATTTCTATCTCTGGTTTTATGCAGCACCTCAACTCACCTTTCCCCTTAAGCAAGCATAAGTTGGTGTTCTAAATTTGAGACCCTGTTCTGTTTTGTAATTCAGTTCATGTGTAGCCAAGTTTACATTCCGTGTATTAGTTATATCTTATGATGTTTCATTTTCTGTGTGACTTATTTCACTTAGAATCATCCTACCTGAATCCACTCATTATAGCGCGACGGGCCTGATGACATAGATTTCATTGGAGAGTGATATTCCATTGTACATACGTACCATCACTTCTTTATCCATTTTTTGCTTTCTGCAATATTTAACTTGTACCGTAGACGAGGTTCTTGTAAACAGAGCCGTCCGAAACTTTGGGGTGTCTGTGTGTTTCTAATTTTAATTTCCCTAAACTATAGGACGATAAGTGGAAATGCCGTAGGCTCCGTTGCTTTATTTTTTAGGTGTTTGAGGAAACACCATACACTTCCCCAGAGTGGCTCTTGGCAATTTACATCCCGCCCATCAGCATAACAAGGCTCCCTGTTCTCCATGGCCTGTGCTGCCTTTCTGGATTTTACACTTTTTTCAGATGGCCCTTTTGTCCGGGGGGCAGTGAGACTTCACTGTAGTGCAGATTTCTTTAACATGCTTACTTGGTTGCCCAAAAAGGGCGTATGCGTTTTTTCCTGAATATATTCAGGAAAAAACGCATACGCCCTTTTTGGCCAAGTGCATCATTGTCGACGTTCTGCCTCTTTTCCTATGCTTTAAATGCAATTCCAGTCTACCCCCAAAATCGTTTTCCTGCAATTCTGCCCCGCTTTCACGTCCTCTTCGCAGCCTTCCTTCAATATATTTTTGGACATTAGCTGTCATTTATAACTCTACAGTTTTGTGAATTTCAGTGCCCCTGAGCCCCTTTCTTCAAATCGCTTTCTTGTGAGCTGGCCGCAAACCCGCAGGATTGCTTCAGGCCCTAATCTGGTTCCGGCACGGCATGCTGAGCCTTTGCTTAATTCCTCTTAATGGTGGGAAATGAGCTTTACATATGCCAGTGCAGACACTTACATCTAGTCTCTCATTGGTACTCCTTATTACTATTCCTGTGCAGAAATTGCAAAACGTGCAAAACAGGAGGTGAAAGGCACTTACTCTCCAAATGGGGAGAGTGTTAGTAAAGCGTCCGGAATTGTGAACCCGAGTACCGGAGATGAAAACTGAGATGCACATAAAAACGATTCTGAATCACACGGTGGACCATACTCTGGGTTTCCCATGCATGTTTTACCTGAAGGAAGAATCCCTTAATCCTGGCGAGTTGGGACCCATGGAATGGGTACCATGCAGTATGACTTCAAAGGGTCTGCATTTGCTCATCGAACCTCACTAATGCTATCAGCCCGAAGTGTCCAACCTTATGTCTCACTCAGCTCTGGGTGAAGATGAGGTAAATCCAGGTTGCATCACAAGCCCTGAATGAATTATATAAGAATTGCTCTCTATTTCACTGTCATTGTGTTTTGTTTTTGTAATTGATTTTGATAATGGGATTTATCTGATTTTCGCTGCTGCATACATGCAGCTGTACACACGCTTCATTCTCTTATGGAGACATATAAATCCATGGGTTTGAAGATTCTTACTAGTCACGTGTATTGCTAGGCGTTGAATATAGGGTGTTTAGTCCATCTCGTTGAGCAAGAGGTAGGTCTTGACTATTACATATTTGACTTATGGAATGGTATCTGTGCTAATTTCTATCTCTGGTTTTATGCAGCACCCCAACTCACCTTTCCCCTTAAGCAAACATAAGTTGGTTTTCTTAATTTGAGACCCTGTTCTGTTTTGCAATTCAGTTCATGTGTAGCCAAGATTACATTCGGTGTATTAGTGATTTCTTATGATGTTTCATTTTCTGTGTGACTTATTTCACTTAGAATCATCGACCTGAATCCACTCATTATGGCGCGACGGGCCTGATGACATAGATTTCATTGGAGAGTGATATCACAATGTACGTACGTACCACAAATTCTTTATGCATTTTTTGCTTTCTGTGATATTTTACTTGTACCGTCGACGAGGTTCTTGTAAACAGAGCCGTCTGAAACATTGGGGTGGCTGTGTGTTTTTGATTTTAATTTCCCTAAGCTATAGGACCAGAAGTGGAAGTGCTGTAGGCTCTGTTGCTTTGTTTTTTAGGTGTTTCAGGAAACACCATACACTTCTCCAGAGTGGCTCTTGGCAATTTACATCCCACCCATCTGCATAACAGAGCTCCCTGTTCTCCATGGCCTGTGTTGCCTGTCTGGATTTTACACATTTTTGAGATGGCCGTTTTGACAGTGGGCAGTGAGACTTCACTCTAGTGCAGATTTCTTTAACATGCTTGCTTGGTTGGCCAAAAAGGGCGTATGCGTTTTTTCCTGAATATATTCTGGAAAAAACGAATACGCCGTTTTTGGCCAAGTGCATCATTGTCGACGTTCTGCCTCTTGTCCTATGCTTTAAATGTAATTCCAGTCTACCCCCTGAAATCGTTTTCCTGCAATTCTGCCCCGCTTTCAAGTCCTCTTCGCAGGCTTCCTTCAATATATTTTTGGATGATAGCTGTCATATATAACTCTGCAGCTTTGTGAATTACAGTGCCCATGATCTCCTTTCATCAAATCGCTTCCTTGTGAGCTGGCCGCAAACCCGCAGGATTGCTTCAGGCCCTAATCTGGTTTCGGAATGGCATGCTGAGCCTTTGGTTAAATCCTCTTCCTGGTTGGAAATGAGCGTTAAATTTGCCTGTGCAGACACCTACAGCTAGTCTCTCATTGGTTCTCCCTATTCCTGTTCATCTTGCGCAGAAATTGCAAAATGTGCCAAACAGGAGGTTAAAGGCACTGACTCTCCAAGTGGGGAGTGTTAGTAAAGGGTCTGGAATTGTGAACCCGAGTAAAAGGGAACGAAATCTGAGATGCATTTGAAAACGTTTCCCTGTCACACGGTGCACCATACTGTGGGTTTCCCCTGCATGTTTTAGCTGAAGGAAGAATCGCTTAAACCTGGAGAGTTGGGACCCATGGAATGGGTCCCATGCAGTATGACTTCAAAGGGTCTGCATTTGCTCATTGAACCTCACCAATGCTATCAGCCCGAAGTGTCCAACCTTATGTCTCACTCAGCTCTGGGTGTAGATGAGGTTAATCCAGGTTGCATCACAAGCCCTGAATGAATTATTTAAGAATTGCTCTCTATTTCACTGTCCTTGTGTTTTGTTTTTGTAATTCATTTTGATAATGGGATTTATCGGATTTTCTCTGCTGCCTTCATGCAGCTGTACACACGCTTGTTTCTCTTATGGAGACATATAAATCCATGGGTTTGAAGATTCTTACTAGCCAGGTGTATTCCTAGGCGTTGAATATAGGGTGTTTAGTGCATTTCGTTGAGCAAGGAGTAGGTCCTGTCTATTACGTATTTGGCTTATGGAACGGTATCTGTGCTAATTTCAATCTCTGTTTTTATGTAGCACCCCAACTCACCTTTCCCCATAAGCAAGCATAAGTTGGTTTTCTAAATTTGAGACCCTGTTCTGTTTTGTATTTCAGTTCATGTGTAGCCAAGTGTACATTCCGTGTATTAGTGACATCTTATGAGGTTTCTTTATCTGTGTGATTTATTTCACTTAGAGACATCGTACCTGAATCCAGTCCTTATGCTGCTTTGGGCCTGATGACATAGATTTCCTTGCTGAGTGATATTCCATTTTACGTAAGTACTGCAACTTCTTTATCCCTTTTTTGCTCTCTGGGATATTTAACTTGTAGGGTAGACAAGGTTCTAAACAGAGCTGTCCCAAAGTTTGTGGTGGCTGCGTCTTTCTGATTTTAATTTCTCTAAGCTAAAAGACCATATGTGGAAGTGCACTGGGCTCAGTTCCTTTCTTTTTTAGGTGTTTCAGGAAACGCCATACACTTCTCCAGAGTGGCTGTTGGCAATTTACATCCCACCCATCAGCATAACAATGCTCCGTTTTCTCCATGGCCTGTCCTGTCTTTCTGGATTTTACAGTTTTTTCAGATGGCCCTTATGACCAGGGGGAAGTGAGACTTCATTGTAGTGCAGATTTCCTTTGCAAGCTTGCTTGGTTGGCCAAAAAGCGTGTATGCGTTTTTTCCTGACTATATTCAGGAAAAATCGAATACGCCCTTTTTAGCCAAGTGCATCATTGTCAACGTTCTGCCTCTTTTCCTATGCTTTAAATGCATTTTCAGTCTAACTCCTGATATCGGTTTCCTGCAATTCTGCCCCACTTTCAAGTCCTCTTCGCGTCCTTACTTCAATATATTTTTGGACAATAGCTGTCATTTATAACTCTGCATGTTTGTGAATTACAGTGCCCCTGAGCTCGTTTCTTCAACTCGTTTTCTTTTGAGCTGGCTGCAAAGCCATAGGATTGCTTCTGGCCCTAATCTTGTTCCGGCATTGCACGCTGACGGTTTGTTTAATTCTCCTTCCTGGTGGGAAATGAGCATTACATTTGCCCATGCAGACACCTACAGCTAATCTCTCATTGGTTCTCCCTATTCCTGTACATCTTCTGCGTAAATTGCAAACTGAGCCAGACAGGAGGTTAAAGACACTGACTCTCCAAGTGGGGAGAGTGTTAGTAAAGCGTCTGGAATGGTGAACCCGAGTACCAGGGGACGAAAACTGAGATGCATTTAAAAACGTTTCCCAATCACACGGTGGACCATACACTGGGTTTCCCATGCACGTTTTAGCTGAAGGAAGAATCCCTTAAACCTGGAGAGTTGAAACCCATGGAATGGGTAAAATGCTGTATGACTTCAAATGGTCTGCATTTGCTCACAGAACCTCACCAATGCTATCAGCTCGAAGTGTCCAGCCTTATGTCTCATCCAGCTGTGGGTGTAGATGTGTTAAATCCAGGTTGCATCACAAGCCCTGAAAGAATTTTTTAAGAATTGCTCTCTATTTCACTGCCATTTTGTTATGTTTTTGAAATTTATTTTGAAAATGTGATTTAGCTGATTTTCACTGCTGCGTTTATGTCGCTCTACACACGCTTGATTCTCTTACGGAGACATATAAATCCATACGTTTTAAGACTCTTACTAGTCAGGTATATTCCTAGGTGGTGAATATGGGGTGTTGAGTCATTTCGTTGACCAAAAAGTAGGTCTTTTCTATTACATATTTGGCTTATGGAACAGTATCTGTGCTAATTTCAATCTCTGGTTTTATTCAGCACCCGAACTCACCTTTCCCCTTAAGCAAGCATATGTTGGTTTTCTAAATTTGAGGCCCCGTTCTGTTTTGTAGTTCCATTCATGTGTCCCCAAGTTTACATTCCGTGTATTAGTGATATCTTATGTTGCTTTAAATGATATCTTATGATATGTGTCTTTTTCTTTTGAATTATGTGACTTCGAATGATCATACGTAACTCCTCTGGAGTTGTTACAAATGGCCATATTTCATTGATTTCCAGGCTGAGTAATATTCCACTCTACATAAGTACCACATCTCTATCCATTTTTTCCCTCCAGAGACATTTAAGTTATATCCTAGTCGAGGTTCTTTTAAACAGAGAGGCGGTAAACATTGGGGTGCCTGTGTCCTCTCGATTTTTGTTTTTCCCAAGATACACGTCCATGAGTGCAAGTGCCCTGTGCTCTGTAGCTCATTTTTTAGATGCTTTAGTAAACACAATACACTTCTCCAGAGTGACCGTTGGCAATATACATTTCCACTATAAGCCTCACAGGGCTCCCTTTTCTCCTTTCCTGTCCTGCATTTCTGGTGTTTACACTTTATGAGGATGGCTCTTCTGACTGATGTGAAGTGATATCTTTTGTAGTATTGATTTCCAGGGCCCACCTGTTTGGTTGGCTAAAAATGTGTGTGCCCTTTTCTTGAATATATACAGAAAGAGACGCATACACCCTTTTTGACCAAGTGCAAAGCTGCAAATGTTCAGCCCCTTTTCTGGTGCTTAATGGCGAGTCCTTTCTACCTCTTCCAATCCCTTTCCTGCCATTCTCCCTTGCTTACAAGTCCTTTTCTCTGACTATCCTCAAGACATTTTTTAGGGATAGATATTTTCAACTCTGCAGTTTCGTGAATTTTAGTGCCCCTGAGTTCCATTTTTTACTTGTGTTTATGGGAACTGGCCACAAAGCAGCGGGATTTCCTCAAGGCCTATTCTGTTTCCATGGGCAACCCTAGCCTTTGGTCAATTCGTCTTTCTGATTGGAAATTAAAGTGACATGTGGCTGTCCGAGCACCTAGGACTTGTCTCTCATTGTTCCTCCTCCTTCCGCTTCATCCTCTGGACAAATTCCAAACTGTACACAACAGGATGTTGACAGTGCTGACATCTCCAAGTGGGGAGACTGTTAGTAAAGACGCCGGAGTGGTGAACCCGAGCACCAGGAGATGAGGAGATGAGATGCCTTTTCCAAACTCTTCCCGATCAGACGGTATACCATCCTCTGGGTGTGACAGGCATGTTTTAGCTGTAGGAAGGATCCCATTCATGTGAGGAGACCACCAGGGCTTTTTCAAAATCAGTGTCTCTTCGCAACCCAAACTGGGGAATTTTTTAAGCTACGGCTACACATATGTTCATTAAGGGCCTTGGGAAGTAGGCAGAGTCCAAACTTTAGATGATTGAAGTCTTCAGGGTCAGAAGCACTCACCAACGGCTTCCCTTAGGTTCCATTTTAACTGTCATTGATAGATGATGTCAATAAAAATATCTATTCTTTTTCAGATTATTTCCCCTTATAGGTTATTGCAAAATATTGAGTGTAGTTCCCTGTGCTATACAGTAGTTCCTTGTTGATGATTGATTATATACATAGCAGTGTGTATGTGTTAATCCCAAACTGTTAATTTATCCCTCCTCCCACCTTTCCTCTTTGGTAATCATAAATTATAAGATTTTATACTTCTCAGAAATGGGGGAGCTGAAAGAGAGGTATCATTTTCAATGGAAAAGCATTTAAAACAAGATTGAAGCTTTAACCAAGATTATTAGATGTACATCCTTGGAAAGAAATCATTTCGTTTCTCTAATATTGACCTGACAAATAAGACAAACCTTTTCAGTGAACTTGCTTATAATAAAGTGATGGAAATATCAAATGGAAGTGTTAGAAACATCTTATTTTACCCGAGCCTTATACACTGTTCTATGTTAATTACAGTTTGGCTCACACATCTGTTCATTGAAGTTACAAGGTTCTCAATTTCTGTTACTGATCCTCCAGAGTGGACCCCAACAAGTGTCCCCCTGCCCGGTGTCATTGGAGCCAACAGATCGAGACTGAGTTTGGTTCAGAAGCAAAGGAAACTTTATATTTTGATCAGAGAATGGAGAGGTGAGAGCATGTGCTACCCTGTGGGCTGTGGGCTGGGCTGCTGTGTAGCGATCCTGTCAGAGTCAGTGGGAGGGAGGGGGCAGAGCTCTCTCGAGGGCCCGGTTGGCTGCAGCTCAGGCTCTATATCACGGAGTCTGCCCTGGGCCCCAGGATCTGATGTGTCGACCCAGCCATTCTGCACTAGAAAATCTGGTCTGAAGTGCCAGGTGTGGAACCTCTGTATGCGGGACCCTAGGAGCACGTGAAATTAGACAAAGCACAAAGGATAAAAAGGTTAGACTTTATTTTATTGCCCAGATTCTATTTTTATCTCCCAGGGATTTTTAAGGGGCTTTGCCTGGGACAAACCCCACTTCTGCCTTTTGTCCCATTCCTCATTCTTGGAGTGCTGAGGGTGCAGACCCTTCTTCTGTAACTGCTGAGTGCTGAGTTAAGAGCACTCATACTCGTGGGCGAGGGTCAGAACTTCTCCCCAGCAGCCTCCAGGTGACGTTGATTGTCCCCTGGGCTGCTGCCTCCCTGCTCGTCCGCCTGAGCACCAGTATTGGAAGTGTTATAGATTCTAATGACCGTTAAGGGTCCAGGAAGGAGATGTGCAGTGATGCTGTGAGGTCCAGTTTCACCCCGCCCCACATTTATTTGGCCACCTTAGGCTGACCGTTTCTGCCAGCCTAGATGCTCTGACCAGTAGTCTGCGCTTTCTTCAATTAGGCCCCTGAATTAACGTAAAAACAGCACCAGGTGTCAGGACCCTGCCCGCTCAACTCCCAGACAGCCCAGGGTCAGTGGTGATGAAGGACCATGATGGCCACTGAGTCAACAGCCTTTTGAAGTAAACAGGAGTCCAGCCGGTCTTATTGGCCACCATCATCACGGTGTTTCTAGGCTTTTCTATGGTGACAGCGTGATATTCGGTTCCCCCGCCAAGATTATTAGCTCCCCTCTGGGTGCAGTAAGTCCTGCAAGCAGTAGTCTACTCTTTTGGGACACACTCTTGTTGTTTTATGAGAGAAACTCCAGGTCAAGTGATGGTCACATGAGTTGTCATGTTGCCCCGTTGCCCCTGGTTATCTCTCTGGAGGTTGGAGTTGGAGGGCCTCCTCACTCGAGGTCAGTGTGCCCACGGAGCAAACCCTGCAACTTCAGGGCATGGTTGGGGGTTAGGATCACCACGTGGGGTCCTTTTCCCTTAAGAGGGAGGTGGCCTTTTGGGCTGCTGATTTCCAGGTTTTTAGATACCGCCAGTATCTTGGGCAGATGTGGTGGTGGGCCAAGCTCCATGGTGACCGTAGTTTATCCTACCTATATGGCATTCTTGCATTGTTCCATTTCAAGTGGTCTCAGTTTTTGCACTAATACTCCAATGGCGATTCACCTTTCACCAGGAATGTAAAGGTCAAAGGGTTTAGCTAAATTAGGGAGTTCCAGGGCAAGGGTCTGAATTGACTGCTCTTTCCATTCTTGAAAGGCCACTTCTGGATTCTATTCAAAAGGATCATCATCTTTTCCTTTCAGTGTTTCATATAGAGGCCCAGCTAGTAGACTGTAGTTAGGGATCCAGAAGCAGCAAACCCTGGCCTCCCCAGGAACCCCTAAGCTGTCTTCTAGTTTTAGAAAGGGGTAAGGCTATAAATTGTTTCTTCCCTTTCCTGGGATGTGCTTCTCCGACCTTCTGTGAGAATGAAGCCCAGGCAGGTCACCGTAGTCTGTGATATTTGAGCTTTTTCTTGGACAACTTCTATCCTCTATTGGCTTGGTAGTTCAGAGGTCTCCTTAGTAGGGCTGGCGATCAGAATGTCGTCTGCATATTGAAGGAGTGTTTCCTTTTCCAGAGGTAGAGCTTTTAGGTCTTTAGCTGAGCTTTCCCCAAAGGTGGTGTGGGAATTTTTGAACCCTTGGGGCAAGACGGCCCGGAAGTATTGTTTTAGTTTTATGTTGAGTCCTGCCACTCACAAGCCAAAATTTTTTGTGACTCTCGGACTAATGGAATACAAAAGAAGGCATCATTGAAGACTAATACAGAATACCAAGTCCTGGTGGTTGGTAGAATGACCAGCAGGGTGTAGGATTTAGGAACTACTGGAGGTATATCCTCGGTGGCTTCACTGACTGTCCTGACATCCTTTACCAGGACTCCAGCAGCCCATGGGGCTCTCGAGGTCAGGCCAATCCCAGGATATGAAGCTCACCTGGGCAGGTACCCCACCCCCACGCCAGCCCACGGGGCTCTCGTGTTCAGGCCCCTCCCAGGATATGGGGTTCCCTGCACAGGTCCCCTGCAGCCCATGGGGCTCTCGTGGTCAGGCCCCTCCCAGGATACAGAGCTACCCTTGCAGGTACCGTGGCAAGGCTGGGCACACGGGAACCGTGCACATAGCCCACATTGCAGAGCACTCCCAGCTCACCTGTCGCTCAGATCTGACACAGAGCACCTCAGAGCAGGACTTGAACTAACAAATAGCACCTCCGTCAGGTCTGTGACCCTGGGCATCACTCTGTGCGGCCTCCCTCCACCTGGTCTTCCAGAGACTTCCACTGCACCCGGGGCACCAGGCCTCTGTCTCCACCCACCACCCACCCCTCCTCTCCCTGACTCCTGGGGTCCTCTCATTAGGAGAGGGTTTTCTTGAAGTTGTCTCCCACTCATGGGCCAGTTAAAATGATTAGAAAACAAGCTGGAGCTACAACCCCTTGTCTATCCTGACTCTCAAGAGCCCACAGCTGTTCCTTGGACCTGGCTGATTCAGCAATTTCCATTTTCTGCAATTGTGAGACCCTGAGGGGTGATGATTGGCTGACCTGGGCAGCCTGACCGTGCCGGCCAGCCCTCCCCAGGTGTGCCTGGGTTGAGATCGATATAAACACACATATAAAATGGCTGTGCCTGACGCCATTTTCTCTGCCCTGTCAACAGTCTCGGGGCTGGGCTGGTGGGACGGAGTGAGAGGCCACGGCTTTGTGGGTGGCCCAGTGTGAGTGGGGTTCTGCTGGACTTTCTGCAGCAGTTGCCAAGATGCCACCTGCTAAAGAAGAGGATGTGACACCCATACCTGCCGCTGGAATTTCTTCCTGGGCAGAGGTGAGGAAGGAAGAAAGCAGTGGGGGCGAGGACAGGAGGGGTATCTCAGGCAGGGAAATGGAAAGCTTCCAGAAGAGCACACAGGGCCAGGGCCATCCTGGCTGGCCTGCAGGCACCAAGTCGGCCGGCATGCTGTCACTCGTGTGGCTCCATGGCCCTTCCTCTAGGCTTTCAAGTCCTTGTACATATTCAGGTGTTTTACCTGGGAAGGGTGGGAACATTTCAGCAGCAGCTGGCCTGGGGTTCGGCCCACGTTTACTCACAGATGCCTCGGCACGGTCCCCCAGCTTTGCAAAGAGGACGCTTGTTGCGTGGGGCCTGCTGGCTGAATGGGAGATGATTCCCCACCACTGACCAACTTCAGAATGGTTTACAACTGGAGCAAGTGCCCTGATACGGTTTTCCTCTGTGTAAATGGTGGGTTCTGATTTTTTTTCTTTTTTCCGTTTTTGGTTCAAGGTAGATTTTATTCCTCTTTTTTGTATTTACAGATATAAGCATGGAAATAATTTATTCATATTAATACATGTATGTGAAGGGAAGAATATTTTTTCTGTTTTACTTTTTTTAATTTTATTTTTTTAATTTTGAATTTTATTTTATTTTTTATACAGCAGGTTCTTATTGGTTATCTATTTTATACATATAAATGTATACATGCCAATCCCAATCTCTCAACTCCTCCCACCACCACCCCCCCAACCGCTCTCCCCCCTTGGTGTCCATACGTTTGTTGTCTACATCTGTAGCTCTATTTCTGTCTTGCAAAACGGTTCATCTGTACAATTTTTCTAGGTTCCACATATATGCATTAATATACAAGATTTGTTTTGTTTTTCTCTTTCTGACTTACTTCACTCTGTATGACAGTCTCTAGATCCATCAACGTCTCTACAAATGATCCAATTTCATTCCTTTTTATGGCTTAGTAATATTCCATTTTATATATGTACCACATCTTTATGCATTCGTCTGTCTGGGCATTTAGGTTGCTTCCATTACCTGGATATTGTAAATAGTGATGCAATGAACATTGCGGTGAATGTCTCTTTTTGATTTTTGGTTTTGTCTGGGTATATGCCCAGTAGTGGGATTGCTGTATCATATGGTAATTCTATTTTTAGTTTTATAAGAAACTCCATAATGTTCTCCACAGTGACTGTATCTATTTACATTCCCAACAATAGTGGAAGAGGGTTCCTTATCTCCACACCCTTTCCAGCATTTGTTGTTTGTAGATTTTCTGATGATGCCCATTCTAACAGGTGTGAGATGATACAGCATGGATGAGTCTATTTCGTTGAGCAAGGAGTAGGTCTTGTCTATTACATATTTGGCTTATGGAAAGGTATCTGTGCTAATTTCAATCTCTGGTTTTATACAGCACCCCAACTCAACTTTCCCCTTAAGCAAGCATAAGTTTTTTAGCTAAATGTGAGACACTGTTCGGTTTTGTAATTCAGTTCATGTGGAGCCAAGTTTACACTCCCTCTATTAGTGATATCTTATGATTACTGTCTTTCTCTGTGTGACATATTTCTCTTAGAGTCATCGTGCTTAAGTCCACTCAATTTGCTGCTACAGGCCTGATGACATTGATTTCATTGCTGAGTGATATTCCGTTGTACGTAAGTAGCACAACTTCTTTATCCATTTTTTTCTTTCTGGGATATTTAATTTGTACTGGACTCAAGGTTCTTGTAAACACAGCAGCCCTAAATTTTGTGTTGGCTGTGTCTTGTTGATTTTAATTTTCCTAAGCTATAGGACCATAAGTGGAAGTGCCCTAGGCTCTGTAGCTTTGTTTTTTAGATGTTTCAGGATACACCATAAACATCTCCAGAGTGTCTGTTGGCAATTTACATCCCACCCATCAGCATAACAAGGCTCCCTGTTCTCCATGGCCTGTCCTGTGTTTCTCGTTTTTACACTTTTTTCAGATGGCCCTTTTGACGAATGGGAAAAGAGACTTCATTTTAGTGCGGATTTCCATTGCTCGAGTGCTTGGTTGACCAAAAAGGGCGTATGCGTTTTTTCCTGAATATATTCACGAAAAAATGCATACGCTCTTTTTGTCCAAGTGCATCACTGTCAAAGATCTGCTGCTTTTCATATGCTTTAAATGCAATTCAAATCTACCTCCTGAAATCTGATTCCTGGAATTCTGCCGTGTTTTCAAGTCTTCTTTGCAGCCTTACTTCAATATATTTTTGACAATAGTTGTCATTTATAACTCTGCAGGTTTGTGAATTACAGTGTCCCTGATTTCCTTTCTTAACTCGCTTCCTTGTAAGCTGGCCACAAAACCGCAGGTTTGCTTCAGGCCGTAATCTGGTTCCGGCACGGCACGCTGAGCGTTTGGTTAATTCCTCTTCCTGGTGGGAAATGAGAGTTAAATGTGCCCGTCCAGACACCTGCCTCACTCCCAGCCCATTGGTGATGTGTGTCCTCTGGTTTGAGGCCACATGTGCCAGTTTACTCACCTATTAAAGATGTGGACCCACTGGTGTGAGGACACTCCTGCCTGGTTCATATCCCCTTGGTGATGTGGGCTGTCTGGTGAGAGTCTGATCCTGGCTGGTTTCGTCACCTTTCTGTGAGGTGGTCCCTCTGCTCTGAGGTCACACCTGCCTGGCTTGTTCCCGTTGCCTTGGAGACGTCGGCCCTCTGGTGGCAGTTGGAGCTTGCTGGGAGTCTCCTCCCCTCGGTGATGAGGGCCCTGTGGCATCAGTCAATAACTGCTGGGCTCCCCATTTCTTCTGATGTTTGCCCACTTGTGCGATGACACTCCTGCCGGGTTCCCATCCCCATGTGGATGTGCGCCTTCTGCTGTGAGGTCCCAACGGTTGGGTCGCTCACAGTTTAATGATGAGGGCCCTCTGGTGTGAGTTCATTCCAGAAAGGATCCCATTGCCTCGCTGCTCCTGGCCGCCTGCTGGGACGTTCCAACTGCTGGATTCCTCACATTTTTTGATCTATGGTCCCTGTGTTGTTAGGCTACTCCTGCCTGCCACACTCTGAGCACCTTGGAGATGTGGTTCCTGTGGTTTAGGCCACATGTTCTGGGTTCCTCACCTTTCCATTATTTGGCCAAACTGGTGTGAGGATACTTCTGCCTGGTTCCGGTCCCCTTGGTGATGTGGGCCCTCTGGTGAGAGTCTTATCCTGGCTGGGTTCCTCTCCCTTCTGTGACGTTTGCCCTCTGCTGTGAGGTCAATCCTGCCTGGCTGGCGCACGTCACCTTGGCGACGTGGGCCCTCAGTTGGGATTTGGTGCCTGCTGGGAGTTTCCTCCCTTCGGTAATGAGGGCCCTCTGGCGTCTGGCCCTAACTCCTGGGCTCCCAAATTTTTCTGATGTGTGCCCTGTGGTGCGAGTACACCCCTGCCAGGTTCCCAACCACATGGAAATGGGAGCCTTCTGCTCTGTGGACACAATGGCTGGGTTCACAGTTTCATGATGAGGGCCCTCTTTTGTGAGTTCACACCGACCTGGAACCCATAACCTCGCTGCTCCTTGCCACCTGCTAGAACGTTCCAACTGCGGGATTCCTCACCTTTTTTATTCTATGGGCCTTCTGTTTTGAGGCTACTCCTGCCTGCCTCCCTCACAGACCCTTGGTGATGTATGTCCTCTGGTTTGAGGTCACGTGTGTTGGGTCCTTCACCTTTCGATGATATGGCCCCAATGGTGTGAGGACACTCCTGCCTGGTTCACATCCCCTTGGTGTTGTGGGCCCTCTGGTGAAAGTCTGATCCTTGCTGGGTTCCTGACCCTTCTTTGAGGTGGGCCCTCTTCTGTGAGGTAACTCCTGCCTGGCTTGCTCACATTGCCTTGGTGACGTCAGCCATCTGGTTGCAGTTGGAGCCTGCTGGGAGCCTCCTCTCCCAGCTGATGAGGGCCCTCTGGCATCAGGCTCTAACTGCTGGGCACCCCACGTTTTCTGACTGAGCCCAGTGATGCCAGGACACTCCTGTAAGGTTCCCATCCCCATGAGGAAGTGGGCCTTCTGCTCAGTGGTCCCAACGCCTGGGTTGCTCACAGTTTCGTGATGTTGGTTCTCTGGTGTTAGTTCACTCAGGCCTAGATCCCATAGCCTCTGTGCTCTGGGCCGACTGCTGGGAGGTTCCAACTGCTGGATTCCGCCCCTTTTTTATACTTTGGGCCCTGTGTTGTGAGGCTCCTCCTGCCTGCCTCACTCCAAGCCCCTTGGTGATGTAGGTCCTCTGGTTTGAGGCCACATGTGCCGGTTGCCTCACCTTTTAGGTATGTGACCCCACTGGTGTGAGGACACTCGTGACTGGTTCCCATCCTCTTGTTGATGTGGGCCCTCTCGTGAGAGTTGGACCCTGGCTTGATTCCTCATACTTCTGGGAGGTGGGTCCTCTGCTGTGAGGTCACTCCTGCCTGGCTGGCACACGTCGCCTTGGCCACATGGGCCCTCTGGTTGCAGTTGGAGCGTGCTGGGAGCCTCCTCCCATCGGTGATGAGGGCCCTCTGGCGTCAGGCCCTAACTGCTGGGCTCCCCACATTTTCTGATATGTGCTCACTGGTGCGATGACACTCCTGCCAGGTTCCCATCCCCATGCGGATTTGGGCCTTCTGTTCTGAGGTGCCAACGTGTGGGTTGCTCACAGTGTCAGGTTGTGGGCCCTCTGCTGTGAGTTCACTCCGGCATGCATCCCAGAGCCTCGGTGTTCTGGGCCACCTGCTTGGAGCTTCCAACTGCAGGATTCCTTACCTTTTTCCTTCTATGGGCCGTGTGTTGTGAGACACTTCCTGCCTGCCTCACTCTGAGCCCCTTGTTGTTGTGGGTCTTCTGGTTTGAGGCCACATGTGGTGGATTTCTCGCCTTTCAATGATGTGGCCCCACTGGGGTCAGAACACTCCTGCCTGGTTCCCATCCCCTTGGGGATGTGGGCCCTCTGGTGAGAGTCTTATCCTGGTTGGGTTCCTAACAGTTTCGTAAGGTTGGCCCTCTGCCCTGAGGTCACTCCTGCCTGGCTGGCACACACCGCCTTGGTGACGTCGGCCCTCTGACCGCAGATGGAGCGTGCTGGGAGCCTTCTCCTCTCGGTGATGAGGACACTCTGGTGTCAGGCCCTAACTGCTGGGTACCCATATTTTCTGATACGTGCTAAGTGGTGAGAGGACACTCCGGCCAGGTTCCCATCCCCATGCGGATTTGGGCCTTCTGTTCTGAGGTGCCAACGGCTGGGTTGCTCACAGTGTCAGGATGTGGGCCCTCTGCTGTGAGTTCAATCCGGCATGGATCCCATAGCCTCGGTGCTCTGGGACAACTGCTTGGAGCTTCCAACTGCGGGATTCCTCACCTTTTTTATTTATGGGTCCTCTGTTTGAGACACCTCCTGCCTGCCTCACTCTGAGTCCCTTGTTGATATGGGTCCTCTGGTTTAGGCCATATGTTCTGGGTTCCTCACTTTTCTATGATTTGGCCATACTGGTGTGAGGCCACTCCTGCCTGGTTCTGATCCCCTTGGTGATGTGGGCCCTCTGGTGATTGTCTTATCCTGGCTGGGTTCCTCCCCCTTCTGTGACGTAGGCCCTCTGCTGTGAGGTCACTCCTGCCTGGCTGACGCACGTCACCTTGGCGACGTGGGCCCTCAGTTGGGAGTTGGTGCCTGCTAGGAGTCTGCTCCCCTCGGTAATTAGGGCTGTCTGGAGTCAGGCCCTAACTCCTGGGCTCCCAAACTTTTCTGATGTGTGCCCTGTGGTGCGAGTACACTCCTGCCATGTTACCAAACCCATGGGAATGTGGGCCTTCTGTTCTGTGGTCCCAACAGCTGTGTTGTTCACAGTTTCATGATGAGGGCCCTCTGTTGTGAGTTCACACTGGCTGGGATCCCATAGCCTCGCTGCTCCTTGCCGCATGCTAGGAGTTTCCAACTGCGGGATTCCTCACATTTTTTATTCTATGGGTCCTCTGTTTTGAGGGTCCTCCTGCCTGCCTCACTCCCAGCCCCTTGGAGATGTGGGTCGGCTTGTTTGGGCCACATATTCTGGGTTCCTCACCTTTCTATGATTTGGCCACACTGGTGTGAGGCCACTCCTGCCTGGCTTGCTCCCGTTGCCTTGGTGACGTCGGACCTCTGGTGGCAGTTGGACCCTTCTTGTACGCTCCTCTCCAAGGTGATGAGGGCCCTCTTGCGTCAGGCCCTAACTGCTGGGCTCCGCACATTTTCTGATGTGAGCCCACTGGTGCAATGTCACTCCTTCCAGGTTCCCATCCCCATGCGGATTTGGGACTTCTGTTCTGAGGTGCCAACGGCTGGGTTGCTCCCAGTGTCAGGATGTGGGCCCTCTGCTGTGAGTTCACTCCGGCATGCATCCCAGAGCCTCGGTGCTCTGGGCCACCTGCTTGGAGCTTCCAACTGCAGGATTCCTTACCTTTATTCTTCTATGGGCCGTGTGTTGTGAGACACTTCCTGCCTCCCTAACTCTGAGCCCCTTGTTGATGTGGGTGTTCTGGATTGAGGCCACATGTTGTGGGTTCCTCGCCTTTCAGTGATGTGGCACCACTGTGGTGAGAACACTCCTGCCTGGTTCCCATCCCCTTGGTGATGTGGGCCCTCTGGTGAGAGTCTCATCCTGGTTGGGTTCCTCACAGTTCCGTAAGGTTGACCCTCGGCCCTGAGGTCACTCCTGCCTGGCTGGCACACCCCGCCATGATGACGTCGGCCCTCTGGCGGCAGCTGGAGCATGCTGGGAGCATTCTCCTCTCGGTGATGAGGACACTCTGGCGTCAGGCCCTAACTCCTGGGCTCCCATACTTTTCTGATGTGTGCCCTCTGGTGGGAGGACACTCCTGTCAGGTTCCCAACCACATGGGAATGTGGGCCTTCTGCTCTGTTGTCCCAACTGCTGGGTTGTTCACAGTTTCGTGATGAGGGCCCTCTGTTGTGAGTTCACACCGGCCGGGATCCCATAGCCTCGCTGTACCTTGCCGCATGCTAGGAGGTTCCAACTGCGGGATTCCTCACTTTTTTTATTTTATGGGTCCTCTGTTTTCTGGCTCCTCCTTCCTGCCTCACTTCCAGCCCCTTGGAGATGTGGGTCCTCTTGTTTAGGCCATATGTTCTGGTTTCTTCACTTTTCTATGATTTGGCCACACTGGTGTGAGGCCACTCCTGCCTGGATCCGATCCCCTTGGTGATGTGGGCCCTCTGGTGAGAGTCTGATCCTGGCTGGGTACCACACCCTTCTGTGAGGTGGGCCCTCTGACATGAGGTCACTCCTGCCTGGGTGGCACACGTCGCCTTGGTGACATGGGCCCTCTGTTGGCCATTGGAGTGTGCTGGGAGCCTCCTCCCCTCTTTAATGAGGGCCCTGGATAAAACGCATATGCCCTTCTTGGCCAAGTGCATCATTGTCGACGTACTGCCTCTTTTCCTATGCTTTAAATGCAATTACTGTCTACCTCCTGAAATCGGTTTCCTTCAATTCTGCCCAAATTTCAGATCTGCTTTGCAGCCTTACTTCAATATATTTTTGGAAGATAGCTGTCATTGATAACTGCAGGTTTGTGAATGACAGTGCCCCTGAGCTCTTTTTTTCAACTAGCTTTCTTTTGAGCTGGCCGCAAAACTGCAGGATTGCTTCAGGCCCTAATCTTGTTCCGGCATGGCACGCTGAGCCTTTGGTTCATTCCTCTTCCTGGTGGGAAATGAGAGTTAAATTTGCCCGTGCAGACAGCTACAGCTACTCTCTCATTAGTTCTCCCTATTCCTGTTCATCTTGCGCAGAAATTGCAAACTGTGCCAAACAGGAGATAAAGGCACTGACTGTCCAAGTGGGGAGACTGTTAGTAAAGGGTCTGGAATTGTGAACCCGAGAAAAAGCGGACGAAAACGAACATGCATTTGAAAACGTTTCCCGGTCACATGGTGCACCATACTGTGGGATTCCCATGCATGTTTTAGCTGAAGGAAGAATCCCTTAAACCTGGAGAGTTGGGACCCATGGAACGGGTACCATGCAGTATGACTTCAAAGGGTCTGCATTTGCTCATCGAACCTCACCAATACTATCAGCCCGAAGTGTCCAACCTTATGTCTCACTCAGCTCTGGGTGTAGATGAGGTAAATCCAGGTTGCATCACAAGCACTGAATGAAATATTTAAGAATTGCTCTCCATTTCACTGTCATTGTGTTTTGTTTTTGTAATTAATTTTGATAATGGGATTTATCGGATTTTCCCTGCTGCATTCATGCAGCTGTACACACGCTTGATTCTCTTATGGAGACATATAAATCCATGGGTTTGAAGATTCTTACTAGTAAGGTGTATTGCTAGGCGTTGAATATGGGGTGTATAGTCCATCTCGTTGAGCAAGGGGTAGGTCTTGACTATTACATATTTGACTTATGGAATGGTATCTGTGCTAATTTCTATCTCTGGTTTTATGCAGCACCCCAACTCACCTTTCCCCTTAAGCAAACATAAGTTGGTTTTCTAAATTTGAGACCCTGTTCTGTTTTGTAATTCAGTTCATGTGTAGCCAAGATTACATTCCGTGTATTAGTGATATCTTATGATGTTTCATTTTCTGTGTGACGTATTTCACTTGAATCATCGTACCTGAATCCACTCATTATGCCACGACGGGCCTGATGACATAGATTTCATTGGTGAGTGATATTCCTTTGTACGTACGTACCACAACTTCTTTATCCATTTTTCCCTTTCTGGGATATTTAACTTGTACCGTAGACGAGGTTCTTGTAAACAGAGCCGTCTGAAACTTTGGGGTGTCTGTGTGTTTCTGATTTTAATTTCCCTAAGCTATAGGACCATAAGTGGAAGTGCCGTAGGCTCCGTTGCTTTGTTTTTTAGTTGTTTCAGGAAACACCATACACTTCTCCAGAGTGGCTGATGGCAATTTACATCCCACCCATCAGCATAACAAGGCTCCCTGTTCTCCAAGGCCTGTGCTGCATTTCTGGATTTTACACTTTTTTTAGATGTCCCTTTTGACCGGTGGGCAGTGAGACGTCACTATAGTGCAGATTTCTTTAACATGCTTGCTTGGTTGGCCAAAAAGGGCGTATGCGTTTTTTCCTGAATATATTCAGGAAAAAACGCATACGCCCTTTTTGGCCAAGTGCATCATTGTCGACATTCTGCCTCTTTTCCTATGCTTTAAATGCAATCCACTCTACTCCCTGAAATCGTTTTCCTGCAATTTTGCTCCGCTTTCAAGACCTCTTCGCAGCCTTCCTTCAATATATTTTTGGACGATAGCTGTCATTTATAACTCGGCAGGTTTGTGAAAAACAGTGCCCCTGAGCTCCTTTCTTCAAATCGCTTTCTTGTGAGCTGGCCGCAAATCTGCAGGATTGCTTCAGGCCCTAATCTTGTTCTGGCACGGCATGCTGAGCCTTTGGTTAATTCGTCTTCCTGTTGGGAAATGAGTGTTAAAATTGCCTGTGCAGACACCTACAGCTAGTCTCTCATTGGTTCTCCCTATTCCTGTTCATCTTGTGCAGAAATTGCAAACTGTGCCAAACAGGAGGTTAAAGGCACTGACTGTCCAAGTTGGGAGAGTGTTAGCAAAGGGTCTGGAATTGTGAACCCGAATAAAAGAGGACTAAACCTGAGATGCATTTGAAAACGTTTCCAGGTCACATGGTGCACCATACTGTGGGTTTCCCCTGCATGTTTTAGCTGAAGGAAGCATCCCTTAAACCTGGAGAGTTGGGATCCATGGAATGGGTCCCATGCAGTATGACTTCAAAGGATCTGCATTTGCTCATCGAACCTCACCAATGTTATCAGCCCGAAGTGTCCAACCTTATGTCTCACTCAGCTCTGGGTGTAGATGAGGTAAATCCAGGTTGCATCACAAGCCCTGAATGAATTATTTAAGAATTGCTCTCTATTTCACTGTCATTGTGTTTAGTTTTTTTAATTCATTTTGATAATGGGATTTATCGGATTTTCTCTGCTGCCTTCATGCAGCTGTACACACGCTTGATTCTCTTATGGAGACATATAAATCCTTGGGTTTGAAGATTCTTACTAGTCAGGTGTATTCCTAGGTGTTGAATATAGGGTTGTTAGTCCATTTCGTTGAGCAAGGGGTAGGTCTTGACTATTACATATTTGACTTATGGAATGGTATCTGTGCTAACTTCTATCTCTGGTTTTATGCAGCACCCCAACTCACCTTTCCCCTTAAGCCAATATAAGTTGGTTTTCTAAATTTGAGACCCTGTTCTATTTTGTATTTCAGTTCATGTGTAGCCAAGATTACATTCGGTGTATTAGTGATATCTTATGATATTTCATTTTCTGTGTGACTTATTTCACTTAGAATCATCGTACCTGAAGCCACTCATTATGCTGTGACGGGCCTGATGACATAGATTTCATTGGAGAGTGATATTCCATTGTACATACGTACCACAACCTCTTTATCCATTTTTTGCTTTCTGCGATATTTAACTTGTGCCGTACACGAGGTTCTTGTAAACAGAGCCGTCCGACACTTTGGGGTGGCTGTGTGTCTTATTTTAATTTCCCTAAGCTATAGGACCATAAGTGGAAGTGCCGTAGGCTCCGTTGCTTTGTTTTTTAGGTGTTTGAGGAAACACCATACACTTCTCCAGAGTGGCTCTTGGCAATTTACATCCCGCCCATCAGCATAACAAGGCTCCCTGTTCTCCATGGCATGTGCTGCCTTTGTGGATTTTACACTTTTTTCAGATGGCCCTTTTGACCGGGGGGCAGTGAGACTTCACTGTAGTGCAGATTTCTTTAACATGCTTGCTTGGTTGGCCAAAAAGGGCGTATGCGTTTTTTCCTGAATATATTCAGGAAAAGACGCATACGCCCTTTTTGGCCAAGTGCATCATTGTCGACGTTCTGACTCTTTTCCTATGCTTTAAATGCAATTCCAGTCTACCCCCTGAAATCGTTGTCCTGCAATTCTGCCCCGCTTTCAAGTCCTCTTCGCAGCCGTCCTTCAATATATTTTTGGACGATAGCTGTCATTTATAACTCTGCAGGTTTGTGAATTACAGTGCCCCTGAGCTCCTTTCTTCAAATCGCTTTCTTGTGAGCTGGCCGCAAACCCACAGGATTGCTTCAGGCCCTAATCTTGTTCCGGCATGGCACGCTGAGCCTTTGGTTCATTCCTCTTCCTGGTGGGAAATGAGAGTTAAATTTGCCCGTGCAGACAGCTACAGCTACTCTCTCATTAGTTCTCCCTATTCCTGTTCATCTTGCGCAGAAATTGCAAACTGTGCCAAACAGGAGATAAAGGCACTGACTGTCCAACTGGGGAGACTGTTAGTAAAGGGTCTGGAATTGTGAACCCGAGAAAAAGCGGACGAAAACGAACATGCATTTGAAAACGTTTCCCGGTCACATGGTGCACCATACTGTGGGATTCCCATGTATGTTTTAGCTGAAGGAAGAATCCCTTAAACCTGGAGAGTTGGGATCCATGCAATGGGTCCCATGCAGTATGACTTCAAATGGTCTGCAGTTGCTCATCGAACCTCACCAATGCTATCAGCCCGAAGTGTCCAACCTTATGTCTCACTCAGCTCTGTGTGTAGATGAGGTCAATCCAGGTTGCATCACAAGCCCTGCATGAATTATTTAAGAATTGCTCTCTATTTCACTGTCATTGTGTTTTGTTTTTGTAATTCATTTTGATAATGGGATTTATCAGATTTTCTCTGCTGCCTTCATGCAGCTCTACACACGCTTGATTCTCTTATGGAGACATATAAATCCATGGGTTTGAATATTCATACTATTCAAGTGTATTCCTAGGCGTTGAATATATGGTGTTCAGCCCATTTCGTTGAGCAAGTGGTAGGTCTTGACTATTACATATTTGACTTATGGAATGGTATCTGTGCTAATTTCTATCTCTGGTTTTATGCAGCACCCTAACTCACCTTTCCCCTTAAGCAAACATAAGTCGGTTTTCTAAATTTGAGACCCTATTCTGTTTTGTAATTCAGTTCATCTGTAGCAAAGATTACATTCCGTGTATTAGTGATATCTTATGATGCTTCATTTTCTGTGTGACTTATTTCACTTAGAATCATCGTACCTGAATGAACTCATTATGCCGCGACAGGCCTGATGACATAGATTTCATTGGAGAGTGATATTCCATTGTACGTACGTACCACAAATTCTTTATCCATTTTTCGCTTTCTGGGATATTTAACTTGTACCGTAGACGAGGTTCTTGTAAACAGAGCCGTCTGAAATTTACGGCTGGCTGTGTGTTTTTGATTTTAATTTCCCTAAGCTATAGGACCATAAGTTGAAGTGCCGTAGGCTCCATTGCTTTGCTTTTTAGGTGTTTGAGGAAACACCATACACTTCTGCAGAGTGGCTGTTGGCAATTTACATCCCACCCATCAGCATAACAAGGCTCCCTGTTCTCCATGGCCTGTGCTACCTTTCTGGATTTTACACTTTTTTCAGATTGCCCTTTTGACCCGTTGGAAGTGAGACTTCACTGTAGTGCAGATTCCTTTAACATGCTTGCTTGGTTGGCCAAAAAGTGCGTATGCGTTTTTTCCTGAACATAGTCAGGAAAAAATGCATACGCCCTATTAGGCCAAGTGCGTCATTGTCGATGTTCTGCCTCTTTTCCTATGCTTTAAATGAAATTCCTGTCTACCCCCTGAAATCGTTGTCCTGCAATTCTGCCCCGCTTTCAAGTCCTCTTCGCAGCCTTCCTTCAATATATTTTTGGAAGATAGCTGTCATTGATAACTGCAGGTTTGTGAATGACAGTGCCCCTGAGCTCCTTTTTGCAACTCGCTTTCTTTTGATCTGGCCGCAAACCTGCATGATTGCTTCAGGCCCTAGTCTGGTTCCGGCATGGCATGCTGAGCCTTTGGTTCATTCCTCTTCCTGGTGGGAAATGAGAGTTAAATTTCCCCGTGCAGACACCTACAGCTACTCTCTCATTAGTTCTCCGTATTCCTGTTTATCTTCCGCAGAAATTGCAAACTTTGTCAAACAGGATGTTGAATGCACAGACTCTCCAAGTGGGGAGAGTGTTAGAAAAGCATCTGGAATTGTGAACCCGAGTAAAAGGGGACGAAAACTGAGATGCAATTAAAAAAGTTTCCCAATCACACGTTGGACCATATTCTGGGTTCCCCATGCATTTTGTGGCTGAACAAAGAATCCCTTAAACCTGGAGAGTTTGGACCTTTGGATGTGTACCATGCAGTAAGACTTCAAAGGGTCTGCATTTGCTCACCAAACCTCACCAATTCTATCATCTCCAAGGGTCCAGACTTATGTCTCACCCAGCTCTGGGTGTAGATGTGGTAAATCCAGGTTGCATCACAAGCCTTGAATGAATTATTTACGAATTGCTCTCTATTTCACTGTCATTGTGTTTGTTTTTGAAATTTATTTTGATAATGGGATTTAGCTGATTTTCACTGCTGTGTTTATGCCGCTGTACACATGCTTGATTCTCTTATGGAGACATATAAATACATAGGTTTTCAGATACTTACTAGTTAGGTATATTCCTAGGCGTTGAATATGTGGTGTTGAGTCCATTTCATTAAGCAAGGAGTAGGTCTTGTCTATTACATATTTGGCTTATGGAACGGTATCTGTGCTAATTTCAATCTCTGGTTTTATGCCGCACCCCAACTCAACTTTCCCCTTAAGCAAGCATAAGTTGGTTTTCTAAATTTGAGTCCCTGTTCTGTTTTATAAATGTGTTCATGTGTAGCCAAGTTTACATTCCGTGTATTAGTGATAACTTCTCATGTTTCTTTTTCTGTGTGACTTATATCACATAGAATCATCGTATCTGTATCCACTCATTATGCTGCTACGGACCTGATGACATAGATTTCATTGCTGAGTGATATTCCATTATACTTAGGTACCACTACTTGTTTATCCATTTTTCGATTTCTGGGATATTTATCTTGTACCGTAGATGAGATTCTTGTAAACAGAGCCGTCCCAAATTTTGGTGTGGCTGAGTGTTTTCGATTTTAATTTCCCTATGCTATTGGACCATAAGTGGAAGTGCCCTAGGCTCTGTTTCTTTGTCTTTTAGAAGTTTCCGGAAAAACAATACGCTTATCTAGAGTGGCTGCTGGGAATTTACATCCTGCCCACCAGCGTAACAAGGCCAACTGTTCTCCATGGCCTGTCCTGCCTTTCTGTATTTTACACTTTTTTCAGATGGCCCTTTGACCGGGGGGAAGTGAGACTTCGTTGTAGTGCAGATTTCCTTAGCACGCTTGCTTGGTTGGCCATAAAGGGCATATGCGTTTTTGCTTGAATATATTCAGGAAAAAACGCATATGCCCTTTTTCGCCAAGTGCATCATTGTCGACATTCTGCCTCTTTTCCTATGCTTTAAGTGCAATTCCAGTCTACCCCCTGAAATCGCTTTCCTGAAATTCTTCCCCGCTTTCAAGTGCTCTTCGCAGACTTACTTCAATATATTTTTGGATGATAGCTGTCATTTATAGCTCTGCAAGTTTGTGAATTACAGTACCCCTGAGCTCCTTTCTTCAACTCGCTTTCTTGTGAGCTGTACGCAACACCGCAGGATTGCTTCAGGCCCTAATCTGTTTCCGGCAGAGCACGCTGAGCCTTTGGTTAATTCCTCTTCCTGGTGGGAAATGAGCATTACATTTGCCAGTGCAGACACCCACAGCTAGTCTCTCATTGGTACTCCCTATTCCTATTCATCTTCCACTGAAATTGCAAACTGTGCCAAACAGGAGGTTAAAGGCACTGACTCTCCAAGTGGGAAGAGTGTTAGTAAAGCGTCTGGAATGGTGAACGCGAGTATCAGGGCTCGAAAACTGAGATGCAATTGAAAACGTTCCACAATCACACGGTGGTCCATACTCTGGGTTTCCCATGCATGTTTTAGCTGAAGGAAGAATCCCTTAAACCTGGAGAGTTGGGACCCATGGAATGGGTACCATGCAGTATGTCTTCAAAGGGTCTGCATTTGCTCACTGAACCTCACCAATGCTATCAGCCCGAAGTGTGCAGCCCTATGTCTCACCCAGCTCTGGGTGTAGATGTGGTAAATCCAGGTTGCATCACAAGCCCAGAATGAATTATTTAAGAATTGTTCTCTATTTCACTGTCATTGGGTTTTGTTTTTGAAATTTATTTTGATAATGAGATTTATCGGATTTTCACTGCTGCATTTAGGCCGCTCTACACATGTTTGATTCCGTTACAGAGACATATAAATCCGTGGGTTTTAAGATTCTTACTAGTCAGGTATATTGCTTGTTGTTGAATATGGGGTGTTGATTCCATTTCGCTGAGCAAGTAGTAGGTCTTGTCTATTATTTATTTGGCTTATGGAACGGTATGTGTGGTAATTTCAATCTCTGGTTTTATGCATCACGCCAACACACCTTTCCCCATACGCAAGCATAAGTTGGTTTTCTGAATTTGAGATCCTTTTCTCTTTCATAATTCAGTTCATGTGTAGCCAAGTTTACATTCCATGTTTTAGTGATATCTTATGATGTTTCTTTTTCTGTGTGACTTATTTCATGTAGAATCATCGTACCTGAATCCACTCATTATGTCGCTATGAGCCTGATGACATAGATTTCATTGCTGAGTGATATTCCATTGTACGTACGTACCACAAATTCTTTATCCATTTTTTGCTTTCTGGGATATTTAACTTTTACCATACAAGAGGTTCTTGTAAACAGAGCCGTCCCAAAGTTTGGGGTGGATGTGTGATTTTGATTTTAATTTCCCTAAGCTATAGGACCATAAGTGGAAGTTCCATAGGCTGTGTTGCTTTGTTTCCTACGTGTTTCAGGAATCACCATACACTTCCCCAGAGTGGCTGTTGGCAATTTACATCCAGCACATCAGCATAACAAGGCTCCCTGTTTTCCATGGCAGGTCCTGTATTTCAGGATTTTACACTTTTTTCAGATGGCCCTTTTGACTGGAGGGCAGTGAGACTTCATTGTAGTGCAGATATCCTTTACACGCTTGCTTGTTTGGCCAAAAAGGGCGTATGCGTTTTTTCCTGAATATATTCAAGAAAAAACGCATACGCTCTTTTTGTCCAAGTGCATCATTGTCGACATTCTGCCTCTTTTCCTATGCTTTAAGTGCAATTCCAGTCTACTCCCTGAAATCATTTTCCTGAAATTTTGCCCCGCTTTCAAGTGCGCCTCGCAGACTTATTTTAATATATTTTTGGACAATAGCTGTCATTCATAACTGCAGGTTTGTGAATGACAGTGCCCCTGAGCTCCTTTCTTCAACTCCCTTTTTTGTGAGCTGGCCGCAAAACCGCAGGATTGCTTCAGGCCATAATCTGATTCCGGCAGGGCACGCTGAGCCTTTGGTTAATTCCTCTTCCTGGTGGGAAATGAGAGTTAAATGTGCCTGTCCAGATACCTGCCTCACTCCCACCCCCTTGGTGATGTGTGTCCTCTGGTTTGAAACCATATGTGCTGGCTTCCTCACCTTTAAATGATGTGGCCCCAATGGTGTGAGGAAACTCCTGCCTGGTTCCCATCCCCTTGATGATATAGGCCCTCTGGTGAGAGTCTGATCCTTGCTGGGTTCCTCACCCTTCGGTGAGGTGGACCCTATGCTGTGCGGTAACTCCTGCCTGGCTTGCTCCCATTGCCTTGGAGACATAAGCCCTCTGGTGGCAGTTGGAGCCTGCTGGGAGGCTCCTCTCCTCGGCGATGAGTGCCCTCTGGCGTCAGGTTCTAACTGCTGTGCTCCCCACGTTTTCTGATGTGAGCCCAGTGATGCCAGGACACTCCTGTAAGGTTCCCATCCCCATGGGCATGTGGGCCTTCTGCTCTGAGGTCCCAACGCCTGGGTTGCTTACAGTTTCATGGAGTTGGCTCTCTGGTGTTAGTTCACTCAGGCCTAGATCCCATAGCCTCTGTGTTCTGGGCAGCCTGCTGTGTGGTTCGAACTGCTGGATTCCTCACCTTTTTTATTTTTTGTGCCCTGTTTTGTGAGGCTCCTCCTGCCTGCCTCACTCCACCCCGTTTTTGATGTAGGTCCTGTGGTTTGAGGTTACATGTGCCGGTTTCCTCACCTTTTAGTGATGTGGCTCCACTGGTGTGAGGACACTCCTTCCTGGTTCCCATCCCCTTGGTGATGTGGGCCCTCTGGTGAGAGTCTGATCCTGGTTGGGCTCCTCACCCTTCTGGGAGGTGGGTCCTCTGCTGTGAGGTAAATGCTGCCTGGCTGGCACACGTCACCTTGGCGACATGGGCCCTCAGTTGGAAGTTGGTGCCTGCTTGGTGTCTACTCCCCTTGGTAATGAGGGCACTCTGGCTTCAGGCCCTAACTCCTGGGTTCCAAAAATTTTCTGATGTGTGTCCAGTGGTGCGCGGACACTCCTGCCCGATTCCCATTCCCATGGGGGTGTGGGCCTTCTGCTCTGAGGTCCCAAAGGCTGGGTTCCTCAGAGTTTCATGATGTGGGTCCTCTGCTGTGAGTGAACTGCGGCCTAGATCCCATAGACTCCGTGCCCTGGGCCGCCTGCTGTGAGGTTCCAACTGCTGGATTCCTCACATTTTTTAATCTATGGGCCCTGTGTTGTTAGGCTAGTCCTGCCTGCCTCACTCCGAGCCCCTTGGAGATGTGGGTCCTCTGGTTTAGGCCACATGTTCTGGGTTCCTCACCTTTCTATGATTTGGCCACACTGGTGTGAGGCCACTCCTGCCTGGATCCAATCGCCTTGGTGATGTGGGCCCTCTGGTGGGAGTCTGATCCTTGCTGGGTTCCTCACTCTTCTTTGAGTTGGGCCCTCTTCTGTGAGGTAACTCCTGCCTGGCTTGCTCCCGTTGCCTTGGTGAGGTCGGCCATCTGGGAGCAGTTGGAGCCTGCTGGGAGACTCCTCTCCTAGGTGATGAGGGCTCTCTGGCGTCAGGCTCTAACTGCTGGGCACCCCACGTTTTCTGACTGAGCCCAGTGATGCCAGGACACTCCTGTAAGGTTCCCATCCCCATGGGGATGTGGGTCTTCTGCTCTGTGGTTCCAACGCCTTGGTTGCTCACAGTTTCGTGATGTTGGTTCTCTGGTTTTAATTCACTCAGGCCTAGATCCCATAGCCTCTGTGCTCTGGGCCGCCTGCTGGGAGGTGCCAACTGCTAGATTCCACACTATTTTTATACTTCGTGCCCTGTGTTGTGAGGTTCCTCCTGCCTGCCTCACTCCAAGCCCCTTGGTGATGTAGTTCCTCTGGTTTGAGGCCACATGTGCTGGTTGCCTCACCTTTTAGGTATGTGGCCCCACTGGTGTGAGGACACTCCTGACTGGTTCCCATCCTGTTGTTGATGTGGGCACTCTGGTGAGAGTCTGATCCTGGCTTGATTCCTCACACTTCTGGGAGGTGGGCCCTCTGCTGTGAGGTCACTCCTGCCTGGCTGTCACACGTCGCCTTGGCCACTTGGGCTGTCTGGTTGCAGCTGGAGCGTGCTGGGAGCCTCCTCCCATCAGTGATGAGGGTCGTCTGGCGTCAGGCCATAACTGCTGGGCTCCCCACATTTTCTAATGTGCGCCCAATGGTGCGATGACACTCCTGCCATGTTCTCATCCCCATGCGGATTTGGGCCTTCTGTTCTGTGGTACCAACGGCTGGGTTGCTCACAGTGTCAGGATGTGGGCCCTCTGATGTGAGTTCACTCCGGCATGCATCCCATAGCCTCGGTGATCTGGGCCACCTGCTTGGAGCTTCCAACTGCACGATTCCTTACCTTTTTTCCTCTATGGGCCGTGTGTTGTGAGACACACTCTGCCTGCCTCACTCTGAGCCTCTTGTTGATGTGGGTCTTCTGGTTTGAGGCCACATGTGGTGGGTTCCTCGCCTTTCAATGATGTGGCCCCACTGGAGTGAGAACACTCCTGCCTGGTTCCCATCCCCTTGGGGATGTGGGCCCTCTGGCGACAGTTGTAGTGTGCTGGGAGGCTTCTCCTCTCGGTGATGAGGACACTCTGGTGTCAGGCCCTAACTGCTGGGTAGCCATATTTTCTGATACGTGCTAAGTGGTGAGAGCACACTCCTGCCAGGTTCCCATCCCCATGCGATTTTGGGCCTTCTGCTCTGGGGTCACAACGGCTGGGTTGCTCACAGTGTCAGGATGTGGGCCCTCTGCTGTGAGTTCACTCCGGCATGGATCCCATAGCCTCGGTGCTCTGGGACAACTGCTTGGATCTTCCAACTGCTGGATTCCTCACCTTTTTTCTTCTTTGTGCACTTTGTTGTGAGACACCTCCTCCCTGCCTCACTCCGAGCCCCTTTTTGATGTGGGTCTTCTGGTTCGAGGCCACATGTGCTGGGTTCCTCACCTTTCAATGTTGTGGCCCCACTGGTCTCAGAACATTCCTGCCTGGTTTCCATCCCCTTGGTGATGTGGGCCCTCTGGTGAGAGTCTGATCCTGGTTGGGTTTCTCACACTTCCGTGAGCTTGGCCCTCTGCTCTGAGGTCACTCCTGCCTGACTGGCACACACCGCCTTGGTGACGTCGGCCCTCTGGTGTCATTTGGAGCATGCTGGGAACCTCCTCCCCTCGGTGACGAGGGCCCTGTCACGTCAGACCCTAACTGCTGGGTACCCACATTTTCTGATATGTACTAAGTGGTGCGAGGACACTCCTGCCGAGTTCCCATCCCCATGTGGATGTGGGACTTCTGCTCTGATGTCCAAATGGCTGGGTTGCTCACAGTTTCATGATGTGGGCCCTCGGCTGTGAGTTCACTCCGGCCTTTATCCCATAGCGTCGGTTCTCTGGGCCACCTTCTTGGAGCTCCCAGAAGCTGGATTCCTCACATTTTTATTCTATAGGCCCTCGCTTGTGAGTCTCCTCCTGCATGTCTCACTCCCAGCCCCTACTTGATGTGTGTCCCCTTGTATGCGGCCACATGTGCTGGATTCCTCACCTTTCGCTGATGTGGCCCCACTGGTGTGAGGACACTCCTGCCTGGTTCCCATCCCCTTGATGATGTGGGCCCTCTGGTGAGAGTCTGATCCTGGTTGGGCTCCTCAACCTTCTGGGAGGTGGGTCCTCTGCTGTGAGTAAATGCTGCCTGTCTGGTACAAGTCACCTTGGCGACATGGGCCCTCAGTTGGGAGTTGGTGCCTGCTTGGTGTCTACTCCCCTTGGTAATGAGGGCACTCTGGCTTCAGGCCCTAACTCCTGGGTTCCAAAAATTTTCTGATGTGTGTCCAGTGGTGCGCGGACACTCCTGCCCGGTACCCATTCCCATGGGGATGTGGGCCTTCTGCTCTGAGGTCCCAAAGGCTGGGTTCCTCAGAGTTTCATGATGTGGGCCCTCTGCTGTGAGTTCACTGTGGCCTGGACCCCATAGACTCCGTGCTCTGGGCCGCCTGCTGTGAGGTTCCAACTGCTGGATTCTTCACATTTTTTAATCTATGGGCCCTGTGTTTTTAGGCTGGTCCTGCCTGCCTCACTCCGAGCCCCTTTTTGATGAGGCTCTTCTGGTTTGAGGCCACATGTGCTGGGTTCCTCACCTTTCTATGATATGGCCACACTGGTGTGAGGACACTCCTGCCTGGTTCCGATCCCCTTGCTGATGTGAGTCCTCTGGTGATAATCTGATCCTGTCTGGGTTCCTCACCCTTCTGTGAAGTGGGCCCTCTGCTGTGAGGTAACTCCTGCCTGGCTTGCTCTCATTGCTTTGGTGACGTCGGCCCTCTGGTGGCAGTTGTAGCCTGCTGGGAGCCTCCTCTCCTCCCTGATGAGGGCCCTCTGGTGTCAGGCTCTAACTGCTGGGCTCCCCACGTTTTCTGATGTGAGCCCAGTGATGCCAGGACAATCCTGTAAGGTTCTCATCCCCAAGGGGATGTGGGCCTTCTGCTCTGAGGTCCCAACGCCTTGGTTGCTCACAGTTTCATGATGTTGGCTCTCTGGTGTTAGTTCACTCAGGCCTAGATCCCATGGCCTCTGTGCTGTGGGCTGCCTGCTGGGAGTTTCCAACTGCTGGATTCCTCACCTTTTTTATTCTTTGACACCTGTGTTGTGAGGCTCCTCCAGCCTGCGTCACTCCCAGCCCCTTGGTGATGTAGGTACTCTGGTTTGAAGCCACATGTGCCGGTCTCCTCACCTTTTAGTGATGTGGCCCTACTGGTTTGAGGAACTCCTGCCTGGTTCCCATCCCCTTGGTGATGTGGGCCCTCTGGTGAGAGTCTTATCCTGACTTGGTTGCTCACCTTTCTGTGAGGTAGGCCCTCTGCTGCGAGGTCACTCCTGCCTGGCTGGCAAACGTTACCTTGGTGACGTGTGCCCTCAGTTGGGAGTTGGTGCCTGCTTGGAGTCTCCTCCCCTCGGTAATGAGGGCCCTCTGGCGTCAGGCCCTAACCCCTGGCTCCCAAATTTTCTGATGTGCGCCCTGTGGTGCGAGTACACTCCTGGCAGGTTCCCAACCACATGGGAATGTGGACCTTCAGCTCTGAGGTCCCAACGCCTGTGTTGCTCACAGTTTCATGATGAGGGCCCTCTGTTGTGAATTCACTCAGTCCTGGATCCCATAGCCTCCCTGCTCCTGGCCGCCTGCTGGGAGGTTCCAACTGCGGGATTCCTTACCTTTTTTATTCTATAGGGACTCTGTTTTGAGGCTCCTCCTGCCTGCCTCACACCCAGCCCCTTGGTGATGTGTGTTCTCTGGTTTGAGGCCACGTGTGCTGGGTCCCTCCCCTTTTGATGATGTGGGTACATTGCTGTGAGAACACTCCTGCCTGGTTCCCAACCCCTTGGTGATGTGGGCCCTCTGCTGAGTCTGATCTTCGTTGGGATCCTCAACTTCTGTGAGGTGGGCACTCTGCTCTGAGGTCACTACTACCTGGCTGGCACACCCCGCCTTGGTGACGTCGGCCCTTTGGTGGCAGTTGGAGCCTGCTGGGAGCTTCCTCCCGTCAGTCATGAGGGCCCTCTGGCGTCAGGCCATAACTGCTGGGCACCCACATTTTATGATACGTGCTAAGTGGTGCGAGGACACTCCTGCCAAGTTCCCATCCCCATGGGGATGTGGGCCTTCTGCTCTGAGGCCCCAACGCCTGGGTTGCTCAGAGTTTCATGATGTGGGTCCTCTGCTGTGAGTTCACTGTGGCCTGGATCACATAGACTCGGTGCTCTGGGCCGCCTGCTGGGAGGTTCCAACTGCTGGATTCCTCACATTTTTTATTCTATGGGCCCTGTGTTGTGAGGCTACTCCTGCCTGCCTCACTCCGAGCCCCTTGGAGATGTGGGTCCTCTGGTTTAGGCCACATGTTCCCGGATCCTCACCTTTCTATGATGTGGCCACACTGGTGTGAGGACACTCCTGCCTGGTTCCGATCCCCTTGCTGATGTGAGTCCTCTGGTGATAATCTGATCCTGTCTGGGTTCCTCACCCTTCTGTGAAGTGGGCCCTCTGCTGTGAGGTAACTCCTGCCTGGCTTGCTCTCATTGCTTTGGTGACGTCGGCCCTCTGGTGGCAGTTGTAGCCTGCTGGGAGCCTCCTCTCCTCCCTGATGAGGGCCCTCTGGTGTCAGGCTCTAACTGCTGGGCTCCCCACGTTTTCTGATGTGAGCCCAGTGATGCCAGGACAATCCTGTAAGGTTCTCATCCCCAAGGGGATGTGGGCCTTCTGCTCTGAGGTCCCAACGCCTTGGTTGCTCACAGTTTCATGATGTTGGCTCTCTGGTGTTAGTTCACTCAGGCCTAGATCCCATGGCCTCTGTGCTGTGGGCTGCCTGCTGGGAGTTTCCAACTGCTGGATTCCTCACCTTTTTTATTCTTTGACACCTGTGTTGTGAGGCTCCTCCAGCCTGCGTCACTCCCAGCCCCTTGGTGATGTAGGTACTCTGGTTTGAAGCCACATGTGCCGGTCTCCTCACCTTTTAGTGATGTGGCCCTACTGGTTTGAGGACACTCCTGCCTGGTTCCAATCCCCTTGGTGATGTGGGCACTCTGGTGAGAGTCTGATCCTGGCTGGGTTTCTGACCCTTCTGTGAGGTGTGCCCTCTGCTATGAGGTAAATCCTGCCTGTCTGGCACACGTCACCTTGGCGACGTGGGCCCTCAGTTGGGAGTTGGTGCCTGCTGGGGGTCTACTCCCCTTGGTAATGAGGGCACTCTGGCCTCAGGCCCTAACTCCTGGGTTCCAAAAATTTTCTGATGTGTGCCCAGTGGTGCGAGGACACTCCTGCCAGGTTCCCATCCCCTTGGGCATGTGGGCCTTCTGTTCTGATGTCCCAACGGCTGGGTTGCTCACAGTTTCATGATGTGGGCCCTCTGATGTAAGTTGACTCCAGCCTGTATCCCATAGCGTCGGTGCTCTGGGCCGCCTGCTTGGAGGTTCCAACTGCTGGATTCCTCACATTTTTTATTCTATGGGCCCTCTGTTTTGAGTCTCCTCCTGCATGCCTCACTGCCAGACCCTTTGTGATGTGTGTCCCCTTGTTTGAGGCCACATGTGCTGGGTTCCTCAACTTTCGCTGATGTGGCCCCACTGGTGTGAGGACACTCTTGCCTGGTTCCCATCCCCTTGGTGATGTGGGCCCTCTGGTGAGAATCTGATCCTGGTTGGGTTCCTCACACTTCCGTGACGTGGGATCTCTGCGCTGAGGTCACTCCTGCCTGGCTGGCGCACGTCACCTTGGCGACGTGGGCCCTCAGTTGGGAGTTGGTGCCTGCTGGCGGTCTACTCCCCTTGGTAATGAGGTCACTCTGGCTTCAGGCCCTAACTCCTGGGATCCAAAAATTTTCTGATGTGCGCCCAGTGGTTTGAGGACACTCCTGCCAGGTTCCCATCCCCATGGGCATGTGGGCCTTCTGTTCTGAGGTCCCAACGCCTGGGTTGCTCACAGTTTCATGATGTGGGCCCTCAGCTGTAAGTTCACTGCGGCCTGGATCCCATAGACTCCGTGCTCTTGGCCGCCTGCTGAGAGGTTCCAACTGTTGGATTCCTCACATTTTTTATTCTATGGGCCCTGTGTTGTGAGGCTACTCCTTCCTGCCTCACTCCAAGCCCCTTGGAGATGTGGGTCCTCTGGTTTAGGCCACACGTTCTGGGTTCCTCACCTTTCTATGATTTGGCCTCACTGGTGTGAGGACAGTCCTGCCTCGTTCCGATCCCCTTGGTTATATGGGCCCTCTGGGGAGAGTCTTATACTGGCTGGGTTCCTCACCCTTCTGTGACGTAGGCCCTCTGCTCAGAGGTCACTCCTGCCTGGCTGGCACACGTCACCTTGGCGACGTGTGCCCTCAGGTGGGAGCTGGTGCCTTCTGGGAGTCTCCTCACCTCAGTAATGAGGGCCCTCTGGCGACAGGCCCTAACTCCTGGGCTCCCAAAATTTTCTGATGTGTGCCCTGTGGTGTGAGTACACTGCTGCCAGGTTCCCAACCTCATGGGAATGTGGGCCTTCTGCTCTGTGGTCCCAAAGCCTGGGTTGCTCACAGTTTCATGATGAGGGCCCTCTGTTGTGAGTTCACCCCGGCCGGGATCCCATAGCCTCGCTGCACTTTGCCGCCTGTTGGGAGGTTCCAAATGCTGGATTCCTCACATTTTTTATTCTACGGGCCCTGTGTTGTGAGGCTACTCCTGCCTGCCTCACTCCGAGCCCCTTGGAGATGTGGGTCCTCTGGTTTAGGCCACATGTTCCGGGTTCCTCACCTTTCTATGATTTGGCCACACTGGTGTGAGGACACTCCTGCCTGGTTCCGATCCCCTTGCTGATGTGAGTCCTCTGGTGATAGTCTGATCCTGGCTGGGTTCCTCACCCTTCTGTGAGGTGGGCCCTCTCTCTGAGGCAATTCCTGCCTGGCTGGCACAAGTTGCCTTGGTGAGCTCGGCCCTCTGGTGGCAGTTGGAGCCTGCTGGGAACCTCCTCTCCTACGTGATGAGGGCCCTCTGGCGTCAGGCTCTAACTGCTGGGCTCCCCATGTTTTCTGATGTGAGCCCAGTGATGCCAGGACACTCTTGTAAGGTTCCCATCCCCATGGGGATGTGTGCCTTCTGTTCTCTTGTCCCAGCGCCTGGGTTGCTCACAGTTTCATGATGTTGGCTCCCTGGTGTTAGTTCACCAGGCTTAGATCCCATAGCCTCTGTGCTCTGGGCCGCCTGCTGGGAGGTTCCAACTGCAGGATTCCTCACCATTTTTATACTTCGGTCCCTGTGTTGTGAGGCTCCTCCTGCCTGCCTCACTGCGAGCCCCTTGTTGATGTAGGTCCTCTGGTTTGAGGCCACATGTGCCGGTTGCCTCACCTTTTAGTGATGTGGCCCCACTGGTGTGAGGACACTCCTGCCTGGTTCCCATCCCCTTGGTGATGTGGGCCCTCTGGTGAGAGTCTGATCCTGATTGGGTTCCTCACACTTCTGTGAGGTGGGCCCTCTGCTCTGAGGTCACTCCTGCCTGGCTTGCACACACCTCCATGGCGACGTTGGCACTCTGGTGGCAGTTGGAGCCTGCTGAGAGCCTCCTTCCGTCGGTGATGAGGGCCTTCTGGCGTCAGGCCCTAACTGCTGGGTACCCACATATTCTGATACATGCCAAGTGGTGTGAGGACACTCCTGCCAGGTTCCCATCCCTATTGGGATGTGGGCCTTGTGCTCTGAGGTCCCAACGCCTGGGTTGCTCACAGTTTCATGATGTGGCCCTCTGCTCTGTGTTCACTGTGGTCTGGATCCCATAGTCTCGGTGCTCTGGGCTGCCTGCTGGCAGGTTCCTACTGCAGGATTCCTCACCATTTTTATACTTCGGTTCCTGTGTTGTGAGGCTCCTCCTGCCTGCCTCACTGCGAGCCCCTTGTTGATGTAGGTCCTCTGGTTTGAGGCCACATGTGCCGGTTGCCTCACCTTTTAGTGATGTGGCCCCACTGGTGTGAGGACACTCCTGCCTGGTTCCCATCCCCTTGGTGATGTGGGCCCTCTGGTGAGAGTCTGATCCTGATTGGGTTCCTCACACTTCTGTGAGGTGGGCCCTCTGCTCTGAGGTCACTCCTGCCTGGCTTGCACACACCTCCATGGCGACGTTGGCACTCTGGTGGCAGTTGGAGCCTGCTGAGAGCCTCCTTCCCTCGGTGATGAGGGCCTTCTGGCGTCAGGCCCTAACTGCTGGGTACCCACATATTCTGATACATGCCAAGTGGTGTGAGGACACTCCTGCCAGGTTCCCATCCCTATTGGGATGTGGGCCTTGTGCTCTGAGGTCCCAACGCCTGGGTTGCTCACAGTTTCATGATGTGGCCCTCTGCTCTGTGTTCACTGTGGTCTGGATCCCATAGTCTCGGTGCTCTGGGCTGCCTGCTGGCAGGTTCCTACTGCTGGTTTCCTCACCGTTTTTATTCTATGGGCCCTGTGTTGTGTGGCTACTCCTGCCTACCTCACTCCGAGGCCATTGGACATGTGGGTCCTCTGGTTTAGGCCACATGTGCTGGGTTCCTCACCTTTCTATGATGTGACCGCACTGGTGTGAGGACACTCCTGCCTGGTTCCGATCCCCTTGGTGATGTGGGCCCTCTGGTGAGAGTCTTATCCTGGCTTGGTTGCTCACCTTTCTGTGAGGTAGGCCCTCTGCTGCGAGGTCACTCCTGCTTGGCTGGCAAACGTTACCTTGGTGACGTGTGCCCTCAGTTGGGAGTTGGTGCCTGCTTGGAGTCTCCTCCCCTCGGTAATGAGGGCCCTCTGGCGTCAGGCCCTAACTCCTGGCTCCCAAATTTTCTGATGTGCGCCCTGTGGTGCGAGTACACTCCTGGCAGGTTCCCAACCACATGGGAATGTGGGCCTTCAGCTCTGAGGTCCCAACGCCTGTGTTGCTCACAGTTTCATGATGAGGGCCCTCTGTTGTGAATTCACTCAGGCCTGGATCCCATAGCCTCCCTGCTCCTGGCCGCCTGCTGGGAGGTTCCAACTGCGGGATTCCTTACCTTTTTTATTCTATAGGGACTCTGTTTTGAGGCTCCTCCTGCCTGCCTCACACCCAGCCCCTTGGTGATGTGTGTTCTCTGGTTTGAGGCCACGTGTGCTGGGTCCCTCCCCTTTTGATGACGTGGGTCCATTGGTGTGAGAACACTCCTGCCTGGTTCCCAACCCCTTGGTGATGTGGGCCCTCTGCTGAGTCTGATCTTCGTTGGGATCCTCAACTTCTGTGAGGTGGGCACTCTGCTCTGAGGTCACTACTGCCTGGCTGGCACACCCCGCCTTGGTGACGTCGGCCCTTTGGTGGCAGTTGGAGCCTGCTGGGAGCTTCCTCCCGTCAGTCATGAGGGCCCTCTGGCGTCAGGCCATAACTGCTGGGCACCCACATTTTATGATACGTGCTAAGTGGTGCGAGGACACTCCTGCCAAGTTCCCATCCCCATGGGGATGTGGGCCTTCTGCTCTGAGGCCCCAACGCCTGGGTTGCTCAGAGTTTCATGATGTGGGTCCTCTGCTGTGAGTTCACTGTGGCCTGGATCACATAGACTCGGTGCTCTGGGCCGCCTGCTGGGAGGTTCCAACTGCTGGATTCCTCACATTTTTTATTCTATGGGCCCTGTGTTGTTAGGCTACTCCTGCCTGCCTCACTCCGAGCCCCTTGGAGATGTGGGTCCTCTGGTTTAGGCCACATGTTCCCGGATCCTCACCTTTCTATGATGTGGCCACACTGGTGTGAGGACACTCCTGCCTGGTTCCGATCCCCTTGCTGATGTGAGTCCTCTGGTGATAATCTGATCCTGTCTGGGTTCCTCACCCTTCTGTGAAGTGGGCCCTCTGCTGTGAGGTAACTCCTGCCTGGCTTGCTCTCATTGCTTTGGTGACGTCGGCCCTCTGGTGGCAGTTGTAGCCTGCTGGGAGCCCCCTCTCCTCCCTGATGAGGGCCCTCTGGTGTCAGGCTCTAACTGCTGGGCTCCCCACGTTTTCTGATGTGAGCCCAGTGATGCCAGGACAATCCTGTAAGGTTCTCATCCCCAAGGGGATGTGGGCCTTCTGCTCTGAGGTCCCAACGCCTTGGTTGCTCACAGTTTCATGATGTTGGCTCTCTGGTGTTAGTTCACTCAGGCCTAGATCCCATGGCCTCTGTGCTGTGGGCTGCCTGCTGGGAGTTTCCAACTGCTGGATTCCTCACCTTTTTTATTCTTTGACACCTGTGTTGTGAGGCTCCTCCAGCCTGCGTCACTCCCAGCCCCTTGGTGATGTAGGTACTCTGGTTTGAAGCCACATGTGCCGGTCTCCTCACCTTTTAGTGATGTGGCCCTACTGGTTTGAGGAACTCCTGCCTGGTTCCCATCCCCTTGGTGATGTGAGTCCTCTGGTGATAGTCTGATCCTGGCTGGGTTCCTCACCCTTCTGTGAGGTGGGCCCTCTCTCTGAGGCAATTCCTGCCTGGCTGGCACAAGTTGCCTTGGTGAGCTCGGCCCTCTGGTGGCAGTTGGAGCCTGCTGGGAACCTCCTCTCCTACGTGATGAGGGCCCTCTGGCGTCAGGCTCTAACTGCTGGGCTCCCCACGTTTTCTGATGTGAGCCCAGTGATGCCAGGACACTCTTGTAAGGTTCCCATCCCCATGGGGATGTGTGCCTTCTGTTCTCTTGTCCCAACGCCTGGGTTGCTCACAGTTTCATGATGTTTGCTCCCTGGTTTTAGTTCACCAGGCTTAGATCCCATAGCCTCTGTGCTCTGGGCCGCCTGCTGGGAGGTTCCAACTGCAGGATTCCTCACCATTTTTATACTTCGGTCCCTGTGTTGTGAGGCTCCTCCTGCCTGCCTCACTGCGAGCCCCTTGTTGATGTAGGTCCTCTGGTTTGAGGCCACATGTGCCGGTTGCCTCACCTTTTAGTGATGTGGCCCCACTGGTGTGAGGACACTCCTGCCTGGTTCCCATCCCCTTGGTGATGTGGGCCCTCTGGTGAGAGTCTGATCCTGATTGTGTTCCTCACACTTCTGTGAGGTGGGCCCTCTTCTCTGAGGTCACTCCTGCCTGGCTTGCACACACCTCCATGGCGACGTTGGCACTCTGGTGGCAGTTGGAGCCTGCTGAGAGCCTCCTTCCCTCGGTGATGAGGGCCTTCTGGCGTCAGGCCCTAACTGCTGGGTACCCACATATTCTGATACATGCCAAGTGGTGTGAGGACACTCCTGCCAGGTTCCCATCCCTATTGGGATGTGGGCCTTGTGCTCTGAGGTCCCAACGTCTGGGTTGTTCACAGTTTTATGATGTGGCCTTCTGCTCTGTGTTCACTGTGGTCTGGATCCCATAGTCTCGGTGCTCTGGGCTGCCTGCTGGCAGGTTCCTACTGCTGGTTTCCTCACCTTTTTTATTCTATGGGCCCTGTGTTGTGTGGCTACTCCTGCCTGCCTCACTCCGAGGCCATTGGACATGTGGGTCCTCTGGTTTAGGCCACATGTGCTGGGTTCCTCACCTTTCTATGATGTGACCGCACTGGTGTGAGGACACTCCTGCCTGGTTCCGATCCCCTTGGTGATGTGGGCCCTCTGGTGAGAGTCTTATCCTGGCTTGGTTGCTCACCTTTCTGTGAGGTAGGCCCTCTGCTGCGAGGTCACTCCTGCCTGGCTGGCAAACGTTACCTTGGTGACGTGTGCCCTCAGTTGGGAGTTGGTGCCTGCTTGGAGTCTCCTCCCCTCGGTAATGAGGGCCCTCTGGCGTCAGGCCCTAACTCCTGGCTCCCAAATTTTCTGATGTGCACCCTGTGGTGCGAGTACACTCCTGGCAGGTTCCCAACCACATGGGAATGTGGGCCTTCAGCTCTGAGGTCCCAAAGCATGTGTTGCTCACAGTTTCATGATGAGGGCCCTCTGTTGTGAATTCACTCAGGCCTGGATCCCATAGCCTCCCTGCTCCTGGCCGCCTGCTGGGAGGTTCCAACTGCGGGATTCCTTACCTTTTTTATTCTATAGGGACTCTGTTTTGAGGCTCCTCCTGCCTGCCTCACACCCAGCCCCTTGGTGATGTGTGTTCTCTGGGTTGAGGCCACGTGTGCTGGGTCCCCCCCCATTTGATGATGTGGGTCCATTGGTGTGAGAACACTCCTGCCTGGTTCCCAACCCCTTGGTGATGTGGGCCCTCTGCTGAGTCTGATCTTCGTTGGGATCCTCAACTTCTGTGAGGTGGGCACTCTGCTCTGAGGTCACTACTGCCTGGCTGGCACACCCCGCCTTGGTGACATCGGCCCTTTGATGGCAGTTGGAGCCTGCTGGGAGCTTCCTCCCGTCAGTCATGAGGGCCCTCTGGCGTCAGGCCATAACTGCTGGGCACCCACATTTTATGATACGTGCTAAGTGGTGCGAGGACACTCCTGCCAAGTTCCCATCCCCATGGGGATGTGGGCCTTCTGCTCTGAGGCCCCAACGCCTGGGTTGCTCAGAGTTTCATGATGTGGGTCCTCTGCTGTGAGTTCACTGTGGCCTGGATCACATAGACTCGGTGCTCTGGGCCGCCTGCTGGGAGGTTCCAACTGCTGGATTCCTCACATTTTTTATTCTATGGGCCCTGTGTTGTGAGGCTACTCCTGCCTGCCTCACTCCGAGCCCCTTGGAGATGTGGGTCCTCTGGTTTAGGCCACATGTTCCCGGATCCTCACCTTTCTATGATGTGGCCACACTGGTGTGAGGACACTCCTGCCTGGTTCCGATCCCCTTGCTGATGTGAGTCCTCTGGTGATAATCTGATCCTGTCTGGGTTCCTCACCCTTCTGTGAAGTGGGCCCTCTGCTGTGAGGTAACTCCTGCCTGGCTTGCTCTCATTGCTTTGGTGACGTCGGCCCTCTGGTGGCAGTTGTAGCCTGCTGGGAGCCTCCTCTCCTCCCTGATGAGGGCCCTCTGGTGTCAGGCTCTAACTGCTGGGCTCCCCACGTTTTCTGATGTGAGCCCAGTGATGCCAGGACAATCCTGTAAGGTTCTCATCCCCAAGGGGATGTGGGCCTTCTGCTCTGAGGTCCCAACGCCTTGGTTGCTCACAGTTTCATGATGTTGGCTCTCTGGTGTTAGTTCACTCAGGCCTAGATCCCATGGCCTCTGTGCTGTGGGCTGCCTGCTGGGAGTTTCCAACTGCTGGATTCCTCACCTTTTTTATTCTTTGACACCTGTGTTGTGAGGCTCCTCCAGCCTGCGTCACTCCCAGCCCCTTGGTGATGTAGGTACTCTGGTTTGAAGCCACATGTGCCGGTCTCCTCACCTTTTAGTGATGTGGCCCTACTGGTTTGAGGAACTCCTGCCTGGTTCCCATCCCCTTGGTGATGTGGGCACTCTGGTGAGAGTCTGATCCTGGCTGGGTTTCTGACCCTTCTGTGAGGTGTGCCCTCTGCTATGAGGTAAATCCTGCCTGTCTGGCACACGTCACCTTGGCGACGTGGGCCCTCAGTTGGGAGTTGTTGCCTGCTGGGGGTCTACTCCCCTTGGTAATGAGGGCACTCTGGCCTCAGGCCCTAACTCCTGGGTTCCAAAATTTTCTGAAGTGCGCCCAGTGGTGCGAGGACACTCCTGCCAGGTTCCCATCCCCTTGGGCATGTGGGCCTTCTGTTCTGATGTCCCAACGGCTGGGTTGCTCACAGTTTCATGATGTGGGCCCTCTGATGTAAGTTGACTCCAGCCTGTATCCCATAGCGTCGGTGCTCTGGGCCGCCTGCTTGGAGGTTCCAACTGCTGGATTCCTCACATTTTTTATTCTATGGGTCCTCTGTTTTGAGTCTCCTCCTGCATGCCTCACAGCCAGACCCTTTGTGATGTGTGTCCCCTTGTTTGAGGCCACATGTGCTGGGTTCCTCAACTTTCGCTGATGTGGCCCCACTGGTGTGAGGACACTCTTGCCTGATTCCCATCCCCTTGGTGATGTGGGCCCTCTGGTGAGAATCTGATCCTGGTTGGGTTCCCCACACTTCCGTGACGTGGGATCTCTGCGCTGAGGTCACTCCTGCCTGGCTGGCACACGTCACCTTGGCGACGTGGGCCCTCAGTTGGGAGTTGGTGCCTGCTGGCGGTCTGCTCCCCTCGGTAATGAGGTCACTCTGGCTTCAGGCCCTAACTCCTGGGATCCAAAAATTTTCTGATGTGCGCCCAGTGGTTTGAGGACACTCCTGCCAGGTTCCCATCCCCATGGGCATGTGGGCCTTCTGTTCTGAGGTCCCAACGCCTGGGTTGCTCACAGTTTCATGATGTGGGCCCTCAGCTGTAAGTTCACTGCGGCCTGGATCCCATAGACTCCGTGCTCTTGGCCGCCTGCTGAGAGGTTCCAACTGTTGGATTCCTCACATTTTTTATTCTATGGGCCCTGTGTTGTGAGGCTACTCCTTCCTGCCTCACTCCAAGCCCCTTGGAGATGTGGGTCCTCTGGTTTAGGCCACACGTTCTGGGTTCCTCACCTTTCTATGATTTGGCCTCACTGGTGTAAGGACACTCCTGCCTCGTTCCGATCCCCTTGGTTATATGGGCCCTCTGGGGAGAGTCTTATACTGGCTGGGTTCCTCACCCTTCTGTGACGTAGGCCCTCTGCTCAGAGGTCACTCCTGCCTGGATGGCACAAGTCACCTTGGCGACGTGTGCCCTCAGTTGGGAGCTGGTGCCTTCTGGGAGTCTCCTCCCCTCAGTAATGAGGGCCCTCTGGCGTCAGGCCCTAACTCCTGGGCTCCCAAAATTTTCTGATGTGTGCCCTGTGGTGTGAGTACACTCCTGCCAGGTTCCCAACCTCATGGGAATGTGGGCCTTCTGCTCTGTGGTCCCAAAGCCTGGGTTGCTCACAGTTTCATGATGAGGGCCCTCTGTTGTGAGTTCACCCCGGCCGGGATCCCATAGCCTCGCTGCACTTTGCCGCCTGTTGGGAGGTTCCAAATGCTGGATTCCTCACATTTTTTATTCTACGGGCCCTGTGTTGTGAGGCTACTCCTGCCTGCCTCACTCCGAGCCCCTTGGAGATGTGGGTCCTCTGGTTTAGGCCACATGTTCCGGGTTCCTCACCTTTCTATGATTTGGCCACATTGGTGTGAGGACACTCCTGCCTGGTTCCGATCCCCTTGCTGATGTGAGTCCTCTGGTGATAGTCTGATCCTGGCTGGGTTCCTCACCCTTCTGTGAGGTGGGCCCTCTCTCTGAGGCAATTCCTGCCTGGCTGGCACAAGTTGCCTTGGTGAGCTTGGCCCTCTGGTGGCAGTTGGAGCCTGCTGGGAACCTCCTCTCCTACGTGATGAGGGCCCTCTGGGGTCAGACTCTAACTGCTGGGCTCCCCACGTTTTCTGATGTGAGCCCAGTGATGCCAGGACACTCTTGTAAGGTTCCCATCCCCATGGGGATGTGTGCCTTCTGTTCTCTTGTCCCAACGCCTGGGTTGCTCACAGTTTCATGATGTTGGCTCCCTGGTGTTAGTTCACCAGGCTTAGATCCCATACCCTCTGTGCTCTGGGCCGCCTGCTGGGAGGTTCCAACTGCAGGATTCCTCACCATTTTTATACTTCGGTCCCTGTGTTGTGAGGCTCCTCCTGCCTGCCTCACTGCGAGCCCCTTGTTGATGTAGGTCCTCTGGTTTGAGGCCACATGTGCCGGTTGCCTCACCTTTTAGTGATGTGGCCCCACTGGTGTGAGGACACTCCTACCTGGTTCCCATCCCCTTGGTGATGTGGACCCTCTGGTGAGAGTCTGATCCTGATTGGGTTCCTCACACTTCTGTGAGGTGGGCCCTCTTCTCTGAGGTCACTCCTGCCTGGCTTGCACACACATCCATGGCGACGTTGGCACTCTGGTGGCAGTTGGAGCCTGCTGAGAGCCTCCTTCCCTCGGTGATGAGGGCCTTCTGGCGTCAGGCCCTAACTGCTGGGTACCCACATTTTCAGATACATGCCAAGTGGTGTGAGGACACTCCTGCCAGGTTCCCATCCCTATTGGGATGTGGGCCTTGTGCTCTGAGGTCCCAACGTCTGGGTTGCTCACAGTTTCATGATGTGGCCCTCTGCTCTGTGTTCACTGTGGTCTGGATCCCATAGTCTCGGTGCTCTGGGCTGCCTGCTGGCAGGTTCCTACTGCTGGTTTCCTCACCTTTTTTATTCTATGGGCCCTGTGTTGTGTGGCTACTCCTGCCTACCTCACTCCGAGGCCATTGGACATGTGGGTCCTCTGGTTTAGGCCACATGTGCTGGGTTCCTCACCTTTCTATGATGTGACCGCACTGGTGTGAGGACACTCCTGCCTGGTTCCGATCCCCTTGGTGATGTGGGCCCTCTGGTGAGAGTCTTATCCTGGCTTGGTTGCTCACCTTTCTGTGAGGTAGGCCCTCTGCTGCGAGGTCACTCCTGCCTGGCTGGCAAACGTTACCTTGGTGACGTGTGCCCTCAGTTGGGAGTTGGTGCCTGCTTGGAGTCTCCTCCCCTCGGTAATGAGGGCCCTCTGGCGTCAGGCCCTAACTCCTGGCTCCCAAATTTTCTGATGTGCGCCCTGTGGTGCGAGTACACTGCTGGCAGGTTCCCAACCACATGGGAATGTGGGCCTTCAGCTCTGAGGTCCCAATGCCTGTGTTGCTCACAGTTTCATGATGAGGGCCCTCTGTTGTGAATTCACTCAGACCTGGATCCCATAGCCTCCCTGCTCCTGGCCGCCTGCTGGGAGGTTCCAACTGCGGGATTCCTTACCTTTTTTATTCTATAGGGACTCTGTTTTGAGGCTCCTCCTGCCTGCCTCACACTCAGCCCTTGGTGATGTGTGTTCTCTGGTTTGAGGCCACGTGTGCTGGGTCCCTCCCCTTTTGATGATGTGGGTCCATTGGTGTGAGAACACTCCTGCCTGGTTCCCAACCCCTTGGTGATGTGGGCCCTCTGCTGAGTCTGATCTTCGTTGGGATCCTCAACTTCTGTGAGGTGGGCACTCTGCTCTGAGGTCACTACTGCCTGGCTGGCACACCCCGCCTTGGTGACGTCGGCCCTTTGGTGGCAGTTGGAGCCTGCTGGGAGCTTCCTCCCGTCAGTCATGAGGGCCCTCTGGCGTCAGGCCATAACTGCTGGGCACCCACATTTTATGATACGTGCTAAGTGGTGCGAGGACACTCCTGCCAAGTTCCCATCCCCATGGGGATGTGGGCCTTCTGCTCTGAGGCCCCAACGCCTGGGTTGCTCAGAGTTTCATGATGTGGGTCCTCTGCTGTGAGTTCACTGTGGCCTGGATCACATAGACTCGGTGCTCTCGGCCGCCTGCTGGGAGGCTCCAACTGCTGGATTCCTCACATTTTTTATTCTATGGGCCCTGTGTTGTGAGGCTACTCCTGCCTGCCTCACTCCGAGCCCCTTGGAGATGTGGGTCCTCTGGTTTAGGCCACATGTTCCCGGATCCTCACCTTTCTATGATGTGGCCACACTGGTGTGAGGACACTCCTGCCTGGTTCCGATCCCCTTGCTGATGTGAGTCCTCTGGTGATAATCTGATCCTGTCTGGGTTCCTCACCCTTCTGTGAAGTGGGCCCTCTGTTGTGAGGTAACTCCTGCCTGGCTTGCTCTCATTGCTTTGGTGACGTCGGCCCTCTGGTGGCAGTTGTAGCCTGCTGGGAGCCTCCTCTCCTCCCTGATGAGGGCCCTCTGGTGTCAGGCTCTAACTGCTGGGCTCCCCACGTTTTCTGATGTGAGCCCAGTGATGCCAGGACAATCCTGTAAGGTTCTCATCCCCAAGGGGATGTGGGCCTTCTGCTCTGAGGTCCCAACGCCTTGGTTGCTCACAGTTTCATGATGTTGGCCCTCTGGTGTTAGTTCACTCAGGCCTAGATCCCATGGCCTCTGTGCTGTGGGCTGCCTGCTGGGAGTTTCCAACTGCTGGATTCCTCACCTTTTTTATTCTTTGACCCCTGTGTTGTGAGGCTCTTCCAGCCTGCGTCACTCCCAGCCCCTTGGTGATGTAGGTACTCTGGTTTGAAGCCACATGTGCCGGTCTCCTCACCTTTTAGTGATGTGGCCCTACTGGTTTGAGGACACTCCTGCCTGGTTCCCATCCCCTTGGTGATGTGGGCACTCTGGTGAGAGTCTGATCCTGGCTGGGTTCCTGACCCTTCTGTGAGGTGTGCCCTCTGCTATGAGGTAAATCCTGCCTGTCTGGCACACGTCACCTTGGCGACGTGGGCCCTCAGTTGGGAGTTGGTGCCTGCTGGGGGTCTACTCCCCTTGGTAATGAGGGCACTCTGGCCTCAGGCCCTAACTCCTGGGTTCCAAAATTTTCTGATGTGCGCCCAGTGGTGCGAGGACACTCCTGCCAGGTTCCCATCCCCTTGGGCATGTGGGCCTTCTGTTCTGATGTCCCAACGGCTGGGTTGCTCACAGTTTCATGATGTGGGCCCTCTGATGTAAGTTGACTCCAGCCTGTATCCCATAGCGTCGGTGCTCTGGGCCGCCTGCTTGGAGGTTCCAACTGCTGGATTCCTCACATTTTTTATTCTATGGGCCCTCTGTTTTGAGTCTCCTCCTGCATGCCTCACTGCCAGACCCTTTGTGATGTGTGTCCCCTTGTTTGAGGCCACATGTGCTGGGTTCCTCAACTTTCGCTGATGTGGCCCCACTGGTGTGAGGACACTCTTGCCTGGTTCCCATCCCCTTGGTGATGTGGGCCCTCTGGTGAGAGTGTTATCCAGGCTGGGGTCCTCACCCGTCTGTGATGTATGCCCTCTGCTGTAAGGTCACTCATGCCTGGCTGGCGCACGTCACCTTGGCGACGTGGGCCCTCAGTTGGGAGTTGGTGCCTGCTGGGAGTCTGATCCCCTCGGTAATTAGGGCCGTCTGGCGTCAGGCCCTAACTCCTGGGCTCCCAAACATTTCTGATGTGTGCCCTGTGGTGCGAGTACACTCCTGCCAGGTTCCCAAAGCCATGGGATGTGGGCCTTCTGTTCTGTGGTCCCAACACCTGTGTTGTTCACAGTTTCATGATGAGGGCCTTCTTTTGTGAGTTCACACTGGCCGGGAGCCCATAGCCTCGCTGCTCCTTGCCGCATGCTTGGAGGTTCCAACTGCGGGATTCCTCACCTTTTTTATTCTATGGGTCCTCTGTTTTGAGTCTCCTCCTGCCTGCCTCCCTCCCAGCCCCTTGGAGATGTGGGTCCTCTTGTTTAGGCCACATGTTCTGGGTTCCTCACATTTCTATGATTTGGCCACACTGGTGTGAGGCCACTCCTGCCTGGCTTGCTCCCGTTGCCTTGGTGACGTCGGACCTCTGGTGGCAGTTGGAGCCTTCTTGTACCCTCCTCTCCAAGGTGATGAGGGCCCTCTTACGTCAGGTTCTAATGGCTGGGCTCCCCAAGATTTCTGATGTGAGCCCAGTGATGCCAGGACACTCTTGTAAGGTTCCAATCCTCATGGGGATGTGGGTCATCTGCTCTGTGGTCGCAACGCCTGGGTTGCTCACAGTTTCCTTATGTTGCCACTCCGGTGTTAGTTCACTCGGGCCTAGATCCCATAGCCTCTGTGCTCTGGGCCGCCTGCTGGAAGATTCGAACTGCTGGATACCTCACCTTTTTTCTTCTATGGGCACTGTGTTGTGAGACATCTCCTGCCTGACTCACTCCGAGCCCCTTTTTGATGTGGCTCTTCTGGTTTGAGGCCACATGTGCTGGGTTCCTCACCTTTCAATGATGTGGCCCCACTGGAGTGAGCACACTCCTGCCTTGTTCCCATCCCCTTGGTGATGTAGGCCCTCTGGTGAGAGTCTGATCCTGGTTGGGTTCCTCAAGCTTCTGTGAGCTTGGCCCTCTGCTCCAAGGTCACTCCAGCCTGGCTGGCACACCCCACCTTGGCGACGTCGGCCCTCTGGTGGCAGTTGGCACATGCTGGGAGCCTCGTCCCCTCAGTGATGAGGGCCCTTTTGCATCAGGCCCTAACTGCTGGATACCCTCATTGTCTAATACGTACTAAGTGGTGCGAGGACACTCCTGCCAGGTTCCCATCCCCATGGGGATGTGGGCCTTCTGCTCTGAGGTCCCAACGGCTGGGTTTCTCACAGTTTCATGATGTGGGCCCTCTGCTGTGAGTTCACTTTGGCCTGGATCCCATAGACTCCGTGTTCTGGGCCGCCAGCTGCAAGGTTCCAACTGCTGGATTCCTCACATTTTTTAATCTATGGGCCCTGTGTTGTTAGGCTAGTCCTGCCTTCCTCACTCCAAGCACCTTGGAGATGTGGTTCCTGTGGTTTAGGCCACATGTTCTGGGTTCCTCACCTTTCCATTATTTGGCCACACTGGTGTGATGATACTTCTGCCTAGTTCCGATCCCCTTGGTGATGTGGGCCCTCTGGTGAGAGTGTTATCCAGGCTGGGGTCCTCACCCGTCTGTGATGTATGCCCTCTGCTGTAAGGTCACTCATGCCTGGCTGGTGCACGTCACCTTGGCGACGTGGGCCCTCAGTTGGGAGTTGGTGCCTGCTGGGAGTCTGATCCCCTCGGTAATTAGGGCCGTCTGGCGTCAGGCCCTAACTCCTGGGCTCCCAAACATTTCTGATGTGTGCCCTGTGGTGCGAGTACACTCCTGCCAGGTTCCCAAAGCCATGGGATGTGGGCCTTCTGTTCTGTGGTCCCAACACCTGTGTTGTTCACAGTTTCATGATGAGGGCCTTCTTTTGTGAGTTCACACTGGCCGGGAGCCCATAGCCTCGCTGCTCCTTGCCGCATGCTTGGAGGTTCCAACTGTGGGATTCCTCACCTTTTTTATTCTATGGGTCCTCTGTTTTGAGGCTCCTCCTGCCTGCCTCCCTCCCAGCCCCTTGGAGATGTGGGTCCTCTTGTTTAGGCCACATGTTCTGGGTTCCTCACATTTCTATGATTTGGCCACACTGGTGTGAGGCCACTCCTGCCTGGCTTGCTCCCGTTGCCTTGGTGACGTCGGACCTCTGGTGGCAGTTGGAGCCTTCTTGTACCCTCCTCTCCAAGGTGATGAGGGCCCTCTTACGTCAGGTTCTAATGGCTGGGCTCCCCAAGATTTCTGATGTGAGCCCAGTGATGCCAGGACACTCTTGTAAGGTTCCAATCCTCATGGGGATGTGGGTCATCTGCTCTGTGGTCGCAACGCCTGGGTTGCTCACAGTTTCCTTATGTTGCCACTCCGGTGTTAGTTCACTCGGGCCTAGATCCCATAGCCTCTGTGCTCTGGGCCGCCTGCTGGAAGATTCGAACTGCTGGATACCTCACCTTTTTTCTTCTATGGGCACTGTGTTGTGAGACATCTCCTGCCTGACTCACTCCGAGCCCCTTTTTGATGTGGCTCTTCTGGTTTGAGGCCACATGTGCTGGGTTCCTCACCTTTCAATGATGTGGCCCCACTGGAGTGAGCACACTCCTGCCTTGTTCCCAACCCCTTGGTGATGTAGGCCCTCTGGTGAGAGTCTGATCCTGGTTGGGTTCCTCAAGCTTCTGTGAGCTTGGCCCTCTGCTCCAAGGTCACTCCAGCCTGGCTGGCACACCCCACCTTGGCGACGTCGGCCCTCTGGTGGCAGTTGGCACGTGCTGGGAGCCTCGTCCCCTCAGTGATGAGGGCCCTTTTGCATCAGGCCCTAACTGCTGGATACCCTCATTGTCTAATACGTACTAAGTGGTGCGAGGACACTCCTGCCAGGTTCCCATCCCCATGGGGATGTGGGCCTTCTGCTCTGAGGTCCCAACGGCTGGGTTTCTCACAGTTTCATGATGTGGGCCCTCTGCTGTGAGTTCACTTTGGCCTGGATCCCATAGACTCCGTGTTCTGGGCCGCCAGCTGCAAGGTTCCAACTGCTGGATTCCTCACATTTTTTAATCTATGGGCCCTGTGTTGTTAGGCTAGTCCTGCCTTCCTCACTCCAAGCACCTTGGAGATGTGGTTCCTGTGGTTTAGGCCACATGTTCTGGGTTCCTCACCTTTCCATTATTTGGCCACACTGGTGTGATGATACTTCTGCCTAGTTCCGATCCCCTTGGTGATGTGGGCCCTCTGGTGAGAGTGTTATCCAGGCTGGGGTCCTCACCCGTCTGTGATGTATGCCCTCTGCTGTAAGGTCACTCATGCCTGGCTGGCGCACGTCACCTTGGCGACGTGGGCCCTCAGTTGGGAGTTGGTGCCTGCTGGGAGTCTGATCCCCTCGGTAATTAGGGCCGTCTGGCGTCAGGCCCTAACTCCTGGGCTCCCAAACATTTCTGATGTGTGCCCTGTGGTGCGAGTACACTCCTGCCAGGTTCCCAAAGCCATGGGATGTGGGCCTTCTGTTCTGTGGTCCCAACACCTGTGTTGTTCACAGTTTCATGATGAGGGCCTTCTTTTGTGAGTTCACACTGGCCGGGAGCCCATAGCCTCGCTGCTCCTTGCCGCATGCTTGGAGGTTCCAACTGCGGGATTCCTCACCTTTTTTATTCTATGGGTCCTCTGTTTTGAGGCTCCTCCTGCCTGCCTCCCTCCCAGCCCCTTGGAGATGTGGGTCCTCTTGTTTAGGCCACATGTTCTGGGTTCCTCACATTTCTATGATTTGGCCACACTGGTGTGAGGCCACTCCTGCCTGGCTTGCTCCCGTTGCCTTGGTGACGTCGGACCTCTGGTGGCAGTTGGAGCCTTCTTGTACCCTCCTCTCCAAGGTGATGAGGGCCCTCTTACGTCAGGTTCTAATGGCTGGGCTCCCCAAGATTTCTGATGTGAGCCCAGTGATGCCAGGACACTCTTGTAAGGTTCCAATCCTCATGGGGATGTGGGTCATCTGCTCTGTGGTCGCAACGCCTGGGTTGCTCACAGTTTCCTTATGTTGCCACTCCGGTGTTAGTTCACTCGGGCCTAGATCCCATAGCCTCTGTGCTCTGGGCCGCCTGCTGGGAGGTTCCAACTGCTGGATTCCTCACCTTTCTTATACTTTGGGCCCTGTGTTGTGAGGCTCCTCCTGCCTGCCTCACACCGAGCCCCTTGGTGATGTAGGTCTTCTGGTTTGAGACCACGTGTGCCGTTTGCCTCACCTTTTAGGGATGTGGCCCTACTGGTGCGATGACTCTCCTGCCAGGTTCCCATCCCCATGCAGGTTTGGACCTTCTGTTCTGAGGTCCCAGCCGCTGGGTTGCTCACAGTGTCAGGATGAGCGCCCTCTGCTGTGAGTTCACTCCGGCATGGATCCCATTGCCTCGGTGCCCTGGGCCACCTGCTTGGAGCTTCCAACTGCTGGATTCCTCACCTTTTTTCTTCTCTGGGCCCTGTGTTGTGAGACATCTCCTGCCTGACTCACTCCGAGCCCCTTTTTGATGTGGCTGTTCTGGTTTGAAGCCACATGTGCTGGGTTCCTCACCTTTCAATGATGTGGCCCCACTGGTGTGAGCACACTCCTGCCTGGTTCGCATCCCCTTGTTGATGTGGACCCTCTGGTGAGAATCTGATCCTGGTTGGGTTCCTCACACTTCTGTGAGCTTGGCCCTCTGCTCTGAGGTCATTCCATCCTGGTTGGCACACCCCGCCGTGGCGACGTCGGCCCTCTGGTGGCAGTTGGAGCGGGCTGGGAGCCTCCTCCCCTCAGTGATGAGGGCCCTTTGGCGTCAGGCCCTAACTGCTGGGTACCCACATTTTCTAGTACTCACTAAGTGGTGCGAGGATACTCCTGCCAGATTCCCATCCACATGTGGATGTGGGCCTTCTGCTCTGAGGTCCCAACGGCTGGGTTTCTCACAGTTTCATGATGTGGGCCCTCTGCTGTGAGTTCACTTCGGCCTGGATCCCATAGACTCCGTGCCCTGGGCCGCCTGCTGCGAGGTTCCAACTGCTGGATTCCTCACATTTTTTAATCTATGGGCCCTGTGTTGTTAGGCTAGTCCTGCCTGCCTCACTCCGAGCACCTTGGAGATATAGTTCCTGTGGTTTAGGCCACATGTTCTGGGTTCCTCACCTTTCCATTATTTGGCCACACTGGTGTGAGGATACTTCTGCCTGCTTCCGATCCCCTTGGTGATGTGGGCCCTCTGGTGAGAGTCTTCTCCTGGCTGGGTTCCTCACCCTTCTGTGACATTTGCCCTCTTCTGTGAGGTAACTCCTGCCTGGCTTGCTCCCATTGCCTTGGTGACGTCGGCCATCTGGTGGCAGTTGGAGCCTGCTGGGAGCCTCCTCTCCTAGCTGATGAGGGCCCTCTGGCATCAGGCTCTAACTGCTGGGCAACCCACGTTTTCTGACTGAGCCCAGTGATGCCAGGACACTCCTGTAAGGTTCCCATCCCCATGCGGATGTGGGCCTTCTGCTCTGTGGTCCCATCGCCTGGGTTGCTCACAGTTTCGTGATGTTGGTTCTCTGGTGTTAGTTCACTCAGGCCTAGATCCCATAGCCTCTGTGCTCTGGGCCGACTGCTGGGAGGTTCCAACTGCTGGATTCCGCCCCTTTTTTATACTTTGGGCCCTGTGTGTGAGGCTCCTCCTGCCTGCCTCACTCCAAGCCCGTTGGTGATATAGGTCCTCTGGTTTGAGGCCACATGTGCCGGTTGCCTCACCTTTTAGGTATGTGACCCCACTGGTGTGAGGACACTCCTGACTGGTTCCCATCCTCTTGTTGATGTGGGCCCTCTGGTGAGAGTCTGACCCTGGCTTGATCCCTCACACTTCTGGGAGGTGGGTCCTCTGCTGTGAGGTCACTCCTGCCTGGCTGGCACACGTCGCCTTGGCCACATGGGCCCTCTGGTTGCAGTTGGAGCGTGCTGGGAGCCTCCTCCCGTCGGTGATGAGGGCCCTCTGGCGTCAGGCCCTAACTGCTGGGCTCCCCACATTTTCTGATGTGTGCCCACTGGTGCGATGACACTCCTGCCAGGTTCCCATCCCCATGCGGATTTGGGCCTTCTGTTCTGAGGTGCCAACGGCTGGGTTGCTCACAGTGTCAGGATGTGGGCCCTCTGCTGTGAGTTCACTCTGGCATGCATCCCATATCCTCGGTGCTCTGGGCCACCTGCTTGGAGCTTCCAACTGCAGGATTCCTTACCTTTTTTCTTCTATGGGCCGTGTGTTGTGAGACACTTCCTGCCTGCCTCACTCTGAGCCCCTTGTTGATGTGGGTCTTCTGGTTTGAGGCCACATGTGGTGGGTTCCTCGCCTTTCAATGATGTGGCCCCACTGGAGTGAGAACACTCCTGCCTGGTTCCCATCCCCTTGGGGATGTGGGCCCTCTGGTGAGAGTCTCATCCTGGTTGGGTTCCTCACAGTTCCGTAAGGTTGGCCCTCTGCCCTGAGGTCACTCCTGCCTGGCTGGCACACCCCGCCTTGGCGACGTCGGCCCTCTGGCGGCAGTTGGAGTGTGCTGGGAGCCTTCTCCTCTCGGTGATGAGGACACTCTGGTGTCAGGCCCTAACTGCTGGGTACCCACATTTTCTGATACGTGCTAAGTGGTGAGAGGACACTCCTGCCAGGTTCCCATCCCCATGCGGTTTTGGACCTTCTGCTCTGGGGTCACAACGGCTGGGTTGCTCACAGTGTCAGGATGTGGCCCCTCTGCTGTGACTTCAATCCGGCATGGATCCCATAGCCTCGGTGTTCTGGGACAACTGCTTGGAGCTTCCAACTGCTGGATTCCTCACATTTTTTATTCTATGGGCCCTGCGTTGTGAGGCTAGTCCTCCGAGCCCCTTGGAGATGTGGGTCCTCTGGTGTAGGTCCTCTGGTTTAGGCCACATGTTCTGAGTTCCTCACCTTTCTATGATTGGGCCACACTGGTGTGAGGATACTTCTGCCTGCTTCCGATCCCCTTGGTGATGTGGGCCCTCTGGTGAGAGTCTTATCCTGGCTGGGTTCCTCACCCTTCTGTGACATTTGCCCTCTTCTGTGAGGTAACTCCTGCCTGGCTTGCTCCCATTGCCTTGGTGACGTCGGCCATCTGGTGGCAGTTGGAGCCTGCTGGGAGCCTCCTCTCCTAGCTGATGAGGGCCCTCTGGCATCAGGCTCTAACTGCTGGGCAACCCACGTTTTCTGACTGAGCCCAGTGATGCCAGGACACTCCTGTAAGTTTCCCATCCCCATGCGGATATGGGCCTTCTGCTCTGTGGTCCCATCGCCTGGGTTGCTCACAGTTTCGTGATGTTGGTTCTCTGGTGTTAGTTCACTCAGGGCTAGATCCCATAGCCTCTGTGCTCTGGGCCGACTGCTGGGAGGTTCCAACTGCTGGATTCCGCCCCTTTTTTATTCTTTGTGCCCTGTTTTGTGAGGCTCCTGCTGCCTGCCTCACTCCACCCCGTTTGTGATGTAGGTCCTGTGGTTTGAGGTTACATGTGCCGGTTTCCTCACCTTTTAGTGATGTGGTCCCACTGGTGTGAGGACACTCCTGCCTGGTTCCCATCCCCTTGGTGATGTGGGCCCTCTGGTGAGAGTCTGATCCTGCCTGGATTCCTCACACTTCTGGGAGGTGGGCCCTCTTCTCTGAGGTCAATCCTGCCTGGGTGGCACACCGTGCCTTGGTGACATCGGCCCTCTGGTGGCAGTTGGAGCCTGCTGGGAGTCTCCTCCCCATGGTGATGAAGGCGCTCTGGTGTCACGCCCTAACTGCTGGCCTCCCGACATTTTCTGATGTGCGCCCACTGGTGCGATGACACTCCTGCCAGGTTCCCATTCCCATACGGATTTTGGCCTCCTGCTCTGTGGTTCCAACGCCTGGGTTGCTCACAGTTTCATGACATAGGCTCTCTGGTGTTAGTTCACTCAGGCTGGGATCCCATAGCCTCTGTGCTCTGGGCCGCCTGCTGGAAGATTCGAACTGCTGGATACCTCACCTTTTTTCTTCTATGGGCACTGTGTTGTGAGACATCTCCTGCCTGACTCACTCCGAGCCCCTTTTTGATGTGGCTCTTCTGGTTTTGAGGCCACATGTGCTGGGTTCCTCAACTTTCAATGATGTGGCCCCACTGGAGTGAGCACACTCCTGCCTTGTTCCCATCCCCTTGGTGATGTAGGCCCTCTGGTGAGAGTCTGATCCTGGTTGGGTTCCTCAAGCTTCTGTGAGCTTGGCCCTCTTCTCCAAGGTCACTCCAGCCTGGCTGGCACACCCCACCTTGGTGACGTCGGCCCTCTGGTGGCAGTTGGCACGTGCTGGGAGCCTCGTCCCCTCAGTGATGAGGGCCCTTTTGCATCAGGCCCTAACTGCTGGATACCCTCATTGTCTAATACGTACTAAGTGGTGCGAGGACACTCCTGCCAGGTTCCCATCCCCATGGGGATGTGGGCCTTCTGCTCTGAGGTCCCAACGGCTGGGTTTCTCACAGTTTCATGATGTGGGCCCACTGCTGTGAGTTCACTTTGGCCTGGATCCCATAGACACCGTGTTCTGGGCCGCCAGCTGCAAGGTTCCAACTGCTGGATTCCTCACATTTTTTAATCTATGGGCCCTGTGTTGTTAGGCTAGTCCTGCCTTCCTCACTCCAAGCACCTTGGAGATGTGGTTCCTGTGGTTTAGGCCACATGTTCTGGGTTCCTCACCTTTCCATTATTTGGCCACACTGGTGTGATGATACTTCTGCCTAGGTCCGATCCCCTTGGTGATGTGGGCCCTCTGGTGAGAGTGTTATCCAGGCTGGGGTCCTCACCCGTCTGTGACGTATGCCCTCTGCTGTAAGGTCACTCATGCCTGGCTGGCGCACGTCACCTTGGCGACGTGGGCCCTCAGTTGGGAGTTGGTGCCTGCTGGGAGTCTGATCCCCTCGGTAATTAGGGCCGTCTGGCGTCAGGCCCTAACTCCTGGGCTCCCAAACATTTCTGATGTGTGCCCTGTGGTGCGAGTACACTCCTGCCAGGTTCCCAAAGCCATGGGATGTGGGCCTTCTGTTCTGTGGTCCCAACACCTGTGTTGTTCACAGTTTCATGATGAGGGCCTTCTTTTGTGAGTTCACACTGGCCGGGAGCCCATAGCCTCGCTGCTCCTTGCCGCATGCTAGGAGGTTCCAACTGCGGGATTCCTCACCTTTTTTATTCTATGGGTCCTCTGTTTTGAGGCTCCTCCTGCCTGCCTCCCTCCCAGCCCCTTGGAGATGTGGGTCCTCTTGTTTAGGCCACATGTTCTGGGTTCCTCACATTTCTATGATTTGGCCACACTGGTGTGAGGCCACTCCTGCCTGGCTTGCTCCCGTTGCCTTGGTGACGTCGGACCTCTGGTGGCAGTTGGAGCCTTCTTGTACCCTCCTCTCCAAGGTGATGAGGGCCCTCTTACGTCAGGTTCTAATGGCTGGGCTCCCCAAGATTTCTGATGTGAGCCCAGTGATGCCAGGACACTCTTGTAAGGTTCCAATCCTCATGGGGATGTGGGCCTTCTGCTCTGTGGTCGCAACGCCTGGGTTGCTCACAGTTTCCTTATGTTGCCACTCCGGTGTTAGTTCACTCGGGCCTAGATCCCATAGCCTCTGTGCTCTGGGCCGCCTGCTGGGAGGTTCCAACTCCTGGATTCCTCACCTTTCTTATACTTTGGGCCCTGTGTTGTGAGGCTCCTCCTGCCGGCCTCACACCGAGCCCCTTGGTGATGTAGGTCTTCTGGTTTGAGACCACGTGTGCCGTTGGCCTCACCTTTTAGGGATGTGGCCCTACTGGTGCGATGACTCTCCTGCCAGGTTCCCATCCCCATGCAGGTTTGGACCTTCTGTTCTGAGGTCCCAGCGGCTGGGTTGCTCACAGTGTCAGGATGAGCACCCTCTGCTGTGTGTTCAGTCCGGCATGGATCCCATTGCCTCGGTGCCCTGGGCCACCTGCTTGGAGCTTCCAACTGCTGGATTCCTCACCTTTTTTCTTCTCTGGGCCCTGTGTTGTGAGACATCTCCTGCCTGACTCACTCCGAGCCCCTTTTTGATGTGGCTGTTCTGGTTTGAAGCCACATGTGCTGGGTTCCTCACCTTTCAATGATGTGGCCCCACTGGTGTGAGCACACTCCTGCCTGGTTCGCATCCCCTTGGTGATGTGGACCCTCTGGTGAGAATCTGATCCTGGTTGGGTTCCTCACACTTCTGTGAGCTTGGCCCTCTGCTCTGAGGTCATTCCTTCCTGGTTGGCACACCCCGCCGTGGCGACGTCGGCCCTCTGGTGGCAGTTGGAGCGGGCTGGGAGCCTCCTCCCCTCAGTGATGAGGGCCCTTTGGCGTCAGGCCCTAACTGCTGGGTACCCACATTTTCTAGTACGTACTAAGTGGTGCGAGGATACTCCTGCCAGATTCCCATCCCCATGGGGATGTGGGCCTTCTGCTCTGAGGTCCCAAAGGCTGGGTTGCTCACAGTTTCATGATGTGGGCCCTCTGCTGTGAGTTCAGTTCTGCCTGGATCCCATAGACTCCGTGCTCTGGGCCGCCTGCTGCGAGGTTCCAACTGCTGGATTCCTCACATTTTTTAATCTATGGGCCCTGTGTTGTTAGGCTAGTCCTGCCTGCCTCACTCCGAGCACCTTGGAGATGTAGTTCCTGTGGTTTAGGCCACATGTTCTGGGTTCCTCACCTTTCCATTATTTGGCCACACTTGTGTGAGGATACTTCTGCCTCCTTCCGATCCCCTTGGTGATGTGGGCCCTCTGGTGAGAGTCTTATCCTGGCTGGGTTCCTCACCCTTCTGTGACATTTGCCCTCTTCTGTGAGGTAACTCCTGCCTGGCTTGCTCCCATTGCCTTGGTGACGTCGGCCATCTGGTGGCAGTTGGAGCCTGCTGGGAGCCTCCTCTCCTAGCTGATGAGGGCCCTCTGGCATCAGGCTCTAACTGCTGGGCAACCCACGTTTTCTGACTGAGCCCAGTGATGCCAGGACACTCCTGTAAGGTTCCCATCCCCATGCGGATGTGGGCCTTCTGCTCTGTGGTCCCATCGCGTGGGTTGCTCACAGTTTCGTGATGTTGGTTCTCTGGTGTTAGTTCACTCAGGCCTAGATCCCATAGCCTCTGTGCTCTGGGCCGACTGCTGGGAGGTTCCAACTGCTGGATTCCGCCCCTTTTTTATACTTTGGGCCCTGTGTGTGAGGCTCCTCCTGCCTGCCTCACTCCAAGCCCCTTGGTGATGTAGGTCCTCTGGTTTGAGGCCACATGTGCCAGTTGCCTCACCTTTTAGGTATGTGACCCCACTGGTGTGAGGACACTCCTGACTGGTTCCCATCCTCTTGTTGATGTGGGCCCTCTGGTGAGAGTCTGACCCTGGCTTGATTCCTCACACTTCTGGGAGGTGGGTCCTCTGCTGTGAGGTCAGTCCTGCCTGGCTGGCACACGTCGCCTTGGCCACATGGGCCCTCTGGTTGCAGTTGGAACGTGCTGGGAGCCTCCTCCCGTCGGTGATGAGGGCCTTCTGGCGTCAGGCCCTAACTGCTGGGCTCCCCACATTTTCTGATGTGTGCCCACTGGTGCGAAGACACTCCTGCCAGGTTCCCATCCCCATGCGGATTTGGGCCTTCTGTTCTGAGGTGCCAACGGCTGGGTTGCTCACAGTGTCAGGATGTGGGCCCTCTGCTGTGAGTTCACTCCGGCATGCATCCCATACCCTCGGTGCTCTGGGCCACCTGCTTGGAGCTTCCAACTGCAGGATTCCTTACCTTTTTTCTTCTATGGGCCGTGTGTTGTGAGACACTTCCTGCCTGCCTTACTCTGAGCCCCTTGTTGATGTGGGTCTTCTGGTTTGAGGCCACATGTGGTGGGTTCCTCGCCTTTCAATGATGTGGCCCCACTGGAGTGAGCACACTCCTGCCTGGTTCGCATCCCCTTGGGCATGTGGACCCTCTGGTGAGAGTCTGATCCTGCTTGGGTTCCTCACACTTCTGTGAGCTCGGCCCTCTGCTCTGAGGTCACTCCTGCCGGGCTGGCACACCCCACGTTGGCGACGACGGCCCTCTGGGGGCAGTTGGAGTGTGCTGGGAGCCTTTTCCTCTCGGTGATGAGGACACTCTGGTATCAGGCCCTAACTGCTGGGTACCCACATTTTCTGATACGTGCTAAGTGGTGAGAGGACACTCCTGCCAGGTTCCCATCCCCATGCGGTTTTGGGCCTTCTGCTCTGGGGTCACAACGGCTGGGTTGCTCACAGTGTCAGGATGTGGCCCCTCTGCTGTGACTTCAATCCGGCATGGATCCCATAGCCTCGGTGCTCTGGGACAACTGCTTGGAGCTTCCAACTGCTGGATTCCTCACATTTTTTATTCTATGGGCCCTGCGTTGTGAGGCTAGTCCTCCGAGTCCCTTGGAGATGTGGGTCCTCTGGTTTATGTCCTCTGGTTTAGGCCACATGTTCTGGGTTCCTCACCTTTCTATGATTTGGCCACACTGGTGTGAGGATACTTCTGCCTGCTTCCGATCCCCTTGGTGATGTGGGCCCTCTGGTGAGAGTCTTATCCTGGCTGGGTTCCTCACCCTTCTGTGACATTTGCCCTCTTCTGTGAGGTAACTCCTGCCTGGCTTGCTCCCATTGCCTTGGTGACGTCGGCCATCTGGTGGCAGTTGGAGCCTGCTGGGAGCCTCCTCTCCTAGCTGATGAGGGCCCTCTGGCATCAGGCTCTAACTGCTGGGCAACCCACGTTTTCTGACTGAGCCCAGTGATGCCAGGACACTCCTGTAAGGTTCCCATCCCCATGCGGATGTGGGCCTTCTGCTCTGTGGTCCCATCGCGTGGGTTGCTCACAGTTTCGTGATGTTGGTTCTCTGGTGTTAGTTCACTCAGGCCTAGATCCCATAGCCTCTGTGCTCTGGGCCGACTGCTGGGAGGTTCCAACTGCTGGATTCCGCCCCTTTTTTATATTTTGGGCCCTGTGTGTGAGGCTCCTCCTGCCTGCCTCACTCCAAGCCCCTTGGTGATGTAGGTCCTCTGGTTTGAGGCCACATGTGCCGGTTGCCTCACCTTTTAGGTATGTGACCCCACTGGTGTGAGGACACTCCTGACTGGTTCCCATCCTCTTGTTGATGTGGGCCCTCTGGTGAGAGTCTGACCCTGGCTTGATTCCTCACACTTCTGGGAGGTGGGTCCTCTGCTGTGAGGTCACTCCTGCCTGGCTGGCACACGTCGCCTTGGCCACATGGGCCCTCTGGTTGCAGTTGGAGCATGCTGGGAGCCTCCTCCCGTCGGTGATGAGGGCCCTCTGGCGTCAGGCCCTAACTGCTGGGCTCACCACATTTTCTGATGTGTGCCCACTGGTGCGATGACACTCCTGCCAGGTTCGCATCCCCATGCGGAATTGGGCCTTCTGTTCTGAGGTGCCAATGGCTGGGTTGCTCACAGTGTCAGGATGTGGTCCCTCTGCTGTGAGTTCACTCCGGCATGCATCCCATACCCTCGGTGCTCTGGGCCACCTGCTTGGAGCTTCCAACTGCAGGATTCCTTACCTTTTTTCTTCTATGGGCCGTGTGTTGTGAGACACTTCCTGCCTGCCTCACTCTGAGCCCCTTGTTGATGTGGGTCTTCTGGTTTGAGGCCACATGTGGTGGGTTCCTCGCCTTTCAATGATGTGGCCCCACTGGAGTGAGCACACTCCTGCCTGGTTCGCATCCCCTTGGGGATGTGGACCCTCTGGTGAGAATCTGATCCTGCTTGGGTTCCTCACACTTCTGTGAGCTCGGCCCTCTGCTCTGAGGTCACTCCTGCCGGGCTGGCACACCCCACGTTGGCGACGACGGCCCTCTGGGGGCAGTTGGAGTGTGCTGGGAGCCTTTTCCTCTCGGTGATGAGGACACTCTGGTGTCAGGCCCTAACTGCTGGGTACCCACATTTTCTGATACGTGCTAAGTGGTGAGAGGACACTCCTGCCAGGTTCCCATCCCCATGCGGTTTTGGGCCTTCTGCTCTGGGGTCACAACGGCTGGGTTGCTCACAGTGTCAGGATGTGGCCCCTCTGCTGTGACTTCAATCCGGCATGGATCCCATAGCCTCGGTGCTCTGGGACAACTGCTTGGAGCTTCCAACTGCTGGATTCCTCACATTTTTTATTCTACGGGCCCTGCGTTGTGAGGCTAGTCCTCCGAGCCCCTTGGAGATGTGGGTCCTCTGGTTTATGTCCTCTGGTTTAGGCCACATGTTCTGGGTTCCTCACCTTTCTATGATTTGGCCACACTGGTGTGAGGCCACTCCTGCCTGGATCCCATTCCCTTGGTGATGTGGGCCTTCTGGTGAGAGTCTTATCCTGGCTGGGTATTTCACTCTTCTGTGACGTAGACACTCTGCTGTGAGGTCACTGCTGCCTGGCTGGCGCACATCACCTTGGCGACGTGGGCCCTCAGTTGGGAGTTGGTGCCTGCTGGGAGCCTCCTCTCCTCGGTGATGAGTGCCCTCTGGCGTCAGGTTCTAACTGCTGTGCTCCCCACGTTTTCTGATGTGAGCCCAGTGATGCCAGGACACTCCTGTAAGGTTCCGTTCCCAATGGGCATGTGGGCCTTCTGCTCTGTGGTCCCAACGCCTGGGTTGCTTACAGTTTCATGGTGTTGGCTCTCTGGTGTTAGTTCACTAAGGCCTAGATCCCATAGCCTCTGTGCTCTGGGCACCCTGCTCTGTGGTTCGAACTGCTGGATTCCTCACCTTTTTTATTCTTTGTGCCCTGTTTTGTGAGGCTCCTGCTGCCTGCCTCACTCCACCCCGTTTGTGATGTAGGTCCTGTGGTTTGAGGTTACATGTGCCGGTTTCCTCACCTTTTAGTGATGTAGCCCCACTGGTGTGAGGACACTCCTGCCTGGTTCCCATCCCCTTGGTGATGTGGGCCCTCTGGTGAGAGTCTGATCCTGCCTGGATTCCTCACACTTCTGGGAGGTGGGCCCTCTTCTCTGAGGTCAATCCTGCCTGGGTGGCACACCGTGCCTTGGTGACATCGGCCCTCTGGTGGCAGTTGGAGCCTGCTGGGAGCCTCCTCCCCTTGGTGATGAAGGCGCTCTGCTGTCACGCCCTAACTGCTGGCCTCCCGTCATTTTCTGATGTGCGCCCACTGGTGCGATGACACTCCTGCCAGGTTCCCATTCCCATACGGATTTTGGCCTTCTGCTCTATGGTTTCAACGCCTGGGTTGCTCACAGTTTCATGACATAGGCTCTCTGGTGTTAGTTCACTCAGGCTGGGATCCCATAGCCTCTGTGCTCTGGGCCGCCTGCTGGAAGATTCGAACTGCTGGATACCTCACCTTTTTTCTTCTATGGGCACTGTGTTGTGAGACATCTCCTGCCTGACTCACTCCGAGCCCCTTTTTGATGTGGCTGTTCTGGTTTGAGGCCACATGTGCTGGGTTCCTCACCTTTCAATGATGTGGCCCCACTGGAGTGAGCACACTCCTGCCTTGTTCCCATCCCCTTGGTGATGTAGGCCCTCTGGTGAGAGTCTGATCCTGGTTGGGTTCCTCAAGCTTCTGTGAGCTTGGCCCTCTGCTCCAAGGTCACTCCAGCCTGCCTGGCACATCCCACCTTGGCGACGTCGGCCCTCTGGTGGCAGTTGGCGCGTGCTGGGAGCCTCGTCCCCTCAGTGATGAGGGCCCTTGTGCATCAGGCCCTAACTGCTGGATACCCTCATTGTCTAATACGTACTAAGTGGTGCGAGGACACTCCTGCCAGGTTCCCATCCCCATGGGGATGTGGGCCTTCTGCTCTGAGGTCCCAACGGCTGGGTTTCTCACAGTTTCATGATGTGGGCCCTCTGCTGTGAGTTCACTTTGGCCTGGATCCCATAGACTCCGTGTTCTGGGCCGCCAGCTGCAAGGTTCCAACTGCTGGATTCCTCACATTTTTTAATCTATGGGCCCTGTGTTGTTAGGCTAGTCCTGCCTTCCTCACTCCAAGCACCTTGGAGATGTGGTTCCTGTGGTTTAGGCCACATGTTCTGGGTTCCTCACCTTTCCATTATTTGGCCACACTGGTGTGATGATACTTCTGCCTAGTTCCGATCCCCTTGGTGATGTGGGCCCTCTGGTGAGAGTGTTATCCAGGCTGGGGTCCTCAACCGTCTGTGACGTATTTCCTCTGCTGTAAGGTCACACATGCCTGGCTGGCGCACGTCACCTTGGCGACGTGGGCCCTCAGTTGGGAGTTGGTGCCTGCTGGGAGTCTGATCCCCTCGGTAATTAGGGCCGTCTGGTGTCAGGAACTAACTCCTGGGCTCCCAAACATTTCTGATGTGTGCCCTGTGGTGCGAGTACACTCCTGCCAGGTTCCCAAAGCCATGGGATGTGGGCCTTCTGTTCTGTGGTCCCAACACCTGTGTTGTTCACAGTTTCATGATGAGGGCCTTCTTTTGTGAGTTCACACTGGCCGGGATCCCATAGCCTCGCTGCTCCTTGCCGCATGCTAGGAGGTTCCAACTGCGGGATTCCTCACCTTTTTTATTCTATGGGTCCTCTGTTTTGAGGCTCCTCCTGCCTGCCTCCCTCCCAGCCCCTTGGAGATGTGGGTCCTCTTGTTTAGGCCACATGTTCTGGGTTCCTCACCTTTCTATGCTTTGGCCACACTGGTGTGAGACCACTCCTGCCTGGCTTGCTCCCGTTGCCTTGGTGACGTCAGACCTCTGGTGGCAGTTGGAGCCTTCTTGTACCCTCCTCTCCAAGGTGATGAGGGCCCTCTTACGTCAGGTTCTAATGGCTGGGCTCCCCAAGATTTCTGATGTGAGCCCAGTGATGCCAGGACACTCTTGTAAGGTTCCAATCCTCATGGGGATGTGGGCCTTCTGCTCTGTGGTCGCAACGCCTGGGTTGCTCACAGTTTCCTTATGTTGCCACTCCGGTGTTAGTTCACTCGGGCCTAGATCCCATAGCCTCTGTGCTCTGGGCCGCCTGCTGGGAGGTTCCAACTGCTGGATTCCTCACCTTTCTTATACTTTGGGCCCTGTGTTGTGAGGCTCCTCCTGCCGGCCTCACACCGAGCCCCTTGGTGATGTAGGTCTTCTGGTTTGAGACCACGTGTGCCGTTGGCCTCACCTGTTAGGGATGTGGCCCTACTGGTGCGATGACTCTCCTGCCAGGTTCCCATCCCCATGCAGGTTTGGACCTTCTGTTCTGAGGTCCCAGCCGCTGGGTTGCTCACAGTGTCAGGATGAGCGCCCTCTGCTGTGAGTTCACTCCGGCATGGATCCCATTGCCTCGGTGCCCTGGGCCACCTGCTTGGAGCTTCCAACTGCTGGATTCCTCACCTTTTTTCTTCTCTGGGCCCTGTGTTGTGAGACATCTCCTGCCTGACTCACTCCGAGCCCCTTTTTGATGTGGCTGTTCTGGTTTGAAGCCACATGTGCTGGGTTCCTCACCTTTCAATGATGTGGCCCCACTGGTGTGAGCACACTCCTGCCTGGTTCGCATCCCCTTGTTGATGTGGACCCTCTGGTGAGAATCTGATCCTGGTTGGGTTCCTCACACTTCTGTGAGCTTGGCCCTCTGCTCTGAGGTCATTCCTTCCTGGTTGGCACACCCCGCTGTGGCGACGTCGGCCCTCTGGTGGCAGTTGGAGCGGGCTGGGAGCCTCCTCCCCTCAGTGATGAGGGCCCTTTGGCGTCAGGCCCTAACTGCTGGGTACCCACATTTTCTAGTACGTACTAAGTGGTGCGAGGATACTCCTGCCAGATTCCCATCCACATGGGGATGTGGGCCTTCTGCTCTGAGGTCCCAACGGCTGGGTTGCTCACAGTTTCATGATGTGGGCCCTCTGCTGTGAGTTCACTTCGGCCTGGATCCCATAGACTCCGTGCTCTGGGCCGCCTGCTGCGAGGTTCCAACTGCTGGATTCCTCACATTTTTTAATCTATGGGCCCTGTGTTGTTAGGCTAGTCCTGCCTGCCTCACTCCGAGCACCTTGGAGATGTAGTTCCTGTGGTTTAGGCCACATGTTCTGGGTTCCTCACCTTTCCATTATTTGGCCACACTGGTGTGAGGATACTTCTGCCTGCTTCCGATCCCCTTGGTGATGTGGGCCCTCTGGTGAGAGTCTTCTCCTGGCTGGGTTCCTCACCCTTCTGTGACATTTGCCCTCTTCTGTGAGGTAACTCCTGCCTGGCTTGCTCCCATTGCCTTGGTGACGTCGGCCATCTGGTGGCAGTTGGAGCCTGCTGGGAGCCTCCTCTCCTAGCTGATGAGGGCCCTCTGGCATCAGGCTCTAACTGCTGGGCAACCCACGTTTTCTGACTGAGCCCAGTGATGCCAGGACACTCCTGTAAGGTTCCCATCCCCATGCGGATGTGGGCCTTCTGCTCTGTGGTCCCATCGCCTGGGTTGCTCACAGTTTCGTGATGTTGGTTCTCTGGTGTTAGTTCACTCAGGCCTAGATCCCATAGCCTCTGTGCTCTGGGCCGACTGCTGGGAGGTTCCAACTGCTGGATTCCGCCCCTTTTTTATACTTTGGGCCCTGTGTGTGAGGCTCCTCCTGCCTGCCTCACTCCAAGCCCCTTGGTGATGTAGGTCCTCTGGTTTGAGGCCACATGTGCCGGTTGCCTCACCTTTTAGGTATGTGACCCCACTGGTGTGAGGACACTCCTGACTGGTTCCCATCCTCTTGTTGATGTGGGCCCTCTGGTGAGAGTCTGACCCTGGTTTGATTCCTCACACTCCTGGGAGGTGGGTCCTCTGCTGTGAGGTCACTCCTGCCTGGCTGGCACACGTAGCCTTGGCCACATGGGCCCTCTGGTTGCAGTTGGAGCGTGCTGGGAGCCTCCTCCCATCGGTGATGAGGGCCCTCTGGCGTCAGGCCCTAACTGCTGGGCTCCCCACATTTTCTGATGTGTGCCCACTGGTGCGATGACACTCCTGCCAGGTTCCCATCCCCATGCGGATTTGGGCCTTCTGTTCTGAGGTGCCAACGGCTGGGTTGCTCACAGCGTCAGGATGTGGGCCCTCTGCTGTGAGTTCACTCCGGCATGCATCCCATACCCTCGGTGCTCTGGGCCACCTGCTTGGAGCTTCCAACTGCAGGATTCCTTACCTTTTTTCTTCTATGGGCCGTGTGTTGTGAGACACTTCCTGCCTGCCTCACTCTGAGCCCCTTGTTGATGTGGGTCTTCTGGTTTGAGGCCACATGTCGTGGGTTCCTCGCCTTTCAATGATGTGGCCCCACTGGAGTGAGAACACTCCTGCCTGGTTCCCATCCCCTTGGGGATGTGGGCCCTCTGGTGAGAGTCTCATCCTGGTTGGGTTCCTCACAGTTTCGTAAGGTTGGCCCTCTGCCCTGAGGTCACTCCTGCCTGGCTGGCACACCCCGCCTTGGTGACGTCGGCCCTCTGGCGGCAGTTGGAGCGTGCTGGGAGCCTTCTCCTCTCGGTGATGAGGACATTCTGGTGTCAGGCCCTAACTGCTGGGTACCCACATTTTCTGATACGTGCTAAGTGGTGAGAGGACACTACTGCCAGGTACACATCCCCATGCGGTTTTGGGCCTTCTTCTCTGGGGTCACAATGGCTGGGTTGCTCACAGTGTCAGGATGTGGCCCCTCTGCTGTGACTTCAATCCGGCATGGATCCCATTGCCTTGGTGCTCTGGGACAACTGCTTGGAGCTTCCAACTGCTGGATTCCTCACATTTTTTATTCTATGGGCCCTGCGTTGTGAGGCTAGTCCTCCGAGCCCCTTGGAGATGTGGGTCCTCTGGTTTATGTCCTCTGGTTTAGGCCACATGTTCTGGGTTCCTCACCTTTCTATGATTTGGCCACACTGGTGTGAGGCCACTCCTGCCTGGATCCCATTCCCTTGGTGATGTGGGCCCTCTGGTGAGAGACTTATCCTGGCTGGGTTCCTCCACCTTCTGTGACATAGGCCCTCTGCTGTGAGGTCATTCCTGCCTGGCTGATGCACGTCACGTTGGCGACGTGGGCCCTCAGTTGGGAGTTGGTGCCTGCTAGGAGTCTGCTTCCCTCTGTAATTAGGGCCGTCTGGCGTCAGGCCCTACGTCCTGGGATCCCAAAATTTTCTGATGTGTGCCCTGTGGTGCGAGTACACTCCTGCCAGGTTACCAACCCCATGGGAATGTGGGCCTTCTGTTCTGTGGTCCCAACACCTGTGTTGTTCACAGTTTCATGATGAGGGCCGTCTGTTGTGAGTTCACACTGGCCGGGATCCCATAGCCTCGCTGTTCCTTGCCGCATGCTAGGAGGTTCCAACTGCGGGATTCCTCACCTTTTTTATTCTATGGGTCCTCTGTTTTGAGGCTCCTCCTGCGTGCCTCCCTCCCAGCGCCTTGGAGATGTGGGTCCTCTTGTTTAGGCCACATGTTCTGGATTCCTCACCTTTCTATGATTTGTTCACACTGGTGTGAGGCCACTCATGCCTGGCTTGCTCCCGTTGCCTTGGTGACGTCGGACCTCTGGTGGCAGTTGGAGCCTTCTTGCACCCTCCTCTCCAATGTGATGAGGACCCTCTTACGTCAGGCTCTAACTGCTGGGCTCCCCAAGATTTCTGATGTGAGCCCAGTGATGCCAGGACACTCCTGTAAGGTTCCAATCCTCATGGGGATGTGGGCCTTCTGCTCTGTGGTCTCAACGACTGGGTTTTTCACAGTTTTGTTATGTTGGCACTCCGGTGTTAGTTCACTCAGGCCTAGATCCCATAGCTTCTGTGCTCTGGGCCGCCTGCTGGGAGGTTCCAACTGCTGGATTCCTCACCTTTCTTATACTTTGGGCCCTGTGTTGTGAGGCTCCTCCTGCCTGCCTCACACCGAGCCCCTTGGTGATGTAGGTCTTCTGGTTTGAGACCACGTGTGCCGTTTGCCTCACCTTTTAGGGATGTGGCCCTACTGGTGCGATGACTCTCCTGCCAGGTTCCCATCCCCATGCAGTTTTGGACCTTCTGTTCTGAGGCCCCAGCGGCTGGGTTGCTCACAGTGTCAGGATGTGCGCCCTCTGCTGTGAGTTCACTCCGGCATGGATCCCATTGCCTCGGTGCCCTGGGACACCTGCTTGGAGCTTCCAACTGCTGGATTCCTCACCTTTTTTCTTCTATGGGCCCTGTGTTGTGAGACATCTCCTGCCTGACTCACTCCGAGCCCCTTTTTGATGTGGCTCTTCTGGTTTGAGGCCACATGTGCTGGGTTCCTCACCTTTCAATGATGTGGGCCCCACTGGTGTGAGCACACTCCTGCCTGGTTCGCATCCCCTTGGGGATGTGGACCCTCTGGTGAGAGTCTGATCCTGCTTGGGTTCCTCACACTTCTGTGAGCTCGGCCCTCTGCTCTGAGGTCACTCCTGCCGGGCTGGCACACCCCACGTTGGCGACGACGTCCCTCTGGCGGCAGTTGGAGTGTGCTGGGAGCCTTTTCCTCTCGGTGATGAGGACACTCTGGTGTCAGGCCCTAACTGCTGGGTACCCGCATTTTCTGATACGTGCTAAGTGGTGAGAGGACACTCCTGCCAGGTTCCCATCCCCATGCGGTTTTGGGCCTTCTGCTCTGGGGTCACAACGGCTGGGTTGCTCACAGTGTCAGGATGTGGCCCCTCTGCTGTGACTTCAATCCGGCATGGATCCCATAGCCTCGGTGCTCTGGGACAACTGCTTGGAGCTTCCAACTGCTGGATTCCTCACATTTTTTATTCTATGGGCCCTGCGTTGTGAGGCTAGTCCTCCAAGCCCCTTGGAGATGTGGGTCCTCTGGTTTAGGTCCTCTGGTTTAGGCCACATGTTCTGGGTTCCTCACCTTTCTATGATTTGGCCACACTGGTGTGAGGCCAATCCTGCCTGGATCCCATTCCCTTGGTGATGTGGGCCTTCTGGTGAGAGTCTTATCCTGGTTGGGTACTCCACCCTTCTGTGACGTAGACACTCTGCTGTGAGGTCACTGCTGCCTGGCTGGCGCACGTCACCTTGGCGACGTGGTCCCTCAGCTGGGAGTTGGTGCCTGCTGGGAGTCTCCTCCCCTCGGTAATGAGGGCCCTCTGGCGTCAGGCCCTAACTCCTGGGCTCCCATACTCTTCTGATGTGTGCCCTCTTGTGGGAGTACACTCCTGCCAGGTTCCCAACCACATGGGAATATGGGCCTTCTGCTCTGTGGTCCCAACCGCTGGGTTGTTCACAGTTTCGTGATGAGGGCCCTCTGTTGTGAGTTCACACCGGCCGGGATCCCATAGCCTCGCTGCTCCTTGCCGCCTGCTGGGAGATTCCAACTGCTGGATTCCTCACCTTTTTTATTTTATGGGCCCTCTGTTTGAGACACCTCCTGCCTGCCTCACTCTGAGCCCCTTGTTAATGTGGGTCCTCTGGTTTAGGCCATATGTTCTGGGTTCCTCACTTTTCTATGATTTGGCCATACTGGTGTGAGGCCACTCCTGCCTGGTTCTGATCCCCTTGGTGATGTGGGCCCTCTGGTGAGAGTCTTATCCTGGCTGGGTTCCTCCCCCTTCTGTGACGTAGGCCCTCTGCTGTGAGGTCACTCCTGCCTGGCTGACGCACGTCACCTTGGCGACGTGGGCCCTCAGTTGGGACTTGGTGCCTGCTGGGAGTCTCCTCCCCTCGGTAATGAGGGCCAGGAGTCTCCTCCCCTCGGTAATGAGGGCCTTCTGGCGTCAGGCCCCAACTCCTGGGCTCCCAAAGTTTTCTGATGTGTGCCCTGTGGTGCAAGTACACTCCTGCCAGGTTACCAACCCCATGGGAATGTGGGCCTTCTGTTCTGTGGTCCCAACACCTGTGTTGTTCACAGTTTCATGATGAGGTCCCTCTGTTGTGAGTTCACACTGGCCGGGATCCCATAGCCTCGCTGCTCCTTGCCGCATGCTAGGAAGTTCCAACTGCGGGATTCCTCACCTTTTTTATTCTATGGGTCCTCTGTTTTGAGGCTCCTCCTACCTGCCTCACTCCCAGCCTCTTGGAGATGTGGGTCCTCTTTTTTAGGCCACATGTTCTGGGTTCTTCGCCTTTCTATGATTTGGTCACACTGGTGTGAGGCCCCTCCTGCCTGCATCCGATCCCCTTGGTGATGTGGGCCCTCTTGTAACAGTCTGATCCAGGCTGGGTTCCTTACTCTTCTGTGAGGTGGGACCTCTGCTGTGAGGTAACTCCTGCCTGGATTGCTCCCATTGCCTTGGTGATGTCGGACCTCTGGTGGCAGTTGGAGCCTTCTTGTACACTCCTCTCCAAGGTGATGCGGGCCCTGTTGCATCAGGCTCTAACTGCTGGGCTCCCCACGATTTCTGATGTGAGCCCAGTGATGCCAGGACACTCCTGTAAGTTTCCAATTCTCATGGGGATGTGGGCCTTCTGCTCTGTGGTCGCAACGTCTGGGTGGCACAAAGTTTCGTTATGTTGGCACTCCGGTGTTAGTTCACTCAGGCCTAGATCCCATAGCCTCTGTGCCCTGGGCCACCTGCTGGGAGGTTCCAAGTGCTGGATTCCTCACCTTTCTTATACTTTGGGCCCTGTGTTGTGAGGCTCCTCCTGCCTGCCTCACACCGAGCCCCTTGGTGATGTAGGTCTTCTGGTTTGAGACCACGTGTGCCGTTTGCCTCAACTTTTAGGGATGTGGCCTTACTGGTGCGATGACACTCCTGCCAGGTTCCCATCCCCATGCAGATTTGGACCTTCTGTTCTGAGGTCCCAGCGGCTGGGTTGCTCACAGTGTCAGGATGTGGGCCCTCTGCTGTGAGTTCACTTCAGCATGGATCCCATACCCTCGGTGCCCTGGGCCACCTGCTTGGACCTTCCAACTGCTGGATTCCTCACCTTTTTTCTTCTATGGCCCCTGTGTTGTGAGACGTCTCCTGCCTGACTCACTCCGAGCCCCCTTTTTATGTGGCTCTTTTGGTTTGAGGCCACATGTGCTGGGTGCCTCACCTTTCAATGATGTGGCCCCACTGTTATGAGCACACTCCTGCCTGGTTCGCATCCCCTTGGTGCTGTGGGCCCTCTGGTGAGAGTCTGATCCTTGTTGGGTTCCTCACACTTCCGTGAGCTTGGCCCTCTGCTCTGAGGTCACTCCTGCCTGGTTGGCACACCTCGCCTTGGCGACGTAGGCCCTCTGGTGGCATTTGGAACGTGCTGGGAGCCTCCTCCCCACAGTGATGAGGGCCCTGTTGGGTCAGGCCCTAACTGCTGGGTACCCACATTTTCTATTACGTACTAAGTGGTGCTGGGACACTCCTGCCAGGTTCCCATCCCCATGGGGATGTGGGCCTTCTGCTCTGAGGTCCCAATGGCTGGGTTGCTCACAGTTTCATGATGTGGGCCCTCTGCTGTGAGTTCGCTTTGGCCTGGATCCCATAGACTCCGTGCTCTGGGCCGCTTGCTGCGAGGTTTCAACTGCTGGATTCCTCACATTTTTTAATCTATGGGCCCTTTGTTGTTAGGCTAGTCCTGCCTGCCTCACTCGGAGCACCTTGGAGATGTGGGCGCTCTGGTGAGAGTCTAATCGTTGCCGGGTTCCTAACTCTCCTTTGAGGTGTGCCCTCTTCTGTGAGGTAACTCCTGCCTGGCTTGCTCCTGTTGCCTTGGTGACGTCGGCCATCTGGTGGCAGTTGGAGCCTGCTGGGAGCCTCCTCTCCTAGGTGATGAGGGCCCTCTGGCGTCAGGCTCTAAGTGCTGGCACCCCACGATTTCTGACTGAGCCCAGTGATGCCAGGACACTCCTGTAAGTTCCCATCCCTATGGGAATGTGGGCCTTCTGCTCTGTGGTCCCATCGCCTGGGTTGCTCACAGTTTCGTGATGTTGGTTTTCTGGTGTTAGTTCACTCAGGCCTAGATCCCATAGCCTCTGTGCTCTGGGCCAACTGCTGGGAGGTTCCAACTGCTGGATTCCGCCCCTTTTTTATACTTTGGGCCCTGTATTGTAAGGCTCCTCCTGCCTGCCTCACTCCAAGCCCCTTGTTGTTGTAGGTCCTCTGGTTTGAGGCCACATGTGCCGGTTGCCTCACCTTTTAGGTATGTGGCCCCACTGGTGTGAGGACACTCCTGACTGGTTGCCATCCTCTTGTTGATATGGGCCCTCTGGTGAGAGTCTGACCCTGGCTTGATTCCTCACACTTCTGGGAGGTGGGTCCTCTGCTGTGAGGTCACTCTTCCCTGGCTGGCACACGTCGCCTTGGTCACATGGGCCCTCTGGTTGCAGTTGGAGCATGCTGGGAGCCTCCTCCCGTCCGTGATGAGGGCCCTCTGCCGTCAGGCCCTAACTGCTGGGCTCCCCACATTTTTGGATGTGCGCCCAATGGTGCGATGACACTCCTGCCAGGTTCCCATCCCCATGCAGATTTGTGCCTTCTGTTCTGAGGTGCCAACGGCTGGGTTGCTCACAGTGTCAGGATGTGGGCCCTCTGCTGTGAGTTCACTCCAGCATGCATCCCATAGCCTCGGTGATCTGGGCCACCTGCTTGGAGCTTCCAACTGCACGATTCCTTACCTTTTTACTTCTATGAGCTGTGTGTTGTGAGACACACCCTGCTTGCCTCACTCTGAGCCCCTTGTTGTTGTGGGTCTTCTGGTTTGAGGCCACATGCGGTGGGTTCCTCGCCTTTCAATGATGTGGCCCCACTGGAGTGAGAACACTCCTGCCTGGTTCCCATCCCCTTGGGGATGTGGGCCCTCTGGTGAGAGTCTCATCCTGGTTGGGTCCTTCACAGTTCCGTAAAGTTGGCCCTCTGCTCTGAGGTAACTCCTGACTGGCTGGCACACCCCGCCTTGGTGACATCGGCCCTGTGGCGACAGTCGGAGCATGCTGGGAGACTTCTCCTCTCGGTGATGAGGACCCTGTGGTTTCAGACCCTAACTGCTGGGTACCCACATTTTCTGATACGTGCTAAGTGGTGAGAGGACACTCCTGCCAGGTTCCCATCCCCATGCGATTTTGGGCCTTCTGCTCTGCGGTCACAACGGCTGGGTTGCTCACAGTGTCAGGATGTGGGCCCTCTGCTGTGAGTTCACTCAGGCATGGATCCCATAGCTTCGGTGCTCTGAGACAACTGCTTGGAGCTACCAACTGCTGGATTCCTCACGTTTTTTCTTCTTTGTGCACTGTGTTGTGAGACAACTCCTCCCTGCCTCACTCCGAGCCCCTTTTTCATGTGCCTCTTCTGGTTTGAGACCACATGTGCTGGGTTCCTCACCTTTCAATGATGTGGCCCCACTGGTCTCAGAACACTCCCACCTGGTTCCCATCCCCTTGGTGAAGTGGGCCCTCTGGTGAGAGTCTGATCCTGGTTGGGTTCCTCACACATCCGTGATCTAGGCCCTCTGCACTGAAGTCACTCCTGCCTGGCTGGCACACACCGCCTTGGTGATGTCCGCCCTCTGGTGGCAGTTGGAGCATACTGGGAACCTCCTCCCCTCGGTGATGAGGGCCCTCTCGCGTCAGGCCCTAACTGCTGGTACCCACATTTTCTGATACGTACTAAGTGGTGCGAGGACACCCCTGCCGGGTTCCCATCCCCATGGGGATGTGGGACTTCTGCTCTGATGTCCAAAGGGCTGGGTTGCTCACAGTTTCATGATGTGGGCCCTCTGTTGTGAGTTCACTTCGGCCTGGATCCCATAGACTCCGTGCTCTGGGCCACCTGCTGCGAGGTTCCAACTGCTGGATTCCTCACATTTTTTAATCTATGGGCCCTGTGTTGTTAGGCTAGTCCTGCCTGCCTCACTCTGAGCACCTTGGAGATGTGGTTCCTGTGGTTTAGGCCACATGTTCTGGGTTCCTCACCTTTCCATTATTTGGCCACACTGGTGTGAGGATACTTCTGCCTGGTTCCGATCCCTTTGGTGATGTGGGCCCTCTCTTGAGAGTCTTATCCTGGCTGGGTTCCTCACTCTTCTGTGACATTTGCCCTCTTCTGTGAGGTCATTCCTGCCTGGCTAGCGCACGTCACCTTGGCGATGTGGGCCCTCAGTTGGGATTTGGTGCCTGCTGGGAGTTTCCTCCCTTTGGTAATGAGGGCCCTCTGGCATCAGGCCCTAACTCCTGGGCTCCCAAACTTTTCTGATGTGTGCCCTGTGGTGCGAGTACACTCCTGCCAAGTTCCCAACCCCATGGGAATGTGGGCCTTCTGGTCTGTGGACACAACGCCTGGGTTGTTCACAGTTTCATGATGAGGGCACTCTGTTGTGAGTTCACACCGGCCGGGATCCCATACCCTCGCTGCTCCTTGCCACCTGCTGGGACGTTCCAACTGCGGGATTCCTCACCTTTTTTATTCTATGGGCCCTCTGTTTTGAGGCTACTCCTGCCTGCCTCCCTCCCAGACCCTTGGTGATGTGTGTCCTCTGGTTTGAGGCCACGTGTGTTGGGTCCCTCACCTTTCGATGATATGGCCCCAATGGTGTGAGGACACTCCTGCCTGCTTCACATCCCCTTGGAGTTGTGGGCCCTCTGGTGAAAGTCTGATCCTTGCTGGGTTCCTGACCCTTCTTTGAGGTGGGCCCTCTTCTGTGAGGTAACTCCTGCCTGGCTTGCTCCCATTGCCTTGGAGATGTCGGCCATCTGGTGGCAGTTGGAGCCTGCTGGGAGCCTCCTCTCCTAGGTGATGAGGGCCCTCTGGCATCAGGCTCTAACTGCTGGGCACCCCACGTTTTCTGACTGAGCCCAGTGATGCCAGGACACTCCTGTAAGGTTCCCATCCCCATGCGGATGTGGGCCTTCTGCTCTGTGGTCCCAACGCCTGGGTTGCTCACAGCTTCGTGATGTTGGTTCTCTGGTGTTAGTTCACTCAGGCCTAGATCCCATAGCCTCTGTGCTCTGGGCCGACTGCTGGGAGGTTCCAACTGTTGGATTCCGCCCCTTTTTTATAATTTAGGCCCTGTGTTGTGAGGCTCCTCCTGCCTGCCTCACTCCAAGCCCCTTGGTGATGTAGGTCCTCTGGTTTGAGGCCACATGTGCCAGTTGCCTCACCTTTTAGGTATGTCACCCCACTGGTGTGAGGACACTCCTGACTGTTTCCCATCCTCTTGTTGATGTGGGCCCTCTGGTGAGAGTCTGACACTGGCTTGATTCCTCACACTTCTGGGAGGTGGGTCCTCTGCTGTGAGGTCACTCCTGCCTGGGTGGCACACGTCGCCTTGGCCACATGGGCCCTCTGGTTGCAGTTGGAGCGTGCTGGGAGCCTCCTCCCGTCGGTGATGAGGGCCCTCTGGCGTCAGGCCCTAACTGCTGGGCTCCCCACATTTTCTGATGTGTGCCCACTGGTGCGATGACACTCCTGCCAGGTTCCCATCCCCATGCGGATTTGGGCGTTCTGTTCTGAGGTGCCAACGCCTGGGTTGCTCACAGTGTCAGGATGTGGGCCCTCTGCTGTGAGTTCACTCCGGCATGCATCCCATACCCTCGGTGCTCTGGGCCACCTGCTTGGAGCTTCCAACTGCAGGATTCCTTACTTTTTTCTTCTATGTGCCGTGTGTTGTGAGACACTTCCTGCCTGCCTCACTCTGAGCCCCTTGTTGATGTGGGTCTTCTGGTTTGAGGCCACATGTTGTGGGTTCCTCGCCTTTCAATGATGTGGCCCCACTGGAGTGAGAACACTCCTGCCTGTTTCCCATCCCCTTGGGGATGTGGGCCCTATGGTGAGAGTCTCATCCTGGTTGGGTTCCTCACAGTTTCGTAAGGTTGGCCCTCTGCCCTGAGGTCACTCCTGCCTGGCTGGCACAGCCCGCCTTGGTGACGTCGGCACTCTGGCGGCAGTTGGAGCGTGCTGGGAGCCTTCTCCTCTCGGTGATGAGGACACTCTGGTGTCAGGCCCTAACTGCTTGGTACCCACATTTTCTGATACGTGCTAAGTGATGAGAGGACACTCCTGCCAGGTTCCCATCCCCATGCGGTTTTGGGCCTTCTTCTCTGGGGTCACAACGGCTGGGTTGCTCACAGTGTCAGGATGTGGCCCCTCTGCTGTGACTTCAATCCGGCATGGATCCCATAGCCTCGGTGCTCTGGGACAACTGCTTGGAGCTTCCAACTGCTGGATTCCTCACATTTTTTATTCTATGGGCCCTGCATTGTGAGGCTAGTCCTCCGAGCCCCTTGGAGATGTGGGTCCTCTGGTTTAGGTCCTCTGGTTTAGGCCACATGTTCTGGGATCCTCACCTTTCTATGATTTGGCCACACTGGTGTGAGGTCACTCCTGCCTGGATCCCATTCCCTTGGTGATGTGGGCCTTCTGGTGAGAGTCTTATCCTGGCTGGGTACTTTACCCTTCTGTGACGTAGACACTCTGCTGTGTGGTCACTGCTGCCTGGCTGGTGCACGTCACCTTGGCGACGTGGGCCCTCAGTTGGGAGTTGGTGCCTGCTGGGTGTCTTCTCCCCTCGTTAATGAGGGCCCTCTGGCGTCAGAACCTAACTCCTGGGCTCCCATACTCTTCTGATGTGTGCCCTCTGGTGGGAGTACACTCCTGCCAGGTTCCCAACCCCATGGGAATGTGGGCCTTCTGCTCTGTGGTCCCAACCGCTGGATTGTTCACAGTTTCGTGATGAGTGCACTCTGTTGTGAGTTCACACAGTCCGGGATCCCATAGCCTCGCTGCTCCTTGCCGCCTGCTGGGAGATTCCAACTGCGGGATTCCTCACCTTTTTTATTTTATGGGCCCTCTGTTTGAGACACCTCCTGCCTGCCTCACTCTGAGCCCCTTGTTGATGTGGGTCCTCTGGTTTAGGCCATATGTTCTGGGTTCCTCACTTTTCTATGATTTGGCCATACTGGTGTGAGGCCACTCCTGCCTGGTTCTGATCCCCTTGGTGATGTGGGCCCTCTGGTGAGAGTCTTATCCTGGCTGGGTTCCTCCCCCTTCTGTGACGTAGGCCCTCTGTTCTGAGGTCTCTCCTGCCTGGCTGACGCACGTCACCTTGGCGACGTGGGCCCTCAGTTGGGAGTTGGTGCCTGCTAGGAGGCTGCTCCCCTCGGTAATTAGGGCCGTCTGGCATCAGGCCCTAACTCCTGGGCTCCCAAAATTTTCTGTTGTATGCCCTGTGGTGCGAGTACACTCCTGCCAGGTTACCAACCCCATGGGAATGTGGGCCTTCTGTTCTGTGGTCCCAACACCTGTGTTGTTCACAGTTTCATGATGAGGGCCTTCTTTTGTGAGTTCACACTGGCCGGGATCCCATAGCCTCGCTGCTCCTTGCCGCATGCTAGGAAGTTCCAACTGCGGGATTCCTCACCTTTTTTATTCTATGGGTCCACTGTTTGGAGGCTCCTCCTGCCTGCCTCACTCCCAGCCCCTTGGAGATGTGGGTCCTCTTGTTTAGGCCACATGTTCTGGGTTCCTCACCTTTCTATGATTTGGCCACAGTGGTGTGAGGCCACTCCTGTCTGGCTTTCTCCCATTGCCTTGGTGACGTCGGCCATCTGGTGGCAGTTGGAGCCTGCTGGGAGCCTCCTCTCCTAGGTGATGCGGGCCCTCTTATATCAGGCTCTAACTGCCGGGCTCCCCACGATTTCTGATGTGAGCCCAGTGATGCCAGGACACTCCTGTAAGGTTCCAATCCTCATGGGGATGTGGGCCTTCTGCTCTGTGGTCTCAACGTCTGGGTTGCTCACAGTTTCGTTATGTTGGCACTCCGGTGTTAGTTCACTCAGGCCTAGATCCCATAGCCTCTGTGCTCTGGGCCGCCTGCTGGGAGGTTCCAACTGCTGGATTCCTCACCTTTCTTATACTTTGGGCCCTGTTTTGTGAGGCTTCTCCTGCCTGCCTCACACCGAGCCCCTTGGTGATGTAGGACTTCTGGTTTGAGACCACGTGTGCCGTTTGCCTCACCTTTTAGGAATGTGGCCCTACTGGTGCGATGACACTCCTGCCAGGTTCCCATCCCCATGCAGGTTTGGACCTTCTGTTCTGAGGTCCCAGCGGCTGGGTTGCTCACAGTGTCAGGATGAGCGCCCTCTGCTGTGAGTTCACTCCGGCATGGATCCCATTGCCTCGGTGCCCTGGGCCACCTGCTTGGAGCTTCCAACTGCTGGATTCCTCACCTTTTTTCTTCTATGGGCCCTGTGTTTTGAGACATCTCCTGCCTGACTCACTCCAAGCCCCTTTTTGATGTGGCTGTTCTGGTTTGAAGCCACATGTGCTGGGTTCCTCACCTTTCAATGATGTGGCCCCACTGGTGTGAGCACACTCCTGCCTGGTTCGCATCCCCTTGGTGATGTGGACCCTCTGGTGAGAATCTGATCCTAGTTGGGTTCCTCACACTTCTGTGAGCTTGGCCCTCTGCTCTGAGGTCATTCCTTCCTGGCTGGCACACCCCGCCGTGGCGACGTCGGCCCTCTGGTGGCAGTTGGAGCGGGCTGGGAGCCTCCTCCCCTCAGTGATGAGGGCCCTTTTGGTTCAGGCCCTAACTGCTGGGTACCCACATTTTCTAGTACGTACTAAGTGGTGCGAGGATACTCCTGCCAGGTTCCCATCCACATGGGGTTGTGGGCCTTCTGCTCTGAGGTCACAACGGCTGGGTTGCTCACAGTTTCATGATGTGGGCCTTCTGCTGTGAGTTCAGTTCGGCCTGGATCCCATAGACTCCCAGCTCTGGGCCGCCTGCTGCGAAGTTCCAACTGCTGGATTCCTCACATTTTTTAATCTATGGGCCCTGTTTTGTTAGGGTAGTCCTGCCTGCCTCACTCCGAGACCCTTGGAGATGTGGGTCCTCTGGTTTAAGCCACATGTTCTGGGTTCCTCACCTTTCTATTATTTGGCCACATTGGTGTGAGGCCACTCCTGCCTGGATCCGATCTCCTTGGTGATGTGGGCCCTCTGGTGAGAGACTTATCCTGGCTGGGTACCTCACCCTTCTGTGACGTAGGCCCTCTGCTGTGAGGTCACTCCTGCCTGGCTCACGCACGTCACCTTGCCGACGTGGGCCCTCACTTGGGAGTTGGTGACTGCTAGGAGTCTGTTCCCCTTGGTAATGAGGGCACTCTGGCGTCAGGCCCTAACTCCTGGGCTCCCAAAATTTTCTGATGTGTGCCCTGTGGTGCGAGTACACTTCTGCCAGGTTCACAACCCCATGGGAATGTGGGCCTTCTGTTCTGTGGTCCCAAGAGCTGTGTTGTTCACAGTTTCATGATGAGGGCCCTCTGTTGTGAGTTCACACCGTCCAGTATACCATAGCGTCACTGCTACTTGTCGCATGCTAGGGGGTTCCAACTGCGGGATTCCTCACCGTTTTTATTCTATGGGTCCTCGGTTTTGAGGCTCCTCCTGCCTGCATCACTCCCAGCCCCTTGGAGATGTGGGTCCTCTTGTTTAGGCCACATGTTCTGCGTTCCTCAACTTTCTATGGTTTGGCCACACTGGTGTGAGTCCACTCCTGCCTGGATCCGATCCCCTTGGTGATGTGGGCCCTCTGGTGAGAGTCTTATCCTTGCTGGGTTCCTCACTCTTCTTTGAGATGGGCCCTCTTCTGTGAGGTAACTCCTGCCTGGCTTGCTCCCGTTGCCTTGGTGACGTCGGCCATCTGGGAGCAGTTGGAGCCTGCTGGGAGACTCCTCTCCTAGGTGATGAGGGCTCTCTGGCGTCAGGCTCTAACTGCTGGGCACCACACGTTTTCTGACTGAGCCCAGTGATGCCAGGACACCCCTGTAAGGTTCCCGTCCCCATGGGGATGTGGGCCTTCTGCTCTGTGGTTCCAACGCCTGGGTTGCTCACAGTTTCGTGATGTTGGTTCTCTGGTGTTAGTTCACTCAGGCCTAGATCCCATAGCCTGTGTGCTCTGGGCCGCCTGCTGGGAGGTGCCAACTGCTAGATTCCACACTATTTTTATACTTCGGGCCCTGTGTTGTGAGGTTCCTCCTGCCTGTCTCACTCCAAGCCCCTTGTTGATGAAGGTCCTCTGGTTTGAAGCCACATGTGCTGGTTGCCTCACCTTTTAGGTATGTGGCCCCACTGGTGTGAGGACACTCCTGACTGGTTCCCATCCTCTTGTTGATGTGGGCCCTCTCGTGAGAGTCTGATCCTGGCTTGATTCCTCACACTTCTGGGAGGTGGGTCCTCTGCTGTGAGGTCACTCCTGCCTTGCTGGCACATGTCGCGTTGGACACATGGGTTGTCTGGTTGCAGTTGGAGCGTGCTGGGAGCCTCCTGCCATCGGTGATGAGGTTCCTCTGGCGTCAGACCATAACTGCTGGGCTCCCCACATTTTCTGATGTGCGCCCAATGGTGCGATGACACTCCTGCCAGGTTCTCATCCCCATGCAGATTTGGGCCTTCTGTTCTGAGGTACCAACGGCTGGGTTATTCACAGTGTCAGGATGTGGGCCCTCTGCTGTGAGTTCACTCCGGCATGGATCCCATTGCCTCGGTGCCCTGGGCCACCTGCTTGGAGCTTCCAACTGCTGGATTCCTCACCTTTTTTCTTCTATGGGCCCTGTGTTTTGAGACATCTCCTGCCTGACTCACTCCAAGCCCCTTTTTGATGTGGCTGTTCTGGTTTGAAGCCACATGTGCTGGGTTCCTCACCTTTCAATGATGTGGCCCCACTGGTGTGAGCACACTCCTGCCTGGTTCGCATCCCCTTGGTGATGTGGACCCTCTGGTGAGAATCTGATCCTAGTTGGGTTCCTCACACTTCTGTGAGCTTGGCCCTCTGCTCTGAGGTCATTCCTTCCTGGCTGGCACACCCCGCCGTGGCGACGTCGGCCCTCTGGTGGCAGTTGGAGCGGGCTGGGAGCCTCCTCCCCTCAGTGATGAGGGCCCTTTTGGTTCAGGCCCTAACTGCTGGGTACCCACATTTTCTAGTACGTACTAAGTGGTGCGAGGATACTCCTGCCAGGTTCCCATCCACATGGGGTTGTGGGCCTTCTGCTCTGAGGTCACAACGGCTGGGTTGCTCACAGTTTCATGATGTGGGCCTTCTGCTGTGAGTTCAGTTCGGCCTGGATCCCATAGACTCCCAGCTCTGGGCCGCCTGCTGCGAAGTTCCAACTGCTGGATTCCTCACATTTTTTAATCTATGGGCCCTGTTTTGTTAGGGTAGTCCTGCCTGCCTCACTCCGAGACCCTTGGAGATGTGGGTCCTCTGGTTTAAGCCACATGTTCTGGGTTCCTCACCTTTCTATTATTTGGCCACATTGGTGTGAGGCCACTCCTGCCTGGATCCGATCTCCTTGGTGATGTGGGCCCTCTGGTGAGAGACTTATCCTGGCTGGGTACCTCACCCTTCTGTGACGTAGGCCCTCTGCTGTGAGGTCACTCCTGCCTGGCTCACGCACGTCACCTTGCCGACGTGGGCCCTCACTTGGGAGTTGGTGACTGCTAGGAGTCTGTTCCCCTTGGTAATGAGGGCACTCTGGCGTCAGGCCCTAACTCCTGGGCTCCCAAAATTTTCTGATGTGTGCCCTGTGGTGCGAGTACACTTCTGCCAGGTTCACAACCCCATGGGAATGTGGGCCTTCTGTTCTGTGGTCCCAAGAGCTGTGTTGTTCACAGTTTCATGATGAGGGCCCTCTGTTGTGAGTTCACACCGTCCAGTATACCATAGCGTCACTGCTACTTGTCGCATGCTAGGGGGTTCCAACTGCGGGATTCCTCACCGTTTTTATTCTATGGGTCCTCGGTTTTGAGGCTCCTCCTGCCTGCATCACTCCCAGCCCCTTGGAGATGTGGGTCCTCTTGTTTAGGCCACATGTTCTGCGTTCCTCAACTTTCTATGGTTTGGCCACACTGGTGTGAGTCCACTCCTGCCTGGATCCGATCCCCTTGGTGATGTGGGCCCTCTGGTGAGAGTCTTATCCTTGCTGGGTTCCTCACTCTTCTTTGAGATGGGCCCTCTTCTGTGAGGTAACTCCTGCCTGGCTTGCTCCCGTTGCCTTGGTGACGTCGGCCATCTGGGAGCAGTTGGAGCCTGCTGGGAGACTCCTCTCCTAGGTGATGAGGGCTCTCTGGCGTCAGGCTCTAACTGCTGGGCACCACACGTTTTCTGACTGAGCCCAGTGATGCCAGGACACCCCTGTAAGGTTCCCGTCCCCATGGGGATGTGGGCCTTCTGCTCTGTGGTTCCAACGCCTGGGTTGCTCACAGTTTCGTGATGTTGGTTCTCTGGTGTTAGTTCACTCAGGCCTAGATCCCATAGCCTGTGTGCTCTGGGCCGCCTGCTGGGAGGTGCCAACTGCTAGATTCCACACTATTTTTATACTTCGGGCCCTGTGTTGTGAGGTTCCTCCTGCCTGTCTCACTCCAAGCCCCTTGTTGATGAAGGTCCTCTGGTTTGAAGCCACATGTGCTGGTTGCCTCACCTTTTAGGTATGTGGCCCCACTGGTGTGAGGACACTCCTGACTGGTTCCCATCCTCTTGTTGATGTGGGCCCTCTCGTGAGAGTCTGATCCTGGCTTGATTCCTCACACTTCTGGGAGGTGGGTCCTCTGCTGTGAGGTCACTCCTGCCTTGCTGGCACATGTCGCGTTGGACACATGGGTTGTCTGGTTGCAGTTGGAGCGTGCTGGGAGCCTCCTGCCATCGGTGATGAGGTTCCTCTGGCGTCAGACCATAACTGCTGGGCTCCCCACATTTTCTGATGTGCGCCCAATGGTGCGATGACACTCCTGCCAGGTTCTCATCCCCATGCAGATTTGGGCCTTCTGTTCTGAGGTACCAACGGCTGGGTTATTCACAGTGTCAGGATGTGGGCCCTCTGCTGTGAGTTCACTCCGGCATGCATCCCATAGCCTCGGTGTTCTGGGCCACCTGCTTGGAGCTTCCAACTACAGGATTCCTTACGTTTTTTGCTCTATGGGCCGTGTGTTGTGAGACACACTCTGCCTGCCTCACTCTGAGCGTCTTGTTGATGTGGGTCTTCTGGTTTGAGGCCACATGTGGTGGTTCCCTCGCCTTTCAATGATGTGGCCCCACTGGAGTGAGAACACTCCTGCCTGGTTCCCATCCCCTTGGGGATGTGGGCCCTCTGGTGAGAGTCTCATCCTGGTTGGGTTCCTCACAGTTCCGTAAGGTTGGCCCTCTTCCCTGAGGTCACTCCTGCCTGGCTGGCACACCCCGCTTTGGTGACGTCGGCCCTCTGGCGACAGTTGGAGCGTGCTGGGAGGCTTCTCCTCTCGTTGATGAGGACACTCTGGTGTCAGGCCCTAACTGCTGGGTAGCCATATTTTCTGATACGTGCTAAGTGGTGAGAGGACACTCCTGCCAGGGTCCCATCCCCATGAGATTTTGGGCCTTCTGCTATGGGGTCACAACGGCTGGGTTGCTCACAGTGTCAGGATGTGGGCCCTCTGCTGTGAGTTCATTCCGCCATGGATCCCATAGCCTCGGTGCTCCGGGACAACTGCTTGGAGTTTCCAACTCCTGGATTCCTCACCTTTTTTCTTCTTTGTGCACTTTGTTGTGAGACACCTCCTCCCTGCCTCACGCCGAGCCCCTTTTTATGTGGGTCTTCTGGTTCGAGGCCACATGTGCTGGGTTCCTCACCTTTCAATGATGTGGCCCCACTGGTCTCAGAACAACTTCTTTATCCATTTTTCGCTTTCTGGGATATTTATCTTGTACCGTCGACGAGGTTTTTGTCAACAGAGCCGTCCCAAACTTTGGGGTGGCTGTGTATTTTTGATTTTAATTTATGTAGGCTATAGGACTATAAGTGGAAGTGCCGTAGGCTCTGTTGCTTTGTTTTTTAGGTGTTTCAGGAAACACCATATACTTCTCCAGAGTGGCTCTTTGCAATTTACATCCCGCCCATCAGCATAACAAGGCTCCCTGTTCTCCATGGCCTGTGCTGCCTTTCTGGATTTTACACATTTTTCAGGTGGCCCTTTTGACCTGCGGTATGTGAGGCTTCATTGTAGTGCAGATTTCCTTTACATGCTTGCTTGGTTGGCCAAAAAGGGCGTATGTGTTTTTTCCTGAATATATTCAGGAAAAAACACATACGCCCTTTTTGGCCAAGTGCATCACTGTAGACATTCTGCCTCTTTTCCTATGCTTTAAGTGCAATTCCAGTCTACCCCCTGAAATCGTTTTCCTGCAATTCTGCCCCGCTTTCAAATCCTCTTCGAAGCCTTCCTTCAATATATTTTTGGACGATAGCTCTCATTTATAACTCTGCAGGTTTGTGAATTACAGTGCCCCTGAGCTCCTTTCTTCAAATCGCTTTCTTGTGAGCTGGCCGCAAACCCGCAGGATTGCATCAGGCCCTGATCTGGTTCCGGAACATGCTGAGCCTTTGGTTAATTCCTCTTCCTGGTGGGAAATGAGCGTTAAATTTGCCTGTGCAGACACCTACAGCTAGTCTCTCATTGATTCTCCCTATTCCTGTTCATCTTGCGCAGAAATTGCAAACTGTGCCAAACAGGAGGTTAAAGGCACTGACTCTCCAAGTGGGGAGAGTGTTAGTAAAGGGTCTGGAATTGTGGACCCGAGTAAAAGGGGACGAAAACTGAGATGCATTTGAAAACGTTTCCCGGTCACACGGTGCACCATACTGTGGGTTTCCCATGCATGTTTTAGCTGAAGGAAGAATCGCTTAAACCTGGAGAGTTGGGACCCATGGAAAGGGCACCATGCAGTATGACTTCAAATGGTCTGCATTTGCTCATCGAACCTCACCAATGCTATCAGCCCGAAGTGTCCAACCTTATGTCTCACTCAGCTCTGGGTGTAGATGAGGTAAATCCAGGTTGCATCACAAGCCCTGAATGAATTATTTAAGAATTGCTCTCTATTTCACTGTCATTGTGTTTTGTTTTTGTAATTCATTTTGATAAAGGGATTTATCGGATTTTCTCTGCTGCCTTCATGCAGCTGTACACAGGCTTGATTCTCTTATTGAGACATATAAATCCATGGGTTTGAAGATTCTTACTAGTCAGGTGTATTCCTAGGCATTGAATATAGGGTTGTTAGTCCATTTCGTTGAGCAAGGGGTAGGTCTTGACTATTACATATTTGACTTATGGAATGGTATCTGTGCGAATTTCTATCTCTGGTTTTATGCAGCACCCCAACTCACCTTTCCCCTAAAGCAAACATAAGTTGGTTTTCTAAATTTGAGACCCTGTTCTGTTTGGTAATTCAGTTCATGTGTAGCCAAGATTACATTCGGTGTATTAGTGATATCTTATGATGTTTCATTTTCTGTGTGACTTATTTCACTTAGAATCATCGTACCTGAATCCACTCATTATGCCGCTACGGGCCTGATGACATAGATTTCATTGGAGAGTGATATTCCATTGTACGTACGTACCACAACTTCTTTATCCATTTTTTGTTTTCTGTGATATTTAATTTGTACCATAGATGAGGTTCTTGTAAACAGAGCCGTCTGAAACTTTGGGGTGGCTGTGCGTTTCTGATTTTAATTTCCCTAAGCTATAGGACCATAAATGGAAGTGCCGTAGGCTCCGTTGCTTTGTTTTTTAGGTGTTTGAGGAAACACCATACACTTCTCCAGAGTGGCTCTTGGCAATTTACATTCCGCCCATCAGCATAACAAGGCTCCCTGTTCTCCATGGCCTGTGCTGCCTTTCTGGATTTTACACTTTTTTCAGATGGCCCTTTTGACCGGGGGGCAGTGAGACTTCACTGTAGTGCAGATTTCTTTAATATGCTTGCTTGGTTGGCCAAAAAGTGCATATGCGTTTTTTCCTGAATACATTCAGGAAAAAATGCATACGCCCTTTTTGGCCAAGTGTATCATTTTCGAAGTTCTGCCTCTTTTCCTATGCTTTAAATGCAATTCCAGTCTACCCCCTGAAATCGTTTTCCTGCAATTCTGCCCCGCTTTCAAATCCTCTTCGACGCCTTCCTTCAATATATTTTTGGACGATAGCTCTCATTTATAACTCTGCAGGATTGTGAATTACAGTGCCCCTGAGCTCCTTTCTTCAAATCGCTTTCTTGTGAGCTGGCCGCAAACCCGCAGGATTGCATCAGGCCCTAAACTGGTCCGGAAATTGCTGAGCCTTTGGTTAATTCCTCTTCCTGGTGGGAAATGAGCGTTAAATTTGCCCGTGCACACACCTACAGCTAGTCTCTCATTGGTTCTCCCTATTCCTGTTCATCTTGCGCAGAAATTGCAAACTGTGCCAAACAGGAGGTTAAAGGCACTGACTCTCCAAGTGGGGAGAGTGTTAGTAAAGGGTTTGGAATTGTGGACCCGAGTGAAAGGGGACGAAAACTGAGATGCATTTGAAAACGTTTCCCAGTCACACAGTGCACCATACTGTGGGTTTCCCATGCATGTTTTAGCTGAAGGAAGAATTGCTTAAACCTGGAGAGTTGGGACCCATGGAATGGGTACCATGCAGTATGACTTCAAATGGTCTGCATTTTCTCATCGAACCTCAACAATGCTATCAGCCCGAAGTGTCCAACCTTATGTCTCACTCAGCTCTGGGTGTAGATGAGGTAAATCCAGGTTGCATCACAAGCCCTGAATGAATTATTTAAGAATTGCTCTCTATTTCACTGTCATTGTGTTTTGTTTTTGTAATGCATTTTGATAAAGGGATTTATCGGATTTTCTCTGCTGCCTTCATGCAGCTGTACACATGCTTGATTCTCTTATGGAGACATATAAATCCATGGGTTTGAAGATTTTTACTAGTCAGGTGTATTCCTCGGCATTGAATATAGGGTTGTTAGTCCATTTCGTTGACCAAGGGGTAGGTCTTGACTATTACATATTTGACTTATGGAATGGTATCTGTGCGAATTTCTATCTCTAGTTTTATGCAGCACCCCAACTCACCTTTCCCCTTAAGCAAACATAAGTTGGTTCTCTAAATTTGAGATCCTGTTCTGTTTTGTAATTCAGTTCATGTGTAGCCAAGATTACATTCGGTGTATTAGTGATATCTTATGATGTTTCATTTTCTGTGTGACTTATTTCACTTAGAATCATCGTACCTGAATTCACTCATTATGCCGCGATGGGCCTGATGACATAGATTTCATTGGAGAGTGATATTCCATTGTACGTACGTACCACAACTTCTTTATCCATTTTTTGCTTTCTGCAATATTTAACTTGTACCGTAGACGAGGTTCTTGTAAACAGAGCCGTCCGAAACTTTGGGGTGGCTGTGTGTTTCTGATTTTAATTTCCCTAAGCTATAGGACCATAAGAGGAATTGCCGTAGGCTCCGTTGCTTTGTTTTTTGGTGTTTGAGGAAACACCATACACTTCTCCAGAGTGGCTCTTTGCAATTTACATCCCGCCCATCAGCATAACAAGGCTCCCTGTTCTCCATGGCCTGTGCTGCCTTTCTGGATTTTACACTTTTTTTGGTGACCCTTTTGACCGGGGGGCAGTGAGACTTCACTGTAGTGCAGATTTCTTTAACATGCTTGTTTGGTTGGCCAAAAAGGGCGTATGCGTTTTTTCCTGAATATATTAAGGAAAAAAAGCATACGCCCTTTTTGGCCAAGTGCATCATTGTCGAAGTTCTGCCTCTTTTCCTATGCTTTAAATGCAATTCCAGTCTACCCCCTGAAATCGTTTTCCTGCAATTCTGCCCCGCTTTGAAATCCTCTTCGAAGCCTTCCTTCAATATATTTTTGGACGATAGCTGTCATTTATAACTCTGCAGGTTTGTGAATTACAGTGCCCCTGAGCTCCTTTCTTCAAATCGCTTTCTTGTGAGCTGGCCGCAAACCCGCAGGATTGCATCAGGCCCTAATCTGTTTCCGGAACATGCTGAGCCTTTGGTTAATTCCTCTTCCTGGTGGGAAATGAACGTTAAAATTACCTGTGCAGACACCTACAGCTAGTCTCTCATTGATTCTCCCTATTCCTGTTCATCTTGCGCAGAAATTGCAAACTGTGCCAAACAGGAGGTTAAAGGCACTGACTCTCCAAGTGGGGAGAGTGTTAGGAAGGCGTCTGGAATGGTGAACCCGAGTACCAGGGGACAAAAACTGAGATGCATTTGAAAACGTTTCCCACTCACACGGTGGACTATGCTCTGGGTTTCCCATGCATGTTTTAGCTGAAGGAAGAATCCGTTAAACATGGAGAGTTGGGACCCATGGAAAGGGTTCCATGCAGTATGACTTCAAAATGTCTGCGTTTGCTCACCGAACCTCATCAATGCTATCAGACCGAAGTGTCCAACCTTATGTCTCACTCAGCTCTGGGTGTAGATGAGGTAACTCCAGGTTGCATTCCAGGCCCTGAATGAATTATTTAAGAATTGCTCTCTATTTCACTGTCATTGTGTTTTGTTTTTGTAATTCATTTTGATAATGGGATTTATCGGATTTTCTCTGCTGCATACATGCAGCTGTACACACGCTTGGTTTTCTTACGGAGACATATAAATCCATGGGTTTTAAGATTCTTACTAGTCAGGTATATTCCTATGCGTTGAATAACGGGTGTTGAGTACATTTCGATGAGCAATGTGTAGGTCTTGTCTCTTACATATTTGGCTTATGGAAAGGTATCTGTCCTAATTTCAATCTCTGGTTATATGCAGCACCACAACTCACCTTTCCCCATAAGCAAGCATAAGTTGGTTTTCTCAATTTAAGGCCCTGTTCTGTTTTGTAATTCAGTTCATGTGTAGCCAAGTTTACATTCCGTGTATTAGTGATATCTTATAATGTTTCTTTTTCTGTGTGACTTATTTCACATAGAATCATCGTACCTGAATGCACTCATAATGCCGCTACGGGCCTGATGACATAGATTTCATTGCTGAGTGATATTCCATTGTACGTATGTACCACAACTTCTTTATCCATTTTTCGCTTTCTGGGATATTTAACTAGTACTGTAGAGGAGGTTCTTGTAAACAGAGCCGTCCCAAACTTTGGGGTGGATGTGTGTTTTTGATTTTAATGTATCTAAGTACAGGACCATAAGTGGATGTGCCATAGGCTGTGTTGCTTTGTTTCCTACGTGTTTCAGGAAACACCATACACTTCTCCAGAGTGGCTCTTGGCAATTTACATCCCGCCCATCAGTATGACAAGGCTGCCTGTTCTCTATGGCCTGTCCTGTCTTTCTGGATTTTACACTTTTTTCAGATGGCCCTGTTGACCGGGGGGCAGTGAGACTTCCCTTGTAGTGCAGATTTCCTTTACACGCTTGCTTGGTTGGCCAAAAAGGGCGTATGTGTTTTTTCCTGAATATATTCAGGAAAAAACACATACGCCCTTTTTGGCCAAGTGCATCACTGTCGACATTCTGCCTCTTTTCCTATGCTTTAAATGCAATTCCAGTCTACCCCCTGAAATCGTTTTCCTGCAATTCTGCCCCGCTTTCAAGTACTCTTTGCAGCCTTCCTTCAATATATTTTTGGACGATAGCTGTCATTCATAACTCTGCAGGTTTGTGAATTACAGTGCCCCTGAGCTCCTTTCTTCAAATCGCTTTCTTGTGAGCTGGCCCAAACCCGCAGGATTGCTTCAGGCCCTAATCTGGTTCCGGCACGGCATGCTGAGCCTTTGGTTAATTCCTCTTCCTGGTTGGAAATGAGCGTTAAATTTGCCCATGCAGACACCTACAGCTAGTCTCTCATTGGTTCTCCCTATTCCTGTTCATCTTGCGCAGAAATTGCAAACTGTGCCAAACAGGAGGTTAAAGGCACTGCCTCTACAAGTCCGGAGAGTGTTAATAAAGGGTCTGGAATGGTGAACCCGAGTAAAAGGGGACAAAAAGTGAGATGCATTTGAAAACGTTTCCCGGTCACACGGTGCACCATACTGTGGGTTTCCCATGCATGTTTTAGCTGAAGGAAGAATCGCTTAAACCTGGAGATTTGGGACCCATGGAATGGGTACCATGCAGTATGACTTCAAATGATCTGCATTTGCTCATCGAACCTCACCAATGCTATCAGCCCGAAGTGTCCAACCTTATGTCTCACTCAGCTCTGGGTGTAGATGAGGTAAATCCAGGTTGCATCACAAGCCCTGAATGAATTATTTAAGAATTGCTCTCTATTTCACTGTCATTGTGTTTTGTTTTTGTAATTCATTTTGATAAAGGGATTTATCGGATTTTCTCTGCTGCCTTCATGCAGCTGTACACAGGCTTCATTCTCTTATGGAGACATATAAATCCATGGGTTTGAAGATTCTTACTAGTCAGGTTTATTCCTAGGCCTTGAATATAGGGTTGTTAGTCCATTTTGTTGAGCAAGGGGTAGGTCTTGACTATTACATATTTGACTTATGGAATGGTATCTGTGCGAATTTCTATCTCTGGTTTTATGCAGCACCCCAACTCACCTTTCCCCTTAAGCAAACATAAGTTGGTTTTCTAAATTTGAGACCCTGTTCTGTTTTGTAATTCAGTTCATGTGTAGCCAAGATTACATTCGGTGTATTAGTGATATCTTATGATGTTTCATTTTCTGTGTGACTTATTTCACTTAGAATCATCGTACCTGAATCCACTCATTATGCCCCGACGGGCCTGATGACATACATTTCATTGGAGAGTGATATTCCATTGTACATACGTACCACAACTTCTTTATCCATTTTTTGCTTTCTGCGATATTTAACTTGTACCGTAGACGAGGTTCTTGTAAACAGAGCCATCCAAAACATTGGGGTGTCTGTGTGTTTCTGATTTTAATTTCCCTAAGCTATAGGACCATAAGTGGAAGTGCCGTAGGCTCCGTTGCTTTGTTTTTTAGGTGTTTGAGGAAACACCATACACTTCTCCATAGTGGCTCTTGGCAATTTACATCCCGCCCATCAGTATGACAAGGCTCCCTGTTCTCTATGGCCTGTCCTGTATTTCTGGATTTTACACTTTTTTCAGATGGCCCTGTTGATCGGGGGGCAGTGAGACTTCCCTTGTAGTGCAGATTTACTTTACACGCTTGCTTGGTTGGCCAAAAAGGGCGTATGTGTTTATTCCTGAATATATTCAGGAAAAAACACATACGCCCTTTTTGGCCAAGTGCATCACTGTCGACATTCTGCCTCTTTTCCTATGCTTTAAGTGCAATTCCAGTTTACCCCCTGAAATCGTTTTCCTGAAATTCTGCCTCTCTTTCAAGTCCTCTTCGCTCACTTAGTGCAATATATTTTTGGACGATAGCTGTCATTCATAACTCTGCAGGTTTGTGAATTACAGTGCCCGTGAGCTCCTTTCTTCAACTCGTTTTCTTGTGAGCTGGCAGCAAAACGGCAGGATTGCTTTAGGCCCTAATCTCTTTCTGGCAGGGCACGCTGAGCCTTTGGTTAATTCCTCTTCCTGGTGGGAAATTAGCGTTACATTTGCCCGTGCAGACACCTACAGCTAGTCTCTCATTGATTCTCCCTATTCCTCTTCATCTTGCGCAGAAATTGCAAACTCTGCCAAACAGGAGGTTAAAGGCACTGACTCTCCAAGTGGGGAGAGTGTTAGGAAAGCGTCTGGAATGGTGAACCCAAGTACCAGGGGACAAAACTGAGATGCATTTAAAAACGTTTCCCACTCACATGGTGCACCATACTGTGGGTTTCCCATGCATGTTTTAGCTGAAGGAAGAATCCCTTTAACATGGAGAGTTGGGACCCATGGAAAGGGTACCATGCAGTATGACTTCAAAATGTCTGCATTTGCTCACCGAACCTCACCAATGCTATCAGCCCGAAGTGTCCAGCCTTATGTCTCACCCAGCTCTGGGTGTAGATGAGGTAAATCCAGGTTGCATCACAAGCCCTGAATGAATTATTTAAGAATTGCTCTCTATTTAACTCTCATTGTGTTTTGTATTTGAAAATTATTTTGATAATGGGATTTATCGGATTTTCACTTCTGCGTTTATGCCGCTGTGCACATGCTTGATTCTCTAACGGAGACATATAAATTCATGGGTTTTAAGATTCTTACTAGTCAGGTATATTCCTAGGCGTTGAATATGTGGTGTTGAGTCCATTTCCTTGAGCAAGGAGTAGGTTTTTTCTATTACATATTTGGCTTATGGAATGGTATCTGTGCTAATTTCAATCTCTGGTTTTATGCAGCACCCCAACTCACCTTTCCCCATAAGCAAGCATAAGTTGGTTTTCTAAATTTAAGACCCTGTTCTGTTTTGTAATTCAGTTCATGTGTAGCCAAGTTTACATTCCATGTATTAGTGATATCTTATGATGTTTCTTTTTCTGTGTGACTTATTTCACTTAGAATCATCGTACCTGAATCCACTCATTATGCCACTACGGGCCTGATGACATAGATTTCATTGCTGAGTGATATTCCATTGTACGTACGTACCATAACTTCTTTATCCATTTTTCGCTTTCTGGGATATTTAACTTGTACCGTAGATGAGGTTCTTGTAAACAGAGCCATCCCAAACTTTGGGTTGGATGTGTGTTTTTGATTTTAATGTCCCTAAGATACAGGACCATAAGTGGAAGTGCCATAGGCTGTGTTGCTTTGTTTCCTACGTGTTTCAGGAAACACCATACACTTCTCCAGAGTGGCTGTTGGCAATTTACATCCCGCCCATCAGCATAACAAGGCTCCCTGTTCTCCATGGCCTGTCCTGTCTTTCTGGATTTTACAATTTTTTCAGAAGGCCATGTTTACAGGGGAGTAGTGAGACTTCATTTTAGTGCAGACTTCCTTTACATGCTTGCTTGGTTTTCCAAAAAGTGCGTATGCATTTTTTCCTGAATATATTCAGGAAAAAACGCATACGCCCTTTTTGGCCAAGTGCATCATTGTCGACATTCTGCCTATTTTCCTATGCTGTAAGTGCAATTCTAGTGTACCCCTCAAATCGTTTTTCTGAAATTCTGCCCCTCTTTCAAGGCCTTTTCGCAGACTTAATTTAAGATATTTTTGGACGATAGCTATCATTCATAACTCTGCAGGTTTGTAAATTACAGTGTCCCTGAGCTCCTTTCTTCAACTCGTTTTCTTGTGAGTTGGCACCAAAACCGCAGGATTGTTTAGGCACTAATCTGTTTCCGGCAGGGCATGCTGAGCCTTTGGTTAATTCCTCTTCCTGGTGGGAAATGAGCATTACATTTGCCCGTGCAAACACCTACAGCTAGTCTCTCATTGGTTCTCCCTATTCCTGTTCATCTTGCACAGAAATTGCAAACTGTGCCAAACAGGAATTTAAAGGCACTGACTCTCCAAGTGGGGAGAGGGTTAGTACAGCGTCTGGAATGTTGAACCCGAGTACCAGGGGACGAAAACTGAGATGCATTTGAAAACGTTTCCCAATCACACGGTGGACCATACTCTGGGTTTCTCATGCATCATTTAGCTGAAGGAACAATCCCTTAAACCTGGAGAGTTGGGACCCATGGAAAGGGTACCATGCAGTATGACTTCAAAGGGTCTGCGTTTGCTCACCGAACCTCACCAATGCTATCAGCCCGAAGTGTCCAGCCTTATGTCTCACCCAGCTCTTGGTGTAGATGTGGTAAATCCAGGTTGCATCACAAGACCTGAATGAATTATTTAAGAATTGCTCTCTATTTTACTGTCATTGTGTTTCGTATTTGAGAATTATTTTGATAATGGGATTTATCGAATTTTCACTGCTGCGTTTATGCCGCTGTACACACGCTTGATTCTCTTACGGAGACATATAAATTCATGGGTTTGAAGATACTTACTAGTCACGTATATTCCTAGGCATTGAATATGGGGTGTTGAGTCCATTTCGTTGAGCAAGGAGTAGGTCTTGTCTATTACATATTTGGCTTATGGAATGGTATCTGTGCTAATTTCAATCTCTGGTTTTATGCAGCACCCCAACTCACCTTTCCCCATAAGCAAGCATAAGTTGGTTTTCTAAATTTAAGACCCTGTTCTGTTTTGTAATTCAGTTCATGTGTAGCCAAGTTTACATTCCGTGTATTAGTGATATCTTATGATGTTTCTTTTTCTGTGTGACTTATTTCTCGTAGAATCATCGTACCTGAATCCACTCATTATGCCGCTACGGGCCTGATGACGTAGATTTCATTGCTGAGTAATATTCCATTGTACGTACGTACCACAACTTCTTTATCCATTTTTCGCTTTCTGGGATACTTAACTTGTACCGTAGACGAGGTTCTTGTAAACAGAGCCGTCCCAGACATTGGGGTGGATGTGTGTTTTTGATTTTAATGTCCCTAAGCTACGGGACCATATGTGGAAGTGCCATAGGATGTGTTGCTTTGTTTCCTACGTGTTTCAGGAAACACCATACACTTCTCCAGAGTGGCTGTTGGCAATTTACATCCCGCCCATCAGCATAACAAGGCTCCCTGTTCTCCATGGCCTGTCCTGTCTTTCTGGATTTTACACTTTTTTCAGATTGCCCTATTGACCGGGGGGCAGTGAGACTTCCCTTGTAGTGCAGATTTCCTTTACACGCTTGCTTGGTTGGCCAAAAAGGGCGTATGCATTTTTTCCTGAATATATTCAGGAAAAAACGCTTACCCCCTTTTTGGCCAAGTGCATCATTTTCGACATTCTGCCTCTTTTCCTATGCTTTAAGTGCAATTCCAGTCTACCTCCAGAAATCGTTTTCCTGAAACTCTGCCCCTCTTTCAAGTCCTCTTTGCAGACTTACTGCAATATATTTTTGGACGATAGCTGTCATTCATAACTCTGCAGGTTTGCGAAGTACAGTGCCCCTGAGCTCCTTTCTTCAACTCGTTTTCTTGTGAGCTGGCAGCAAAACCACAGTATTGCTTTAGGCCCTAATCTCTTTCCAGCAGGGCACGCTGAGCCTTTGGTTAATTCCTCTTCCTGGTGGGAAATGAGCGTTACATTTGCCCATGCAGAGACCTACAGCTAGTCTCTGATTGGTTCTCCCTATTCCTGTTCATCTTGTGCAGAAATTGCAAACTGTGCCAAACAGGAGGTTAAAGACTCTGACTCTCCAAGTGGGGAGAGTGTTAGGAAAGCGTCTGGAATGGTGAACCCGAGTACAAGGGGATGAAAACTGAGATGCATTTGAAAACGTTTCCCAATCACACGGTGGACAATACTCTGGGTTTCCCATGCATGTTTTAGCTGAAGGAAGAAATCCTTAAACCTGGAGAGTTGGGACCCATGGAACGGGTACCATGCAGTATGCCTTCAAAGGTTCTGCATTTGCTCACCGAACGTCACCAATGCTATCAGCCCGAAGTGTCCAGCCTTATGTCTCACCCAGCTCTGGGTGTAGATGTGGTAAATCCAGGTTGCATCACAAGCCCAGAATGAATTATTTAAGAATTGCTCTCTATTTCACTATCATTGTGTTTTGTTTTTGAAATTTATTTTGATAATGGGATTTATCGGATTTTCACTGCTGCGTTTATGCCACTCTACACATGCTTGATTCTCTTACGGAGACATATAAATCCATGGGTTTTAAGATTCTTACTAGTCAGGTATATTGCTAGTTGTTGAATATGGGGTGTTGATTCCATTTCGCTGAGCAAGTAGTAGGTCTTGTGCATTATATATTTGGCTTATGGAACGGTATCGGTGCTAATTTCAATCTCTGGTTTTATGCATCACGCCAACACACCTTTCCCCATAAGCAAGCATAAGTTGGTTTTCTGAATTTGAGATCCTATTCTGTTTTATAATTCAGTTCATGTGTAGCCAAGTTTACATTCCATGTTTTAGTGATATCTTATGATGTTTCTTTTTCTCTGTGACTTATTTCACGTAGAATCATCGTACCTGAATCCACTCATTATGCCGCTACGAGCCTGATGACATAGATTTCAATCGTGAGTGATATTCCATTGTACGTACGTACCACCACTTCTTTATCCATTTTTTGCTTTCTGGGATATTTAACTTGTACCATAGACGACGTTCTTGTAAACAGAGCCATCCCAAACTTTGGGATGGCTGGGTGTTTTTGATTTTAGTTTCCCTAAGCTATAGGACCATAAGTGGAAGTTCCATAGGCTGTGTTGCTTTGTTTCCTACATGTTTCAGGAATCACCATACACTTCCCCAGAGTGGCTGTTGGCAATTTACATCCCGCACATCAGCATAACAAGGCTCCCTATTCTCCATGGCAGGTCCTGTATTTCAGGATTTTACACTTTTTTCAAATGGCCCTTTTAACTGGAGGGCAGTGAGACTTCATTGTAGTGCAGATATCCTTTACACCCTTTCTTGTTTGGCCAAAAAGGGCGTATGCATTTTTTCCTGAATATATTCAGGAAAAAACGCATACGCCCTTTTTGGCCAAGTGCATCATGGTCGACATTCTGCCTCTTTTCCTATGCTTTAATTGCAATTCCAGTCTACCCCCTGAAATCATTTTCCTGAAATTCTGCCCCACTTTCAAGTGCGCCTCACAGAGTTATTTTAATATATTTTTGGACAATAGCTGTCATTCATAACTCTGCAGGTTTGTGAATTACAGTGCCCCTGAGCTCCTTTCTTCAACTCCCTTTCTTGTGAGCTGGCTGCAAAACCGCAGAATTGATTCAGGCCATAATCGCTTTCCGGCAGGGCACGCTGAGCCTTTGGTTAATTCCTCTTCCTGGTGGGAAATGATAGTTAAATATGGCCGTCCAGACACCTGCCTCACTCCCACCACCTTGGTGATGTGTGTCCTCTGGTTTGAGACCACATGTGCTGGCTTGCTCACCTTTAAATGATGTGGCCCCAATGGTGTGAGGAAACTCCAGCCTGGTTCCCATCCCCTTGATGATGTGTGCCCTCTGGTGAGAGTGTCATCCTGGCTGGTTTCCTCACCCTTCTGTGACATTTACCGTCTGCTGTGAGGTCACTCCTGCCTGGCTGGCACACGTCACCTTGGCGACGTGGGCCCTCAGTTGGGATTTCGTCCCTGATGGGAGTTTCCTCCATTCGGTAATGAGGGCCCTCTGGCGTCATGCCCTAACTCCTGGGCTCCCAAACTTTTCTGATGTGTGCCCTGTGGTGCGAGTACACTCCTGCCAGGTTCCCAACCCCATGGGAATGTGGGTCTTCTGCTCTGTGGACACAACGGCTGGGTTGTTCACAGTTTCATGATGAGGGCCCTCTTTTTTGAGTTCACACCGGCCGGGATCCCATAGCCTCGCTGCTCCTTGGCACCGGCTGGGACGTTCCAACTGCGGGATTCCTCACCTTTTTTATTCTATGGGCCCTCTGTTTTGAGGCTACTCCTGCCTGCCTCCCTCCCAGACCCTTGGTGATGTGTGTCCTCTTGTTTGAGGCCACGTGTGTAGGGTCACTCACCTTTCTATGATATGGCCCAAAAGGTGTGAGGACACTCCTGCCTGGTTCACATCCCCTTGGAGTTGTGGGCCCTCTGGTGAAAGTCTGATCCTTGCTGGGTTCCTGACCCTTCTTTGAGGTGGGCACTCTTCTGTGAGGTAACTCCTCCTGGCTTGCTCCCATTGCATTGGTGATGTCGGCCATCTGGTGGCAGTTGGAGCCTGCTGGAAGCCTCCTCTCCTAGGTGATGAGGGCCCTCTGGCATCAGGCTCTAACTGCTGGGCACCCCACGTTTTCTGACTGGGCCCAGTGATGCCAGGACACTCCTGTAAGGTTCCCATCCCTATGGGGATGTGGGCCTTCTGCTCTGTGGTCCCAAAGCTTTGGTTGCTCACAGTTTCGTGATGTTGGTTCTCTGGTGTTAGTTCACTCAGGCCTAGATCCCATAGCCTCTGTGCTCTGGGCCGACTGCTGGGAGGTTCCAACTCCTGGATTCCGCACCTTTTTTATACTTTGGGCCCTGTGTTGTGAGGCTCCTCCTGCCTGCCTCACTCCAAGCCCCTTGGTGATGTAGGTCCTCTTGTTTGAGGCCACATGTGCCGGTTGCCTCACCTTTTAGGTATGTGAACCCATTGGTGTGAGGACACTCGTGACTGGTTCCCATCCTCTTGTTGATGTGGGCCCTCTGGTGAGAGTCTGTCCCTGGCTTGATTCCTCGCACTTCTGGGAGGTGGGTCCTCTGCTGTGAGGTCACTCCTGCCTGGGGGGCACACGTCGCCTTGGCCACATGGGCCCTCTGGTTGCAGTTGGAGCGTGCTGGGAGCATTCGCCTCTTGGTGATGAGGACACTCTTGTGTCAGGCCCTAACTGCTGGGTAACCACATTTTCTGATACGTGCTAAGAGGTGAGAGGACACTCCTGCCAGGTTCCCATCCCCATGTGGTTTTGGGCCTTCTGCTCTGGGGTCACAACGGCTTGGTTGCTCACAGTGTCAGGATGTGGGCCCTCCGCTGTGAGTTCAATCCGGCATGGATCCCATAGCCTCGGTGCTCTGGGATAACTGCTTGGAGCTTCCAACTGCTGGATTCCTCACCTTTTTCTTCTATATGCACTGTGTTGGGTGAAACCCCCACCCTGCCTCACTGCGAACCCCTTTTTGATCTGGGTCTTCTGGTTCGAGGCCACATGTGCTGGGTTCCTCACCTTTCAATGATGTGCCCCACTGGTCTCAGAACACTCCCACCTGGTTCCCATCCCCTTGGTGATGTGGGCCCTCTGGTGAGAGTCTGATGCTGGTTGGGTTCCTCACACTTCTGTGAGCTTGGCCCTCTGCTCTGAAGTCACTCCTGCCTAGCTGACACACACCGCCTTGGTGACGTCGGCCTTCTGGTGGCAGTTGGAATGTGCTGGGAACCTCCTCCCCTCGGTGATGAGGGCCATCTCGCGTCAGGCCCTAACTGCTGGGCACCCACATTTTCTGATACGTACTAAGTGGTGAGAGGACACTCCTGCCAGGCTCTCATCACCATGGGGATGTGGGACTTCTGCTCTGATGTCCAAAAGGCTGGGTTGCTCAGTTTCACGATGTGGGCCCTCTGTTGTGAGTTCACTGCCACCTGGATCCCAGAGACTGGGTGCTGTGGGCCAACTGCTGGGAGGTTGCAACTGCTGGATTCCTCACATTTTTTATTCTATGGGCCCTGCGTTGTGAGGCTAGTCCTGCCTGCCTCACTCCGAGCCCCTTGGAGATGTGGGTCCTCTGGTTTAGGCCACATGTTCTGGGTTCCTCACTTTTCTATGATTTGGCCATACTGGTGTGAGGCCACTCCTGCCTGGTTCTGATCCCCTTGGTGATGTGGGCTCTCTGGTGAGAGTCTTATCCTGGCTGGGTTCCTCCCCCTTCTGTGACGTAGGCCCTCTGCTGTGAGGTCACTCCTGCCTGGCTGACGCATGTCACCTTGGCGACGTGGGCCTTCAGTTGGGAGTTGCTGCCTGCTAGGAGTCTGCTCCCCTCGATAATTAGGGCCGTCTGGCGTCAGGCCCAAACTCCTGGGCTCCCAAAATTTTCTGATGTGTGCCCTGTGGTGCGAGTACACTCCTGCCAGCATACCAACCCCATGGGAATATGGGCCTTCTGTTCTGTGGTCCCAACAGCTGTGTTGTTCACAGTTTCATGATGAGGCCCTCTGTTGTGAGTTCACACCGGCCGGGATCCCATAGCCTCGCTGCTCCTTGCCACATGCTAGGAGGTTCCAACTGCAGGATTCCTCACCTTTTTTATTCTATGGGCCTCTCTTTTGAAGCTCCTCCTGCCTGCCTCATTCCCAGCCCCTTGGAGATGTGGGTCCTCTTGTTTAGGCCAAATGTTCTGCGTTCCTCACCTTTTTATGATTTGGCCACACTGGTGTGAGGCCACTCCTGCCTGGTTTGCTCCCGTTGCCTTGGTGACGTCGGACCTCTGGTGGCAGTTGGAGCCTTCTTGTACCCTCCTCTCCAAGGTGATGAGGGCCCTCTTGCGTCAGGCCCTAACCACTGGGTACCCACATTTTCTGATACGTGCTATGTGGTGAGAGGACACTCCTGCCATGTTCCCATCCCCATGCGGTTCTGGGCCTACTGCTCGGGGGTCAAAACGGCTGTGTTGCTCACAGTGTCAGGATGTGGGCCCTCTTCTGTGAGTTCACTCCAGCATGGATACCATAGCCTCGGTGCTCTGGGATAACTGCTTGGAACTTCCAACGGCTGGATTCCTCATCTTTTTTCTTCTATGTGCACTGTGTTGTGAGACACCTCTTCCCTGCCTCCTTCCGAGCCCCTTTTTGATTTGGGTCTTCTGGTTCGAGGCCACATGTGCTCTGTTCCTCACCTTTAAATGATGTGGCCCCACTGGCCTCAGAAGACTCCTGCCTGCTTCCCATCCCCTTGGTGATGTGGGCCCTCTGGTGAGAGTCTGATCCTGGTTGGGTTCCTCACACTTCCGTGAGCTTGGCCCTCTGCTCTGAGGTCACTCCTGCCTGGTTGGCACACCTCGCCTTGGCGACGTAGGCCCTCTGGTGGCAGTTGGAGCGCGCTGGGAACCTCCTAACCTCGGTGATGAGGGCCCTGTCGGGTCAGGCCCTAACTGCTGAGTTCCCACATTTTCTGATATGTACTAAGTGGTGCGAGGACACTCCTGCCAGGTTCCCATCCCCATGGGGATGTGGCGCTTCTGCTCTGATGTCCAAAAGGCTGGGTTGCTCAAAGCTTCATGATGTGGGCCGTCTGCTGTGAGTTCACTGCGGCCTGGATCGCATAGACTGGGTGCTCTGGGCCACCTGCTGGTATGTTTCAACTGCTGGATTCCTCACATTTTTTATACTTGGGCCCTGCATTGTGAGGCTAGTCCTGCCTGCCTCACTCTGAGCCCCTTGGAGATGTGGGTCCTCTGGTTTAGGCCACGTGTTCTGGGTTCCTCACCTTTCTATGATTTGGCCACACTGGTGTGAGGCCACTCCTGTCTGGATCCGATCCCCTTGGTGATGTGGGCCCTCTGGTGAGAGTCTTATCCTGGCTGGGCACCTCACCCTTCTGTGACGTAAGCTCTCTACTATGATGTCACTCCTGCCTGGCTGGCGCACGTCACCTTGGCGATGTGGGCCCTCAGTTGGGAGTTGGTGCCTGTTGGGAGTCTCCTCCCCTCGGTAATGAGGGCCCTCTGGCGTCAGGCCCTAACTCCTGGGCTCCCATACATTTCTGATGTGTGCCCTCTGGTGGGAGTACACTCCTTCCAGGTTCCCAACCCCACGTGAATGTGGGCCTTCTGCTCTGTGGTCCCAACCGCTGGGTTGTTCACAGTTTCATGATGAGAGCCCTCTGTTGTGAGTTCACACCGCCTGGGATCCCATAGCCTCGCTGCTCCTTGCCGACTGCTGGGAGGTTCCTATTTCGGGATTCCTCACCTTTTTTATTTTATGGACCGTCTGTTGTGAGTCTCCTCCTGCATGCCTCACTCCCAGCCCCTTCGTGATGTGTGTCCCCTTGTTTGAGGCCACATGTCCTGGATTCCACACCTTTCGATGATGTGGCCCCACTGGTGTGAGGGCACTCCTGCCTGGTTCACATCCACTTGGTGATACGGGCCCTCTGGTGAGAGTCTGATCCTGGTTGGGTTCGTCACACTTCTGTGAGGTGGGCCCTCTGCTCTGAGGCCAATCCTGCCTTTGTGGCACACCCCGCCTTGGCGACATCGGCCGTCTGGTGGCAGTTGGATCCTGCTGGGAGACTCCTACCTTTGGTGATGAGGGCGCTCTGGCGTCAGGCCCTAACTGCTGACCTCCCCACATTTTCTGATGTGTGCCCACGTGTTCGATGACACTCCTGCCAGGTTCCCATCCCCATGGGGATGTGGGCCTTCTGCTCTGAGGTCCCAATGGCTGGGTTGCTCACAGTATCTTGATGTGGGCCCTCTGCTGTGAGTTCACTGCAGCCTAGATCCCATAGACTCGGTGCCCTGGGCCGCCTACTGGGAGGTTCCAATTACTGGATTCCTCACCTTTTTTATTCTATGGGCCCTGTGTTGTGAGGCTACTCCTACCTGCCTCACTCCGAGCCCCTTGGAGATGTGGGTCCTCTGGTTTGAGGCCACATGTGCTGGGTTCCTCACCTTTCTATGATGTGGCCACACTGGTGTTAGGACACTCCTGCATGGTTCCGATCCCCTTGGTGCTGTGGGCCCTCTGGCGACCGTCTTATCCTGGCTGGGTTCCTCACCTTTCTGTGAGGTAGGCCCTCTGCTGTGAGGTCACTCCTGCCTGGCTGGCACACGTCACTTTGGCGACGTGGGCCCTCAGTTGTGTGTTGGTGCCTGCTGGGAGTCTCCTTCCCTCGGTAATGAGGGCCCTGTGGCGTCAGACCCTAACTCCTGGGCTCTCAAAATTTTCTGATGTGCGCCCTGTGGTGCCAGTACACTCCTGTCAGGTTCCCAAACCCATGGGAATGTGGGCCTTCTGCTCTGAGGTCCCAACGTCTGGGTTTCTCACAGTTTCATGATGAGGGCCCTCTGGTGTGAGTTCACCCAGCCTGGATCCCATAGCCTCGCTCTTCCTGGCCGCCTGCTGGGAGGTTCCAACTGCGGGATTCCTCACCGTCTTTATTCTATGGGCCCTCTGTTTTGAGGCTCCTCCTGCCTGCCTCACTCCCAGCCCCTTGTTGATGTGTGTCCTCTGATTAGAGGCCACGTGTGCTGGGTCCCTCACCTTACGATGATGTGGCCCCACTGGTGTGAGGGTACTTGTGCCTGGTTCCCCTCCCCTTGGAGATATGGGCCTTCTGGTGAGAGTCTGATCCTGGCTGGGTTCCTCACACTTCTGTGAGGTTGGCCCTCTGCTGTGAGGTAACTCCTGCCTGGCTTCCCATTGCCTTGGTGACGTCGGCCCTCTGGTGGCAGTTGGAACCTATTGGGAGCCTCCTCCCCTCGGTGATGAGGGCCCTCTGGCGTCAGGCCGTAACTGCTGGGCTCCCCACGTCTTCTGATGTGAGCCCAGTGATAACAGAACACTCCTATAAGGTTCCCATCCCCATGGGGATGTGGGCCTTCTGCTCTGTGGTTCCAACGCCTGGGTTGCTCACAGTTTCATGACATAGGCTCTCTGGTGTTAGTTCGCTCAGGCCGGGATCCCATAGCCTCTGTGCTCTGGGCAGCCTGCTGGAAGATTCCAACTGCTGGATACCTCACCTTTTTTATTCTTTAGGCCCTGTGTTGTGAGGCTCCTCCTGCCTGCCTCACTCCCAGTCCCTTGGTCATGTGGGTCCTGTAGTTTGAGGCCACATGTGCCGCTTTACTCACCTTTTAGTGATGTGGACCCACTGGTGTGAGGACACTCCTGCCTGGTTCCCATCCCCTTGGTGATGTGGGCCGTCTGGTGAGAGTCTTATCCTGTCTGGTTTCGTCACCTTTCTGTGAGTTGGTCCCTCTGCTCTGAGGTCACACCTGCCTGGCTTGCTCCCGTTGCCTTGGTGACGTCGGCCCTCTGGTGGCAGTTGGAGCTTGCTGGGAGCCTCCTCCCCTCGGTGATGAGGGCTCTGTGGCATCAGTCAATAACTGCTGGGCTCCCCATATTTTCTGATGTTTGCCCACTGGTGCGATGACACTCCTGCCGGGTTCCAATCCCCATGTGGATGTGCGCCTTCTGCTGTGAGGTCCCAACGTTTGGGTTGCTCACAGTTTAATGATGAGGGCCCTCTGGTGTGAGTTCATTCCGGACTGGATCCCATAGCCTCGCTGCTCCTGGCTGCCTGCTGGGAGGTTCCAACTGCGGGATTCCTCACCTTTTTTATTCTATGGGCCCTCTGTTTTGAGGCTCCTCCTGCCTGCCTCACTCCCAGCCCCTTGGTGATGTGTGTCCTCTGGTTTGAGGCCACATGTGCTCTGTTCCTCAACTTTCGATGATGTGGTCCCACTGGTGTGAGGACACTCCTGCCTGGTGCCCATCCCCTTGGTGATGTGGGCCCTCTGGTGAGAGTCTGATCGTGGCTGGGTACCTCACCCTTCTGTGAGGTGGGCCCTCTGACATGAGGTCACTCCTGCCTTGCTGGCACACGTCGCCTTGGTGACATGGGCCCTTTGTTGGCCATTGGAGTGTGCTGGGAGCCTCCTCCCCTCTTTATGAGGGCCCTGGATAAAACGCATATGCCCTTCTTGGCCAAGTGCATCATTGTCGACGTACTGCCTCTTTTCCTATGCTTTAAATGCAATTACTGTCTACCTCCTGAAATCGGTTTCCTGCAATTCTGCCCCACTTTCAAGTCTGCTTCGCAGCCTTACTTCAATATATTTTTGGAAGATAGCTGTCATTGATAACTGCAGGTTTGTGAATGACAGTGCCCCTGAGCTCTTTTTTTCAACTAGCTTTCTTTTGAGCTGGCCGCAAAACTGCAGGATTGCTTCAGGCCCTAACCTTGTTCCAGCATGGCACGCTGAGCCTTTGGTTCATTCCTCTTCCTGGTGGGAAATGAGAGTTAAATTTGCCTGTGCAGACAGCTACAGCTACTCTCTCATTAGTTCTCCCTATTCCTGTTCATGTTCCACAGAAATTGCAAACTTTGCCAAACAGGAGGTTAAAGGCACTGACTCTTCAAGTGGGGAGAGTGTTAGAAAAGCGTCTGGAATGGTGAACCTGACTACCAGGGGACGAAAACTGAGATGCAATTAAAAACGTTTCCCGATCACATGTTGGACCATATTCTGGGTTCCCCATGCATGTTTTAGCTGAAGAAAGAATCCCTTAAACCTGGAGAGTTTGGACCTATGGAATGGTTACCATGCAGTAAGCCTTCAAAGGGTCTGCATTTGCTCACCGAACCTCACCAATCCTATCAGCTCCAAGTGTCCAGCCTTATGTCTCACCCAGGTCTGGGTGTAGATGTGGTAAATACAGGTTGCATCACAAACCCTGAATGATTTAAGAATTGCTCTCTATTTCACTGTCATTGTGTTTGTTTTTGAAATTTATTTTGATAATGGGATTTAGCTGATTTTCACTGCTGCGTTTATGCCGCTGTACACATGATTGATTCTCTTACGGAGACATATAAATACATAGGTTTTAAGATACTTACTAGTCAGCTATATTCCTAGGCGTTGAATATGCGTTGTTGAGTCCATTTCATTCAGCAAGGAGTAGGTCTTGTCTATTATATATTTGGCTTATGGAACGGTATCTGTGCTAATTTCAATCTCTGGTTTTATGCAGCACCCCAACTCACCTTTCCCCTTAAGCAAGGATAAGTTGGTTTTCTAAATTTGAGTCCCTCTTCTGTTTTATAAATATGTTCATGTGTAGCCAAGTTTACATTCCGTGTATTAGTGATAACTTCTGATGTTTCTTTTTCTGTGTGACTTATTTCACGTAGAATCATCGTACCTGTATCCACTCATTATGCTGCTACGGGCCTGATGACATAGATTTCATTGCTGAGTGATATTCCATTGTACGTAGGTACCACTACTTGTTTACTCATTTTTCGATTTCTGGGATATTTATCTTGTACCGTAGGCGAGGTTCTTGTAAACAGAGCCGTCCCAAACTTTGGGGGGGCTGTGTGTTTTTGATTTTAATTTCCCTAAGCTATAGGACCATAAGTGGAAGTGCTCTAGGCTCTATTTCTTTGTCTTTTAGAAGTTTCAGGAAACACCATACACTTATCTAGAGTGGCTGTTGGCAATTTACATCCTGCCCACCAGCATAACAAGTCTCCCTGTTCTCCATGGCCTGTCCTGCCTTTCTGGATTTTACACTTTTCTCAGATGGCCCTTTGACTGGTGGGAAGTGAGACTTCGTTGTACTGCAGATTTCCTTAGCACGCTTGCTTGGTTGGCCATAAAGGGCATATGGGTTTTTTCCTGAATATATTCAGGAAAAAACGCATACGCCCTTTTTCGCCAAGTGCATCATTCTTGACGTTCTGCCTCTTTTCCTATGCTTTAAATGGAATTCCAGTCTACCTCCTGAAATCGGTTTCCTGCAATTCTGCCCTGCTTTCAAGTCCTCTTCGCAGCCTTACTTCAATATATTTTTGGACGAAATCTGTCATTTATAACTCTGCAGTTTTGTGAATTACAGTGCCCCTGAGCTCCTTTCTTCAACTCGCTTTCTTGTGAGCTGGCCGCAAAACCTTAGGATTGCTTCAGTCCCTAATCTGGTTCCCACATGGCACGCCGAGCCTTTGGTTAATTCCTCTTCCTAGTGGGAAATGAGAGTTAAATTTGCCCGTGCAGACACCTACAGCTAGTCTCTCATTGGTTCTCCCTATTCCTGTTCGTCTTCCGCAGAAATTGCAAAATGAGCTAAACAGGAGTTTAAAGGCACTGACTCTCCAAGTGGGGAGAGTGTTAGTAAAGCGTCTGGAATGGTGAACCCGAGTACCAGGGGACGAAAACTGAGATGCATTTAAAAACGTTTCCCGATCACTCCATGGACCATACTCTGGGTTCCCCATGCATGTTTAGCTGAAGGAAGAATCCCTTAAACCTTGAGAGTTGGGACCCATGGAATGGGTACCATGCAGTGTTACTAAAAGGGTCTGCATTTGCTCACCGAACCTCACCAAACGTATCATCCCCAAGTGCCCCGCCTTCTGTCTCAACCAGCTCTGGATGTAGATGTGGTAAATCCAGGTTGCATCACAAGCCCTGAATGAATTATTTAAGAACTGCTCTCTATGTCACTGTCATTGTGTTTTGTTTTCGAAATTTATTTTGATAATTGGATTTAGCTGATTTTCACTGCTGCGTTTATGTCGCTGTACACATGCTTGATTCTCTTATGGAGACATATAAATCCGTAGGTTTTAAGACTCTTACTAGTCAGGTATATTCCTAGGTGCTGAATATGGGGTGTTGGGTCCATTTCGTTGACCAAGGAGTAGGTTTTGTCTATTATATATTTGGCTTATGGAACCGTATCTGTGCTAATTTCAATCTCTGGTTTTATGCAGCACCCCAACTCACCTTTCCCCTTAAGCAAGCATAAGTTGGTTTTTTAAATTTGAGAACCCGTTCTGTTTTGTAATTCAGTTCATGCGTAGCCAAGTTTACAATCCATGTATTAGTGATATCTTATGTCTTTTCCTTTTTGTATTATGTGACTTCATATGATCATACGTAACTCCTCTGGAGTTGTTACAAATGGCCATATTTCATTGATTTCCAGGCTGAGTAATATTCCACTCTACATAAGTACCACATCTCAATCCATTTTTTCCCTCCAGAGACATTCAAGTTATATCCTAGTCGAGGTTCTTTTACACAGAGAGGCGGTAAATATTGGGGTGACTGTGTCCTCTCGATTTTTGTTTTTCCCAGGATATACGTCCATGAGTGCAAGTGCCCTGTGCTCTGTAGCTCATTTTTTAGATGCTATAGTAAACACAATACACTTCTCCAGAGTGACCGTTGGCAACATACATTTCCACTATAAGCCTCACAGGTCTCCCTTTTCTCCTTGCCCTGTCCTGCATTTCTGGTGTTTACACTTTATGAGGACGGCTCTTCTGACTGATGCGAAGTGATATCTTTTGTAGTATTGATTTCCAGTGCCCACCTGTTTGGTTGGCTAAAAATATGTGTGCCCTTTCCTTGAATGTACACAGAAAGAGACGCATACACCCTTTTTGGCCAAGTGCAATGTTGGCAATGTTCAGCCCCTTTTCTTGTGCTTAATGGTGAGTCCTTTCTACCTCTTCCAATCCCTTTCCTGCCATTCTCTGTTGCTTACAAGTCCTTTTCTCTGACTTTCCTCAAGACATTTTTCAGTGATAGATATTTTCAACTCTGCAGTTTCGTGAATTTTAGTGTCCCTGAGTTCCATTTTTCAACTTGTGTTTATGGGAACTGGCCACAAAGCAGCGGGATTTCCTCAAGCCCTATTCTGTTTCCATGGGCAGCCCTAGCGTTTGGTCAATTCGTCTTCCTGATTGGAAATTAGAGTGACTTGTGCCTGTCCGAACACCTAGGACTTGTCTCTCATTGTTCCTCCTCCTTCCGCTTCATCCTCTGGAGAAATTCCAAACTGTACACAACAGGGTGTTGACAGTGCTGAAATCTCCAAGTGGGGAGACTGTTAGTAAAGACGCTGGAGGGGTGAACCCGAGTACCAGGAGATGAGGAGATGAGATGCCTTTTCCTAACTCTTCCCGATCAGACGGTATACCATCCTCTGGGTGTGACAGGCATGTTTTAGCTGTAGGAAGGATCCCATTCATGTGAGGAGAACACCAGGGCTTTTTCTAAATCAGTGTCTCTCCGCAACCCAAACTGGGGAATTTTTTAAGCTACGGCTACACGTATGTTCATTAAGGGCCTTGGGAAGTAGGCAGAGTCCAAACTTTAGATGATTCAAGTCTTCCTGGTCAGAAGCACTCACCACCAGCTTCCCTTAGGTTCCATTTTAACTGTCATTGATAGATGATGTCAATAAAAATATCTATTCTTTTTCAGATTATTTCCCCTTATAGGTTATTGCAAGATACTGAGTGTAGTTCCCTGTGCTATACAGTAGTTCCTTGTTGATGATCGATTTTATACATAGCAGTGTGTATGTGTTAATCCCAAACTGTTAATTTATCCCTCCTCCCAACTTTCCCCTTTGGTAATAATAAATTATAAGATTTTATACTTCTCAGAAATGGGGGAGCTGAAAGAGAGGTATCATTTTCAATGGAAAAGCATTTAAAACAAGATTGAAGCTTTAACCAAGATTATTAGGTGTACATCCTTGGAAAGAAATCACTTCGTTTCTCTAATATTGACCTGACAAATAAGACAAAACTTTTCACTGAACTTGCTTATAATAAAGTGATGGAAATATCAAATGGAAGTGTTAGAAACATCTTATTTTACCAGAGCCTTATACACTGTTCTATGTTAATTACAGTTTGGCTCACACATCTGTTCATTGAAGTTACAAGGTTCTCAATTTCTGTTACTGATCTTCCAGAGTGGACCCCAACAAGTGTCCCCCTGCCCAGGGTCATTGGAGCCAACAGATCGAGACTGAGTTTGGTTCAGAAGCAAAGGAAACTTTATATTTTGATCAGATAATGGAGAGGTGAGAGCATGTGCTACCCTGTGGGCTGTGGGCTGGGCTGCTGTGTAGAGATCCTGTCAGAGTCAGTGGGAGGGAGGGGGCGGAGCTCTTGAGGGCCCGGTTGGCTGCAGCTCAGGCTCTATATCACGGAGTGTGCACTGTGCCCCAGGAGCTGATGTGTCGACCCAGCCATTCTGCACTAGAAAATCTGGTCTGAAGTGCCAGGTGTGGAACCTCTGTATGCGGGACCCTAGGAGCACGTGAAATTAGACAAAGCACAAAGGATAAAAAAGGTTAGACTTTATTTTATTGCCCAGATTCTATTTTTATCTCCCAGGTATTTTTAAGGGGCTTTGCCTGGGACAAATCCCTCTTCTGCATTTTGTCCCCTTCCTCATTCTTAGAGTGCTGAGGGTGCAGACCCTTCATCTGTAACTGCTGAGTGCTGAGTTAGGAGCCCTCATACCCGTGGGCGAGGGTCAGAACTTCTCCCCAGCAGCCTCCAGGTGACGTTGATTGTCCCCAGGCCTCCTGCCTCCCTGCTCGTCTGCCTGAGCACAAGTATTGGTAGTGTTATAGATTCTAATGACCTTTAAGGGTCCAGGAAGGAGATGTGCAGTGACGCTGTGAGGTCCAGTTTCACCCTGCCCCACATTTGTTCTGCCACCTTAGGCTGACCGTTTCTGCCAGCCTAGATGCTCTGACCAGTAGTCTGCGCTTTCTTCAATTAGGCCCCTGAATTAACGGAAAAACAGCACCAGGTGTCAGGACCCTGCCTGCTCAACTCCCAGACAGTCCAGGGTCAGTGGTGATGAAGGACCACGATGGCCACTGAGTCAACAGCCTTTTGAAGTAAACAGGAGTCCAGCCGGTCTTATTGACCACCATCATCACAGTGTCTGTTGGCTTTTCTATGGTGACAGCGTGATATACGGTTCCCCCGCCAAGATTATTAACTCCCCTCTTGGTGCAGTAAGTCCTGCAAGCAGTAGTCTACTCTTTTGGGACACACTCTTGTTGTTTTATGAGAGAAACTCCAGGTCAAGTGATGGTCACACGAGTTGTCATGGTGCATCTTTGCCCCGGTTATCTCTCTGGAGGTTGGAGTTGGAGGGCCTCCTCACTCAAGGTCAGTGTGCCCACAGAGCAAACCCTGCAACTTCAGGGCATGGTTGGGGGTTAGGATCACCACGTGGGGTCCTTTTCCCTTAGGAGGGAGGTGGCCTTTTGGGCTGCTGATTTCCAGGTTTTTAGATACCGCCAGTATTTTGGCCAGATGTGGCGGTGGGCCAAGCCCCTTGGTGACCGTAGTTTATCCTACCTGGATGGCATTCTTGCATTGTTCCATTTCAAGTGGTCCCAGTTTTTGCACTAATACTCCAATGGCGATTCACCTTTCACCAGGAATGTAAAGGTCAAAGGGTTTAGCTAAATTAGGGAGTTCCAGGGCAAGGGTCTGAATTGACTGCTCTTTCCATTCTTGAAAGGCCACTTCTGGATTCTATTCAAAAGGATCATCAACTTTTCCTTTCAGTATTTCATATAGAGGCCCAGCTAGTAGACTGTAGTTAGGGATCCAGAAGCAGCAAACCCTGGCCTCCCCAGGAACCCCTAAGCTGTCTTCTAGTTGTAGAAATGGGTAAGGCTGTAAATTGTTTCTTCCCTTTCCTGGGATGGGCTTCTCCGACCTTCTGTGGGAATGAAGCCCAGGCAGGTCACCGTAGTCTGTGATATTTGAGCTTTTTCTTGGACTACTTCTATCCTCTATTGGCTTGGTATTTCAGAGGTCTCCTTAGTAGGGCTGGCGATCAGACTGTCGTCTGCATATTGAAGGAGTGTTTCCTTTTCCAGAGGTAGAACTTTTAGGTCTTTAGCTGAGCTTTCCCCAAAGATGGTGTGGGAATTTTTGAAACTTTGGGGCAACACGGCTCGGAAGTATTGTTTTAGTTGTATGTTGAGTCCTGCCACTCACAAGCCAAAATTTCTTGTGAATCTGGGACTAATAGAATACAAAAGAAGGCATCATTGAAGACTAATACAGAATACCATGTCCTGGTGGTTGGTAGAATGACCAGCAGGGTGTAGGATTTAGGAACTACTGGAGGTATACCCTCGGTGACTTCACTGACTGTCCTGACATCCTTTACCAGGACTCCAGCATCCCATGGGGCTCTCGAGGTCAGGCCAATCCCAGGATATAGAGCTCACCTCGGCAGGTACCCCACCCCCACCCCAGCCCACGGGGCTCTCGTGTACAGGCCCCTCCCAGGATATGGTGTGCCCTGGGCAGGTTCGCCTGCAGCCCATGGGGCTCTCGTGGTCAGGCCCCTCCCAGGATACAGAGCTACCCTTGCAGTTACCGTGGCAGGGCTGGGCACACAGGAACCGTGCATATCGCCCTCATTGCAGAGCACTCCCAGCTCACCTGTAACTCAGATCTGACACAGAGCACCTCAGAGCAGGACTTGAACTTACAAACAGCAGCTCTGACAGGTCTGTGACCCTGGGCTTCACTCTGTGCGGCCTCCTCCACCTGGTCTTCCAGGGACTTCCACTGCACCCGGGGCACCAGGCCTCTGTCTCCACCCACCACCCACCCCTCCTCTCCCTGACTCCTGGGTTCCTCTCATTAGGAGAGGGTTTTCTTGAAGTTGTCTCCCACTCATGGGCCAGATAATATAATTAGAAAACAAGCCAGAGCTGCAGCCCCTTGTCTATCCTGACTCTCAGGAGCCCACACCTGTTCCTTGGACCTGGCCGATTCAGCAAGTTCCAGTTTCTGCAACTGTGAGCCCCTGAGGGGTGATTATTGGCTGGCCTGGGAAGCCTGACCATGCCGGCCAGCCCTCCCCACGTGTGCCTTGGTTGAGATCAATAAAAACACCGCTCCAGGCAGCAAGAGCCCCTGCAGCTGTGCCTGACGCCACTTTCTCTGCCCTGTCAGCAGTCTCGGGGCTGGACTGGTGGGAGGGAGTGAGAGGCCACGGCTTTGTGGGTGGCCCAGTGTGAGTGGGGCTCTGCTGGACTTTCTGCAGCAGTTGCCAAGATGCCACCTGCTAAAGAAGAGGATGTGTCACCCATACCTGCTGCTGGAATTTCTCCCTGGGTAGAGGTGAGTGAGGAAGAAAGCAGTGGGGGCCGGGACAGCAGGGGTATCTCAGGCAGGGAAATGGAAAGCTTCCAGAAGAGCACCCAGGGTCAGGACCATCCTGGCTGGCCTGCAGGCACCAAGTCGGCTGGCATGCTGTTGCTCATGTGGCTCCATGGCCCTTCCTCTAGGCTTTCAATTCCTTGTACATATTCAGGTGTTTTACCTGGGAAGGGTGGGAACATTTCAGCAGCAGCTGGCCTGGGGCTTGGCCCACGTTTACTCACAGATGCCTCGGCGCGGTCCCCCAGCTTTGCAATGAGGACGCTTGTTGCGTGGGGCCTGCTGGCTGAACGGGAGATGATTCCCCACCACTGACCAACTTCAGGATTGTTTACAACTGGAGCAAGTGCCCTGATACGGTTTTCCTCTGTGTAAATGGTGGGTTCTGATTTTTTTTCTTTTTTTCGTTTTTGGTTCAAGGTAGATTTTATTCCTCTTTTTTGTATTTACAGATATAAGCATGGAAATAATTTATTCATATAAATACATATATGTGAAGGGAAGAGTATTTTTTCTGTTTTACTTTTTGTAATTTTGAATTTTATTTTTTTTTTATACAGCAGGTTCTTTTTGGTTATCTATTTTATACATATAAATGTATACATGCCAACCCCAATCTCTAAACTCCTCCCACCACCACCCCCCAACAGCTTTCCCCCCTTGGTGTCCATACGTTTGTTGTCTACATCTGTTGCTGTATCTCTGCCTTGCAAAACGGCTCGTCTGTTAAATTTTTCTAGGTTCCACATATATGCATTAATATACAAGATTTGTTTTTCTCTTTCTGACTTACTTCACTCTGTATGACAGTCTCTAGATCCATGAACATCTCTACAAATGACCCAATTTCATTCCTTTTTATGGCTTAGTAATATTCCATTTTATATATGTACCACATCTTTATGCATTCGTCTGTCTGTGGGCATTTAGGTTGCTTCCATTACCTGGATATTGTAAATAGTGATGCAATGAACATTGCAGTGAATGTCTCTTTTTGATTTATGGTTTTGTCTGGGTATAGGCCCAGTAGTGGGATTGCTGTATTATATGGTAATTCTATTCTTAGTTTTATAAGAAACTCCATAATGTTCTCCACAGTGACTGTATCAATTTACATTCCCAACAATAGTGGAAGAGGTTTCCTTATCTCCACACCCTTTCCAACATTTGTTGTTTGTAGATTTTCTGATGATGCCCATTCTAACAGGTGTTAGGTGATACACCATGGATGAGTCTATTTCGGTGAGCAAAGAGTAGGCCTTGTCTATTACATATTTGGCTTATGGAATGGTATGTGTGCTAATTTCAATCTCTGGTTTTATACAGCACCCCAACTCAACTTTCCCCTTAAGCAAGCATAAGTTTTTATCTAAATGTGAGACTCTGTTCGGTTTTGTAATTCAGTTTATGTGTAGCCAAGTTTACACTCCCTGTATTAGTGATATCTTATGATAATTATCTTTCTCTGTGTGACATATTTCTCTTAGAATCGTCATACTTAAATCCACTCAATTTGCTGCTACAGGCCTGATGACATTGATTTCATTGCTGAGTGATATTCCGTTGTACATAAGTAGCACAACTCCTTTATACATTTTTTTCTTTCTGGGATATTTAATTTGTACTGGACTCGAGGTTCTTGTAAACACAGCAGCCCTAAATTTTGTGTTGGCTGTGTCTTGTTGATTTTAATTTTCCTAAGCTATAGGGCCAAAAGTGGAAGTGCCCTAGGCTCTGTAGCTTTTTTTTGCAGATGTTTCAGGATACACCATAAACATCTCCAGAGTGTCTCTTGGCAATTTACATCCCACCCATCAACATAACAAGGCTCGCTGTTCTCCATGGCCTGTCCTGTGTTTCTGGTTTTTACACTTTTTTCAGATGGCCCTTTTGAAGAATGGGAAATGAGACTTCATTGTAGTGTGGATTTCCATTGCTCAAGTTCTTGGTTGGCCAAAAAGGGCATATGCGTTTTTTCCTGAATATATTCAGGACAAAATGTATACGCACTTTTGTCCAAGTGCATCACTGTCAAAGATCTGCCGCTTTTCACATTCTTTAAATGCAATTCCAATCTACGTCCTGAAATATGATTCCTGCAAATCTGCCTCGTTTTCAAGTCCTCTTTGCAGAGTTACTTCAATATATTTTTGCCAATAGCTGTCATTTATAACTGCAGGTTTGTGAATTACAGTGCCCGTGATTTCCTTTCTTAACTCGTTTCCTTGAAAGCTGGCCACAGGACCACAGGTTTGCTTCAGATCGTAATCAGGGTCCAGCATGGCACTCTGAGCCTTTGGTTAATTCCTCTTCCTGGTGGGAAATTAGAGTTAAATGTGCCCCTCCAGACACCTGCCTCACTCCCAGGCCCTTGGTGATGTGTGTCCTCTGGTTTGAGGCCACATGTGCTGGGTTCTTCACTTTTGGCTGATGTGGCCCCTCTGGTGTGAGGACACTCCTGCCTGGTTCCCATCCCTTTGGTGATGTGGGCCCTCCAGTGAGAGTCTGATCCTGGTTGGGTTCCTCACACTTCTGTGAGGTGGGCCCTCTTCTCTGAGGTCACTCCTGCCTGGCTGGCACACACTGCCTTGGCGACGTTGGCCCTCTGGTGGGAGTTGGCACCTGCTGGGAGTCTCCTCCCCTCGGTAATGAGGGCCCTCTGGCGTCAGGCCCTAACTCCTGGGCTCCCAAAATTTTCTGATGTGCACCCTGTGGTGCGAGTACACTCCTGCCAGGTTCCCAACCCCATGGGAATGTGGGCTTTCTGCTCTGAGGTCCCAAAGTTGGGTTGCTCAGTTTCATGATGAGGGCCCTCTGGTGTGAGTTCACTCCGGCCTGGATCCCATAGCCTCGCTGCTCCTGGCCACCTGCGGGGAGGTTACAACTGCAGGATTCCTCACCTTTTTTCTTCTATGAGGCCTCTGTTTTGAGACTCCTCCTGCCTGCCTCACTCCCAGCCCCTTGGTGATGTGTGTCCTCTGGTTTGAGGCCATGTGTGCTGGGTCCCTCACCTTTCGATGATGTCGCCCCACTGGTGTGAGCACACTCCTGCCTGGTTCCTATCCCCTTGATGATGTGGGCCCTGTGGGGAGAGTCTAATCCTGGCTGGGTTCCTCACCCTTCTGTGTGGTGGACCCTCTGCTGTGAGATCACTCCTGCCTGGGTGGCACACCCCGCCTGGGCAACATCGGCCCTCTTGTGGCAGTTGGAGCCTGCTGGGAGCCTCCTCCCCTCGTGATGAGCCCCCACTTGCGTCAGGTCCTAACTGCTGGGTACCCACATTTTCTGATACGTGCTAAGTGGTGCAAGGACACTCCTGCGAGGTTCCCATCCCCATGGGGATGTGGGCCTTCTGCTCTGAGGTCCCAATGGCTGGGTTGCTCACAGTTTCATGATGTGGGCCCTCTGCTGTGAGTTCACTGCAGCCTGGATCGCATAGACTCGGTGCTCTGGGCCGCCTGCTGGGAGGTTCCCACTGCAGGGTTCCTCAGCTTTTTTATTCTATGGGCCCTGTGTTGTGAGGCTACTCCTGCCTGCCTCACTCCGAGCCCCTTGGAGATGTGGGTCCTCTGGTTTAGGCCACATGTGCTGGGTTCCTCACCTTTCTATGATGTGGCCACCCTGGTGTGAAGACAGTCCTGCCTGGTTCTGATCCCCTTGGTGATGTGGGCCCTCTGGAGAGAGTCTTATCCTGGCTGGGTTCCTCACCCTTCTGTGAGGTAGGCCCTCTGCTGTGAGGTCACTCCTGCCTGGCTGTCACACGTCACCTTGGCAACATGGGCCCTCAGTTGGGAGATGCTGCCTGCTTGGAGTCTCCTCACCTTGGTAATGAGGGCCCTCTGGCGTCAGGCCCTAACTTCTGGGCTCCCAATATTCTCTGATGTGTGCCCTGTGGCGCGAGTACACTTATGCCATGTTCCCAACCACATGAGAATGTGGGCCTTCTGCTCTGAGGTCCCAACGGCTGGGTTGCTCACAGTTTCATGATGAGGGCCCTCTCTTTTGAGTTCAGTCAGGTCTGGATCCCATAGCCTCTTTGCGCCTGTCTGCCAGCTGGGAGGTTCCAACTGCGGGATTCCTCACCATTTTTATTCTATGGGCCCTATGTTTTGAGGCTCCTCCTGCCTGCCTCACTCCCAGCCCCTTGGTGATGTATGTCCTCTGGTTTGAGGCCACGTGCACTGGGTCACTCACATTTCGGTGATGAGGCCCCACTGGTGTGAGGACCCTCCTGCCTGGTTCCCATTCCCTTGGAGATGTGGGCCCTCTGGTGAGAGTCTGATCCTTTTTGGGTTCCGCACACTTTTGTGAGGTGGGCCCTCTGATGTGAGGTCACTCCTGCCTGGGTGGCTCATGTCGCCTTGGAGATGTGGGCCCTCTGTTGGCCACTAAAGCATACTGGGAGCCTCCTACCCTATTTAATGAGGGCCCTGGAAAAAACACATATGCACTTTTTGACCAAGTGCATCATTGTCGAGGATCTGCCTCTTCTCCTATGCTTTCAGAGCACTTCCCATCTACCTCCTGAAATCACATTCCTGAAATTCTGCCCCACTTTCAAGTCCTCTTCGCAGCCTTACTTCAATATATTTTTGTATGATACCTGTCATTTATAACTGTACAGGTGTGTTAATTACAGTGTCCCTGAGCTCCTTTCTTCAACTTGCTTTCTTGTGAGCTGGCCGCAAAACCGCAGGATTGCTGCAGGGCCTAATCTGGTTTTGGCATGGCATGCTGAGTCTTTGGTAAACTCCTCTTTCTGGTGGGAAATGAGCATTCAATTTGCCCGTGCAGACACCTACAGCTAGTCTCTCATTGCTTCTCCCTATTCCTGTTCAGCTTGCGCAGAAATTGCAAAATGTGCCAAACAGGAGGTTAAAGGCACTGACTCTCCAAGTGGTAGAGAGATAGTAAAGCGTTTGGAATGGTGAACCCGAGTACCAGAGGACGAAACCTGAGAGGCATTTAAAATCATTTCCCAGTCACACCGTGGACCATACTCTGGGTTTCCCATGCATGATTTAGCTGAAGGAAGAATCCCTTAAACCTGGAGAGTTGGGACCCGTGGAATGGGTACCATGCAGTATGACTTCAAAGGGTCTGCATTTGCTCACCGAACCTCATCAATGCTATCAGTCCGAAGTGTCAAGCCTTATGTCTCACCCAGCTCTGGGTGTAGATGTGGTAAATACAGGTTGCATCACAAGCCCTGAATCAATTATTTAAGAATTGCTCTCTATTTCACTGTCATTGTGTTTTGTTTTTTTAATTTGGTTTGATAATGTGATTTATCGGATTTTCACTGCTGCATTTATGCCACTGTACACACGCTTGATCTCTTACAGAGACATCTTCTCTTACAGAGACATATAAATCCATGGGTTCTTACTAGTCAGGTATATTCCTAGGCGTTGAATATGTTGTGTTGAGTCCATGTCGTTGAGCAAGGAGTAGGTCTTGACTATTATATATTTGGTTTATGGAACGGTATCTGTGCTATTTTCAAGCTCTGGTATTTTGCAGCACCCCAACTCACCTTTCCCCTTAAGCAAGCATAAGTTGGTTTTCTAAATTTGAGTACCTGTTCTGTTTTGTAATTCAGTTGATGTGTAGCCAAGTTTACATTCCGAGTATTAGTGATATCTTATGATGTCTCTTTCTCTGTGTCAATAATTTCAATTAGATTCATCGTACCTAAATCCACTCATTATGCTGTGACGGGCTTGATGACATAGATTTCATTGCTGAGTGATATTCCATTGCACGTATGTACCACAAATTCTTTATCCATTTTTCGCTTTCTCGGATATTTAACTTGTACAGTAGACGAGGATCTTGTAAACAGGGCCTTCTGAAATTTTGGGGTGGCTGTGTGTTTTTGATTTTAATTTCCCTAAGCTATAGGACCATAAGTGGAAGTGATGTAGGCTCCGTTGCTTTTTTTTTTAGGTGTTTGAGGAAACACCATACACTTCTCCAGAGTGGCTCTTGGCAATTTACATCCAGCCCATCAGCATAACAAGGCTCCCTGTTCTCCATGGCCTGTGCTGCCTTTCTGGATTTTACACTTTTTTCAGATGGCCCTTTTGACCAGGGGGCAGTGAGACTTCATTGTAGTGCAGATTTCTTTAACATGCTTGCTTGGTTGGCCAAAAAGGGCGTATGCATTTTTTCCTGAATATATTCAGGAAAAATCGCATACGCCCTTTTTGGCCAAGTGCATCATTGTCGACGTTCTGCCTCTTCTCCTATGCTTTAAATGCAATTCGAGTCTACCCCCTGAAATCGTTTGCCTGCAATTCTGCCGCTCTTTCAAGTCCTCTTCGCAGCCTTCCTTCAATATATTTTTGGACGATAGCTGTCATTTATAACTCTGTAGGTTTGTGAATTACAGTGCCCCTGAGCTCCTTTCTTCAAATCGCTTTCTTGTGAGCTGTCCACAAACCCGCAGGATTGCTTCAGGCCCTAATCTGGTTCTGGCATGGCATGCTGAGCCTTTGGTTAATTCCTCTTCCTGGTGGGAAATGAGCGTTAAATTTGCCCGTGCAGACACCTACAGCTAGTCTCTCATTGTTTCTCCCTATTCCTGTTCATCTTGCGCAGAAATTGCAAAGTGTGCCAAAGAGGAGGTTAAAGGCACTGACTCTCCAAGTGGGGAGAGTGTTAGTAAAGGGTCTGGAATTGTGAACCCTCATAAAAAAAAAGGGACGAAAACTGAGATGCATTTGAAAATGTTTCCCGGTCACACGGTTCACCATAATGTGGGTTTCCCATGCATGTTTTAGCTAAAGGAAGAATCCCTTAAACTGTAGCTGAAGGAAGAATCTCTTAAACCTGGAGAGTTGGGACCCATGGAATGGGTACCATGCAGTATGACTTCAAAGGGTCTGCATTTGCTCATCGAACCTCACCAATGCTATGAGCCCGAAGTGCCCAACCTTATGTCTCATTCAGCTCTGGGTGTAGATGAGGTAAATCCAGGTTGCATCACAAGCCCTGAATGAATTATTTAAGAATTGCTCTGTATTTCACTGTCATTGTGTTTAGTTTTTGTAATTAATTTTGATAATTGGATTTACCTGATTTTCTCCGCTGCCTTCATGCAGCTGTACACACGCTTGATTCTCTTATGGAGACATACAAATCCATGGGTTTGAAGATTCTTACTAGTCAGGTGTATTCCTCGGCGTTGAATATAGGGTGTTTAGCCCATTTCGTTGACCAAGGGGAAGGTCTTGACTATTACATATTTGACTTATGGAATGGTATCTGTGCTAATTTCTATCTCTGGTTTTATGCAGCACCCCGACTCACCTTTCCCCTTAAGCCAATATAAGTTGGTTTTCTAAATTTGAGACCCTCTTCTGTTTTGTATTTCAGTTCATGTGTAGCCAAGATTACATTCGGTGTATCAGTGATATCTTATGATGTTTCATTATCTGTGTGACTTATTTCACTTAGAATCATCATATCTGAATCCACTCATTATGCCGCGGCGGGCCTGATGACATAGATGTCATTGGAGGGTGATATTCCATTGTACATACGTACCACAACTTCTTTATCCATTTTTTGCTTTCTGCAATATTTAACTTGTGCCGTACACGAGGTTCTTGTAAACAGAGCCGTCTAAAACTTTGGGGTGGCTGTGTGTTTTTGAATATAATTTCCCTAAGCTATAGGACCATAAGTGTAAGTGCCGTAGGCTCTATTGCTTTGTTTTTTAGGTGTTTCAGGAAACACCATACACTTCTCCAGAGTGGCTCTTGGCAATTTACATCCCACCCATCAGCATAACAAGGATCCCTGTGCTCCATGGCCTGTGCTGCCTCTCTGGATTTTACACTTTTTTCTGATGGCCCTTTTGACTGGGGGGCAGTGAGACTTCATTGTAGTGCAGATTTCTATAACATGCTTGCTTGGTTAGCCAAAAAGTGCGTAGGCGTTTTATCCTGAATATATTCAGGTAAAAACGCATACGCCCTTTTTGGCCAAGTGCATCATTGTGAACGTTCTGCCTCTTCTCCTATGCTTTAAATGCAATTCCAGTCTATCCCCTGAAATCGTTTTCCTGCAATTCTGCCCCGCTTTCAAGTCCTCTTCTCAGCCTTCCTTCAATATATTTTGGGACGATAGCTGTCATTTATAACTCTGCAGGTTTGTGAATTACAGTGACCCTGAGCTCCTTTCTTCAAATCGCTTTCTTGTGAGCTGGCCGCAAACCCGCAGGATTGCTTCAGGCCCTAATCTGGTTCCGGAACGGCATGCTGAGCCTTTGGTTAATTCCTCTTCCTGGTGGGAAATAAGCGTTAAATTTGCCCGTGCAGACACCTACAGCTAGTCTCTCATTGGTTCTCCGTATTTCTGTTCATCTTGCGCAGAAATTGCAAACTGTGCCAAACAGGAGGTTAAAGGCACTGACTCTCCAAGTGGGGAGAGTGTTAGTAAAGGGTCTGGAATGGTGAACCCGAGTAAAAGGGGACGAAAACTGAGATGCATTTGAAAACGTTTCCCGGTCACGCGGTGCACCATACTGTGGGTTTCCCATTCATGTTTTAGCCGAAGGAAGAATCGCTTAAACCTGGAGAGTTGGGACCCATGGAATGGGTACCATGCAGTATGACTTCAAAGGGTCTGCATTTGCTCATCGAACCTCACCAATGCTATCAACCCGAAGTGTCCAACCTAATGTCTCACTCAGCTCTGGGTGTAGATGAGGTAAATCCAGGTTGCATCACAAGCCCTGAATGAATTATTTAAGAATTGCTCTCAATTTCACTGTCATCCTGTTTAGTTTTTGTAATTCATTTGGATAATGGTATTTATCGGATTTTCTCTGCTGCCTTCATGCAGCTCTACACACGGTTGATTCTTTTATGGAGACATAGAAATTCATGGGTTTGAAGATTCTTACTAGTCAGGTGTATTCCTAGGCGTTTGAATATAGGGTGTTTAGTCCATCTCGTTGAGAAAGGTGTAGGTCTTGACTATTACATATTTGACTTATGGAATGGTATCTGTGCTACTTTCTATCTCTGGTTTTATGCAGCACCCCAACTCACCTTTCACCTTAAGCAAACATAAGTTGATTTTCTAAATTTGAGACCCTGTTCTGTTTTGTAATTCAGTTCATGTGTAGCCAAGATTTCATTCCGTGTATTAGTGATAACTTATGATGTTTCAATTTCTGTGTGACTTCTTTCACTTAGAATCATCGTACCTGATTCAACTCATTATGCCGTGACGGGCCTGATGACATAGATTTCATTGGTGAGTGATATTCCATTGTACGTACTACAACTTCTTTATCCATTTTTCGCTTTCTGGGATATTTAACTTGTACCGTAGACGAGGTTCTTGTAAACAGAGCCGTCTGAAATTTTGGGGTGGCTGTGTGTTTTTGATTTTAATTTCCTTAGCTATAGGACCATAAGTGTAAGTGCCGTAGGCTCTATTGCTTTGTCTTTTAGGTGTTTCAGGAAACACCATACACTTCTCCAGAGTGGCTGTTGGCAATTTTCATCCCACCCATCAGCATAACAAGGCTCCCTGTTCTCCATGGCCTCTGCTGCCTCTCTGGATTTTACACATTTTTCTGATGGCCCTTTTGACTGGGGGGCAGTGAGACTTCATTGTAGTGCAGATTTCTTTAACATGCTTGATTGGTTGGCCGAAAAGTGCATAGGCGTTTTATCCTGAATATATTCAGGTAAAAACGCATACGCCCTTTTTGGCCAAGTGCATCATTGTCAACGTTTTGCCTCTTCTCCTATGTTTTAAATGCATTTCCAGTCTACCCCCTGAAATCGTTTTCCTGCAATTCTGCCCCGCTTTCAAGTCCTCTTCGATATATTTTTGGACGATAGCTGTCATTAATAACTCTGCAGGTTTGTGAATTACAGTGCCCCTGAGCTCCATTCTTCAAATCGCTTTCTTGTGAGCTGGCCGCAAACCCGCAGGATTGCTTCAGGCCCTAATCTGGTTCTGGAATGGCATGCTGAGCCTTTGGTTAAATACTCTTCCTGGTGGGAAATGAGCGTTAAATTTACCCTTGCAGACACCTACAGCTAGTATCTCATTGGTTTTCCCTATTCCTGTTCATCTTGCACAGAAATTGCAAACTGTGCCAAACAGGAGGTTAAAGGCACTGACTCTCCAAGTGGGGAGAGTTTTAGTAAAGGGTCTGGAATTGTGAACCCGAGTAAAATGGGACGAAAACTGAGATGCATTTCAAAACGTTTCCCGGTCACACGGTGCACCATACTGTGGGTTTCCCATGCATGTTTTAGCTGAAGGAAGAATTGATTAAACCTGGAGAGTTGGGACCCATGGAATGGGTACCATGGAGTATGACTTCACAGGGTCTGCATTTGCTCATCGAACCTCACCGATGCTATCAGCCCGAAGTGTCCAACCTTATGTCACACTCAGCTCTGGGTGTAGATGAGGGAAATCCAGGTTGCATCACAAGCCCTGAATGAATTATTTAAGAATTGCTCTCTATTTCACTGTCATTGTGTTTTGTTTTTGTAATTCATTTTGATAATGGGATTTATCGGATTTTCTCTGCTGCCTTCATGCAGCTGTACGCACGCTTGATTCTCTTATGGAGACATATAAATCCATGGGTTTGAAGATTCTTACTTGTCAGGTGTATTCCTAGGCGTCAAATATAGGGTGTTTAGTCCATCTCCTTGAGCAAGGGGTAGGTCTTGACTATTACATATGTGACTTATGAAATGGTATCTGTGCTAATTTCTATCTCTGGTTTTATGCAGCACCCCAATTCACCTTTCCCCTTAAGCAAACATAAGTTGGTTTTCTAAATTTGAGACCCTGTTCTGATTTGTAACTCAGTTCAGGTGTAGCCAATATTACATTCCGTGTATTAGAGATATCTTATGATGTTTCATTTTCTGTGTGACTTATTTCACTTAGAATCATCGTACCTGAATCCACTCATTATGCCACGATGGGCCTGATGACATAGATGTCATTGGTGAGTGATATTCCATTGTACGTACGTACTACAAATTCTTTATCCATTTTTCGCTTTCTGGGATATTTAACTTGTACCGTAGACGAGGTTCTTGTAAACAGAGCCGTCCCAAACTTTGGGGTGGCTGTGTGTTTTTTATTTTAATTTCCCTAAACTATAGGACCATAAGTGGAAGTGCCGTAGGCTCCGTTGCTTTGTTTTTTAGGTGTTCCAGGAAACACCATACACTTCTCCAGAGTGGCTGTTGGCAATTTACATCCTGCCCATCAGCATTACAAGGCTCCCTGTTCTCCATGGCCTGTGCTGCATTTCTGGATTTTACACTTTTTTCAGATGGCCCTTTTGACCGGGGCGCAGTGAGACTTCATTGTCGTCCAGATTTCTTTAACATGCTTGCTTGGTTGGCCAAAAAGGGCGTATGCATTTTTTCCTGAATATATTCAGGAAAAAACGCATACGCCCTTTTTGGCCAAGTGCATCATTGTCGACGTTCTCCCTCTTTTCCTATGCTTTAAATGCATTTCCCGTCTACCCCCTGAAATCGTTTTCCTGCAATTCTGCCACGCATACAAGTTCTCTTCGCAGCCTTCATTCAATATATTTTTGGACGATAGCTGTTATTTTTAACTCTGCAGGTTTGTGAGTTACAGTGCCCCTGAGCTACTTTCTTCAACTCGCTATCTTGTGAGCTGGCCGCAAACCCGCAGGATTGCTTCAGGCCCTAATCTGGTTCCAGCATGGTATGCTGAGCCTTAGGTTAATTCCTCTTCCTGGTGGGAAATGAGCGTTAAATTTGCCCGTGCAGACACCTACAGCTAGTCTCTCATTGTTTCTCCCTATTCCTGTACTTCTTGCGCAGAAATTGTAAACTGTGCCAAACAGGAGGTTAAAGGCATTGACTCTCCAAATGGGGAGTGTGTTAGTAAAGGGTCTGGAATGGTGAACCCGAGTAAAAGGGGACGAAAACTGAGATGCATTTGAAAACGTTTGCCGGTCACACGGTGCACCATACTGTGGGTTTCCCACGAATGATTTAGCTGACGGAAGAATCCCTTAAACATGGAGAGTTGTGACCCATGGAATGGGTACCATGCAGTATGACTTCAAAGGGTCTGCATTTGCTCATCGAACCTCAACAATGCTATCAGCACAAAGTGTCCAACCTTATGTCTCACTCAGCTCTGGGTGTAGATGTGGTAAATCCAGGTTGCATCACAAGCCCTGAATGAATTATTTAAGAATTGCTCTCTATTTCACTGTCCTTGTGTTTTGTTTTTGTAATTCATTTTGATAATGGGATTTATCGGATTTTCTCTGCTGCCTTCATGCAACTGTACACACGCTTGATTCTCTTATGGAGACATATAAATCCATGGTTTTGAAGATTCTTACTAGTCAGGTGCATTCCTAGGGTTGAATATAGGGTGTTTAGCCCATTTCGTTGAGCAAGGTGTAGGTCTTGACGATTACGTATTTAACGTATGGAATGGTTTCTGTGCTAATTTCTATCTCTTGTTTTATGCAGCACCCCAACTCACCTTTCCCCTTAATCAAACATAAGTTGGTTTTCTAAATTTGAGACCCTGTTCTGTTTTGTAATTCAGTTCATGTGTAGCCAAGATTGCATTCCATGTATTAGTGATATCTTATGATGTTTTATTTTCTGTGTGACTTATTTCACTTAAAATCATCGTACCTGAATCCACTCATTATGCCACGACGGCCCTGATGACATAGATTTCATTGGTGAGTGATATTCCATTGTACGTACGTACCACAATTTCTTTATCCATTTTTCACTTTCTGGGATATTTAACTTGTACCGTAGACGAGGTTCTTGTAAACAGAGTCGTCTGAAACATTGGGGTGGCTGTGTGTTTTTGATTTTAATTTCCCTAAGCTATAGGACCATAAGTGGAAGTGCCGTAGGCTCCGTTGCTTTCTTTTTAGGTGTTCCAGGAAACACCATACACTTCTCCAGAGTGGCTGTTGGCAATTTACATCCTGCCCATCAGCATTACAAGGCTCCCTGTTCTCCATGCCCTGTGCTGCCTTTCTGGATTTTACACTTTTTTCAGATGGCCCTTTTGACCGGGGTGCAGTGAGACTTCATTGTCGTCCAGATTTCTTTAACATGCTTGCTTGGTTGGCCAAAAAGCGCGTATGCGTTTTTTCCTGAATATATTCAGGAAAAATCGCATACGCCCTTTTTGGCCAAGTGCATCATTGTCGACGTTCTGCCTCTTTTCCTATGCTTTAAATGCATTTCCCGTCTACCCCCTGAAATCGTTTTCCTGCAATTCTGCCCCGCTTACAAGTTCTCTTCGTAGCCTTCCTTCAATATATTTTTGGACGATAGCTGTTATTTTTAACTCTGCAGGTTTGTGAGTTACAGTGCCCCTGAGCTACTTTCTTCAACTCGCTATCTTGTGAGCTGGCCGCAAACCCGCAGGATTGCTTCAGGCCCTAATCTGGTTCCAGCATGGTATGCTGAGCCTTAGGTTAATTCCTCTTCCTGGTGGGAAATGAGCGTTATATTTGCCCGTGCAGACACCTACAGCTAGTCTCTCATTGGTTCTCCCTATTCCTGTTCATCTTGCGCAGAAATTGCAAACTGCCAAACAGGAGGTTGAAGAACTGACTCTCAAAGTGGGGAGAGTGTTAGTAAAGGGTCTGGAATGGTGAACCCGAGTAAAAGGGTACGAAAACTGAGATGCATTTGAAAACGTTTCCCGGTCACACGGCGCACCATATTGTGGGATTCCCATGCATGTTTTAGCTGAAGGAAGAATCGCTTAAACCTGGAGAGCTGGGACCCATGGAATGGGTACCATGCAGTATGACTTCAAAGGGTCTGCATTTGCTCATCGAACCTCACCAATGCTATCAGCCCGAAGTGTCCAACCTTATGTCTCATTCAGCTCTGTGTGTAGATGAGGGAAATCCAGGTTGCATCACAATCCCTGAATGAATTATTTAAGAATTGCTCTCTATTTCACTGTCCTTGTGTTTTGTTTTTGTAATTCATTTTGATAATGGGATTTATCGGATTTTCTATGCTGCCTTCATGCAGCTCTACACACGCTTGATTCTCTTATGGAGACATATAAATCCATGGGTTTGAAGATTCTTACTAGTCAGGTGTATTCCTAGGCGTTGAATATAGGGTGTTTAGCCCATTTCGTTGAGCAAGGGTTAGGTCTTGACTATTACATATTTGACTTATGGAATGGTATCTGTGCTAATTTCTATCTCTGGTTTTATGCAGCACCCCAACTCACCTTTCCCCTTAAGCAAACATAAGTTGGTTTTCTAAACTTGAGACCCTGTTCTGTTTTGAAATTCAGTTCATGTGTAGCCAAGATTACATTCCGTGTATTAGTGATATCTTATGATGTTTCATTTTCTGTGTGACTTATTTCACTTAGAATCATCGTACCTGAATCCACTCATTATGCCACGATGGGCCTGATGACATAGATTTCATTGGTGAGTGATATTCCATTGTACGTACGTACCACAATTTCTTTATCCATTTTTCGCTTTCTGGGATATATAACTTGTACCAGACACGAGGTTGTTGTAAACAGAGCCGTCTGAAACTTTTGGGTGGCTGTGTGTTTTTGATTTTAATTTCCCTAAGCTATAGGACCATAAGAGGAGGTGCTGTAGGCTCCGTTGCTTTGTTTTTTAGGTGTTTCTGGAAACACCATACACTTCTCCAGAGTGGCTCTTGGCAATTTACATCCCACCAATCAGCATAACAAGGCTCCCTGTTCTCCATGGCCTGTGCTGCATTTCTGGATTTTACACTTTTTTCAGAAGGCCCTTTTGACCGGGGAGCAGTGAGACTTCATTGTAGTGCAGATTTCTTTAACATGCTTGCTTGGTTGTCCAAAAAGAGCGTATGCGTTTTTTCCTGAATATATTCAGGAAAAAACGCATACGCACTTTTTGGCCACGTGCATCATTGTCGACGTTCTGCCTCTTTTCCTATGCTTTAAATGCATTTCCACTCTACTCCCTGAAACCGCTTTCCTGCAATTCTGCCCCGATTTCAAGTCCTCTTCGCAGCCTCCCTTCAATATATTTTTGGACAATAGCTGTCATTTATAACTTTGCAGGTTTGTGAATTATAGTGCCCCTGAGCTCCTTTCTTCAACTCGTTTTCCCGTGAGCTGGCCCCAAAACCGCTGGATTGCTTCAGGCCCTAATCTGGTTCCGGCATGGCATGATGAGCCTTTGGTTAATTCCTCTTCCTGGTGGGAAATGTGCGTTACATTTCCCCGTGCAGACACCTACACTAGTCTCTCATTGGTTCTCCCTATTCCTGTTCATCTTGCGCAGAAATTGCAAACTGTGCCAAACAGGAGGTTAAAGGCACTGACTCTCCAAGTGGGGGGAGCGTTAGTTAACCATCTGGAATGGTTAACCCCAGTATAAGGGGACGAAAACTGAGATGCATTTGAAAAGGTTTCCCAATTACATGGTGGACCATACTCTGGGTTTCCCATTCATGATGTAGCGGAAGGAAGAATCCCTTAAACCTGGAGAGTTGGGACCCATGGAATGGGTACCATGCAGTATGACTTCAAATGATCTGCATTTGCTCACCGAACCTCACCAATGCTATCAGGCCGAAGTGTCTGGCCTTATGTCTCCCCAGCTCTGGTTGTAGATGTGGTAAACCCAGGTTGCATCAGAAGCCCTGAGTGAATTATTAAAAATTTCTCTCTATTTCACTGTCATTGTGTTGTGTTTTTGAAATTTATTTTGATAATGGGATTTATCGGATTTTCACTGCTGCGTTTAGGCCACTGAACACACGCTTGTTTCTCTTACGGAGACGTATAAATCCATGGGTTTTAAGATTCTTACTAGGCAGGTATAATCCTAGGCGTTGAATATGGGGTGTTGAGTCCATTTCGTTGAGCAAGGAGTAGGACTTGTCTATTACATATTTGGCTTATGGAACGGTATCTGTGCGAATTTCAATCTCTGGTTTTATGCAGCACCCCATCTCACCTTCCCCAAAAAGCAAGCATAAGTTGGTTTTCTAAATTTGACACCCTGTTCTGTTTTGTAATTCAGTTCATGTGTAGCCAAGTTTACATTCCATGTATTAGTGATATCTTATGCTGTTTCTTTTTCTGTGTGACCTATTTCACGTAGAATCATCGTACCTGAATCCACGCATTATGCCGCTACGGTCCTGATGACATAGATTTCATTGCTGAGAGATATTCCATTGTACGTACGTAGCACAACTTCTTTATCCATTTTTCGCTCTCTGGGATATTTAACTTGTACCGTAGACAAGGTTTTGTAAACAGAGCCGTTCCAAATTTTGGGGTGGCTCTGTGGTTTTGATTTTAATTTCCCTAAGCTATAGGACCATAAGTGGTAGTGCCATGGGCTGTGTTGCTTTGTTTCTTATGTGTTTCAGGAAACACCATACACTTCTCCATAGTGGCTGCTGGCAATTCACATCCCGCCCATAAGCATAACAATGCTCCCTGTTCTCCATGGCCTGTCCTGCCTTTCTGGATTTTACACTTTTTTCAGATGGCCCTTTTGACATGGGGGCAGTGAGACTTCATTGTAGTGCCGATTTGCTTTACACGCTTGCTTGGTTGGCCAAAAAGTGCGTATGCGTTTTTTCCTGAATATATTCAGGAAAAAACGCATACGCCCTTTTTGGCCAAGTGCATCATTGTCGCCGTTCTGCCTCTTTTCCTATTCTTTAAGTGCAATTCCAGTCTACCCCCTGAAATCGTTTTCCTGAATTTCTGCCCTGCTTTCAAGTCCTCTTCGCAGACTTACTTCAATATATTTTTGGACGATAGCTGTCATTTATAACTCTGCAGGTTTTGAATCACAGTGACCCTGAGCTCCTTTCTTCAACTCGCTTTTCTGTGAGCTGGCTGCAAAACCTCAGGATTGCTTCAGGCCCTAATCTTGTTCCAGCATGGCATGCTGAGCCTTTGGTTAATTCTTCTTCCTCGTGGGAAATGACCGTTACATTTGCCCGTGCAGACACCTACAGCTAGCCTCTCATTGGTTCTCCATATTCCTGTTCATCATGTGCAGAAATTGCAAACTGTGCCCAACAGGAGGTTAAAGGCACTGACTCTCCAAGTGGGGAGAGTGTTAGTTAGGCGTCTGGAATGGTGAACCCGAGTATAAAGGGACGTAAACTGAGATGCATTTGAAAACGTTTCCCAATCACATGGTGGACCATACTCTGGGTTTCCCATACATGATTTAGCGGAAGGAAGAATCCCTTAAACCTGGAGAGTTGGGAACCATGGAATGGGTACCACGCAGTATGACTTCAAAGGGTCTGCATTTGCTCACCGAACCTCACCCATGCTATCAGGCCGACGTGTCCGGCCTTATGTTTCCCCAGCTCTGGGTGTAGATGTGGTAAATCCAGGTTGCATCAGAAGCCCTGAGTGAATTATTTAAGAATTGCTCTCTATTTCAGTGTCATTGTGTTTTGTTTTTGAAATTTATTTTGATAATTTGATTTATCGGATTTTCACTGCTGCGTTTAGGCCGCTGTACACACGCTTGATTTCCTTATGAGCCATATAAATCCATGGGTTTTAAGATTCTTACTTGTCAGGTATATTCCCAGGCGTTGAATATGTGGTGTTGAGTCCATTTCGTTGAGCAAGGACAAGGTCATGTCTATTATATATTTGGCTTATAGAACGGTATCTGTGCTAATTTCAATCTCTGGTTTTATGCAGCACCCCAACTCACCTTTCCCCATAAGCAAGCATAAGTTGGTTTTCTAAATTTGAGACCCTGTTCTGTTTTGTAATTCAGTTCATGTGTAGCCAAGATTACATTCCGTGTATTAGTGATATCTTATGATGTTTCTTTTTCTGTGTGACTTATTTCTGGTAGAATCATCGTACCTAAATCCACTCATTATGCCGCTACGGGTCTTATGACGTAGATTTCATTGCTGAGTGATATTCCATTGTACGTGTGTACCACAACTTCTTTATCCATTTTTTGCTTTCTCGGATATTTAACTTGTACCGTAGACGAGGTTCTTGTAAACAGAGCCGTCCCAAAATTTGGGGTGGCTGTGTGTTTTTGATTTTAATTTCCCTAAGCTATAGGACCACAAGTGGAAGTACCATAGGCACTGTTGCTTTGTTTCCTACGTGTTTCAGGAAACACCATACACTTCTCCAGAGAGGCTGTTGGCAATTTACATCCCGCCCATCAGCATAAAAAGGCTCCCAGTTCTCCATGACCTGTCCTGCCTTTCTGGATTTTATACTTTTTTCAGATGGCCCTTTTGACCGGGGGGCAGTGAGACTTCATTGTAGTGCAGATTTCCTTTACACGCTTGCTTGGTTGGCCAAAAGGGCGTATGCGTTTTGTCCTGAATATATTCAGGAGAAAACGCATACGCCCTTTTTGGCCAAGTGCATCATTGTCGACATTCTGCCTCTTTTCCTATGCTTTAAGTGCAATTCCAGTCTACCCCCTGAAATCGTTTTCCTGAAATTCTGCCTCGCTTTCAAGTCCTGTTCGAAGACTTACTTCAATACATTTTTGGACGATAGCTGTCATTCATAACTCTGCAGCTTTGTGAATTACAGTGCCCCTGAGCTCCTTTCTTCAACTCGCTTTCTTGTGAGCTGTCTGCAAAAACGAAGGAGTGCTTCAGGCCCTAATCTGTTTCCGGCAGGGCACACTGAGCCTTTGGTTAATTGCTCTTCCTGGTGGGAAATGAGCGTTCCGTTTGCCCGTGCAGACACCTACAGCCAGTCTATCATAGGTTCTCCCTATTCCTGTTCATCTTGGGCAGAAATTGCAAACTGTGCCAAACAGGAGGTTAAAGGCACTGACTCTCCAAGTGGGGAGAGTGTTAGTAAAGCGTCTGGAATAGTGAACCCGAGTACCCGGGGACGAAAAGTGAGATGCATTTGAAAACGTTTCCCAATCACACGGTGGACCATACTCTGTGTTTCCCATGCATGTTTTAGCTGAAGGAAGAATCCTTTAAACCTGGAGAGTTGTGACCCATGGAATGGGTACCATGCAGTATGACTTCAAAGGGTCTGCGTTTGCTCAACGAACCTCACCAATGCTATCAGCCCGAAGTGTCCAGCCTTATGTCTCACCAAGCTCTGGGTGTAGATGTGGTAAATCCAGGTTGCATCACAAGCCCTGAATGAATTATTTAAGAATTACTCTCTATTTCACTGTCATTGTGTTTTGTTTTTGAAATTTACTTTGATAATGGGATTTATCGGATTTTCACTGCTGCGTTTAGGCCGCTGTACACACGCTTGATTTCCTTATGGAGACATATAAACGCATGGGTTTTAAGATTCTTACTTGTCAGGTATATTCCCAGGCGTTGAATATGGGGTGTTGAGTCCATTTCGTTGAGCAAGGAGTAGGTCTTGTCTATTATATATTTGGCTTATGGAACGGTATCTGTGCTAATTTCAATCTCTGGTTTTATGCAGCACCCCAACTCACCTTTCCCCATAAGCAAGCATAATTTTGTTTTCTAAATTTGAGACCCTGTTCTGTTTTGTAATTCAGTTCATGTGTAGTCAAGTTTACATTCCGTGTATTAGTGATATCTTATGATGTTTCTTTTTCTGTGTGAATTACTTCTCGTAGAATCCTCGTACCTGAATCCACTCATTATGCCGCTACGGGCCTGATGATGCAGATTTCATTGCTGAGTGATATTCCATTGTACGTACGTTCCACAACTTCTTTATCCATTTTTTGCTTTCTCGGATATTTAACTGTACCGTAGACGAGGTTCTTGTAAATAGAGCCATCCCAAACTTTGGGGTGGCTGTGTGTTTTTGATTTTAATTTCCCTAAGCTATAGGAGCATAAGTGGAAGTGCCGTAGGCTCCGTTGCTTTGTTTTTTAGGAGTTTCAGGAAACACCATACACTTCTCCAGAGTGGCTGTTGGCAATTTACATCCCACCCATCAGCATAACAAGGCTCCCTGTTCTCCATGGCCTGTGCTGCATTTCTGGATTTTACACTTTTTTCAGATGGCCCTTTTGACCCGGGGGCAGTGAGACTTCATTGTAGTGCAGATTTCTTTAACATGCTTGCTTGGTTGGCCAAAGAGGGCGTATGCGTTTTTTCCTGAATATATTCAAGATAAAACGCATACGCCCTTTTTGGCCAAGTGCATCATTGTCGACGTTCTGCCTATTTTCCTATGCTTTAAATGCAATTCCAGTCTACCCCCTGAAATCGTTTTCCTGCAATTCTGCCCCGCTTTCAAGCCCTCTTCGCAGCCTTCCTTCAATATATTTTTGGACGATAGCTGTCATTTATAACTCTGCAGGTTTGTGAATTACAGTGCCCCTGAGCTCCTTTCTTCAAATCGCTTTCTTGTGAGCTGGCCGCAAACCCGCAGGAATGCTTCAGGCCCTAATCTGGTTCCGGCACGGCATGCTGAGCCTTTGGTTACTTCCTCTTCCTGGTTGGAAATGAGCATTATATTTGCCCGTGCAGACACCTACAGTTAGTCTCTCATTGGTTCTCCCTTTTCCTGTTCATCTTGCGCAGAAATTGCACACTGTGCCAAACAGGAGTTTAAAGGCACTGACTCTCCAAGTGGGGAGACTGTTAGTAAGGCGTCAGGAACGGTGACCCCGAGTACCAGGGGACGAAAACTAAGATGCTTTTGAAAACGTTTCCCGGTCACACGGTGCACCATACTGTGGGTTTCCCATGCATGTTTTAGCTGAAGGAAGAATCCCTTAACCCTGGAGATTTGGGACCCATGGAAAGGGTACCATAGAGTATGACTTCAAAGGGTCTGCATTTGCTCATCGAACCACACCAATGCTATCAGCCCGAAGTGCCCAACATTATGTCTCATTCAGCTCTGGGTGTAGATGTGGTAAATCCAGGTTGCATCACAAGCCGTGAATGAATTATTTAAGAATTGCTCTCTATTTCACTGTCCTAGTGTTTTGTTTTTGTAATTCATTTTGATAATGGGATATATCAGATATTCTCTGCTGCATTCATGACACTGTACACACGCTTCATTCTCTTATGGAGACATATAAATCCATGGGTTTGAAGATTCTTACTAGTCAGGTTTATTCCTAGCCGTTGAATATGGGGTGTTTAGTCCATTTCGTTGAGCAAGGGGTAGGTCTTGACTATTACATATTTGGCTTATGGAAAGGTATCTGTGCTAATTTCTATCTCTGGTTTTATGCAGCACCCCAACTCACCTTTCCCCTTAAGCAAGCATAAGTTGGTTTTCTAAATTTGAGACCCTGTTCTGTTTTGTAATTCAGTTCATGTGTAGCCACGTTTACATTCAGTGTATTAGTGATATCTTATGATGTTTCATTTTCTGTGTGACTTATTTCACTTAGAATCATCGTACCTGAATCCATGCATTGTGCCGCGACGGGCCTGATGACTTAGATTTCATTGCTGAGTGATATTCCATTGTACGTACGTACCACAACTTCTTTATCCATTTTTCACATTCTGGGATATTTAACTTGTACCGTAGATGAGGTTCTTGTAAACAGAGCCGTCCGACACTTTGGGGTGGCTGTGTGTTTTTGATTTTAATTTCCCTAAGCTATAGGACCATAAGTGGAAGTGCCGTAGGCTCCGTTGCTTTGTTTTTATGGTGTTCCGGGAAACACCATACACTTCTCCAGAGCGGCTCTTGGCAATTTACATCCCGCCCATCAGCATAACAAGGCTCCCTGTTCTCCATGGCCTGTGCTGCCTTTCTGGATTTTACACTTTTTTCAGATGGCCCTTTTGACCGTGGGGCAGTGAGACTTCATTGTAGTGCAGATTTCTTTAACATGCTTGCTTGGTTGGCCAAAAAGGGCGTATGCGTTTTTTCCTGAATATATTCAGGAAAAAACGCATACGCCCTTTTTGGCCAAGAGCATCATTGTCGACGTTCTGCCTCTTTTCCTATGCTTTAAATGCAATTCCCGTCTACCCCCTGAAATCGTTTTCCTGCAATTCTGCCCCACTTACAAGTCGTCTTCGCAGCCTTCCTTCAATATTTTTTTGGACGATAGCTGTCATTTATAACTCTGCATGTTTGTGAGTTACAGTGCCCCTGAGCTCCTTTCTTCAACTCACTATCTTGTGAGCTGGCCGCAAACCCGCAGGATTACTTCAGGCCCTAATCTGGTTCCGGCATGGCATGCTGAGCCTGTGGTTAATTCCTCTTCCTGGTGGGAAATGAGCGTTAAATTTGCCCGTGCAGACACCTACAGCTAGTCTCTCATTGGTTCTCCCTATTCCTGTTCATCTTGTGCAGAAATTGCAAACTGTGCCAAACAGGAGGTTAAAGGCACTGACTCTCCATGTGGGGACAGTGTGAGTAAAGGGTCTGGAATGGTGAACCCGAGTAAAAGGGGACGAAAACTGAGATACATTTAAAACGTTTCCCGGTCACACGGTGCACCGTACTGTGGGTTTCCGATGCATGTTTTAGCTGAAGGAAGAATCCCTTAAACCTGGAGAGTTGGGACCCATGGCACGGTACCATGCAGTATGACTTCAAAGGGTCTGCATTTGCTCATCGAACCTCACCAAAGCTATCAGCCCGAAGTCCCCAACCTTATGTCTCACTCAGCTCTGGGTGTAGATGTGGTAAATCCAGGTTGCATCACAAGCCCTGAATGAATTATTTAAGAATTGCTCTCTATTTCACTGTCCTTGTGTTTTGTTTTTGTAATTCATTTTGATAATGGGATTTATCGGATTTTCTCTGCTGCATTCATGCAGCTGTACACACGCTTGATTCTCTTATGGAGACATATAAATCCATGGGTTTTAAGATTCTTACTTGTCAGGTATATTCCCAGGTGTTGAATATGTGGTGTCGAGTCCATTTCGTTGAGCAAGGAGTAGGTCTTTTCTATTATATATTTGGCTTATGGAACGGTATCTGTGCTAATTTCAATCTCTGGTTTTATGCAGCACCCCAACACACCTTTCCCCTTAAGCAAGCATAAGTTGATTTTCTAAATTTGAGACCCTGTTCTGTTTTGTAATTCAGTTCATGTGTAGCCAAGTTTACATTCCGTGTATTAGTGATATCTTATGATGTTTCTTTTTCTGTGTGACTTATTTCTCGTAGAATCGTCCTACCTGAATCCACTCATTATGCCGCTATGGGCCTGATGACGTAGATTTCATTTCTGTGTGATATTACATTGTACGTACGTACCACAACTTCTTTATCCATTTTTCGCTTTCTGGGATATTTAACTTGTACCATAGACGAGGTTCTTGTATACAGAGTCGTCTGAAATTTTCGGTTGGCTGTGTGTTTTTGATTTTACTTTCCCTAAGCTACAGGACCATAAGTGGAAGTGCCATAGGCTGCGTTGCTTTGTTTCCTATGTGTTTCAGGAAACGCCATACACTTCTCCAGTTTGGCTGTTGGCAATTTACGTCCCGCCCATCTGCATAACAAGGCTCCCTTTTCTCCATGGCCTGTCCTGCTTTTCTGATTTTTATACTTTTTTCAGATCGCCCTTTTGACCGGGGGTCAATGAGACTTCATTGTAGTGCAGATTTCTTTACACGCTTGCTTGGTTGGCCAAAAAGTGCGTATGCGTTTATTCCTGAATATATTCAGGAAAAAACGCATACGCCCTTTTTGGCCAAGTGCATCATTTTCGACATTCTGCTATTTTCCTAAGCTTTAGGTGGATTTCCTGTCTACCCCCTGAAATCGTTTTGCTGCAATTCTGCCCCGCTTTCAAGTCCTCTTCGAAGACTTACTTCAGTACATTTTTGGACGATAGCTGTCATTCATAACTCTGCAGGTTTGTGAATTACAGTGCCCCTGAGCTCCTTTCTTCAACTCGCTTTCTTGTGAGCTGGCCACAAAACTGCAGGATTGCTTCAGGCCCTAATCTGTTTCAGGCAGGGCACGCTGAGCCTTTGGTTAATTCCTCTTCCTGGTGGGAAATGAGCGTTCCATTTGCCCGTGCAGACACTTACAGCTAGTCTCTCATTGGTTCTCCCTATTCCTGTTCATCTTGCGCAGAAATTGCAAACTGTGCCAAAGAGGAGGTTAAAGGCACTGACTCTCCAAGTGGGGAGAGTGTTAGTAAAGCGTCTGGAATGGTGAACCCGAGTACCAGGGGACGAAAACTGAGATGCATTTCAAAACGTTTCCCAATCACACGGTGGACCTTACTCTGGGTTTGCCATGCATGGTTTAGTTGAAGGAAGAATCCCTTAAACCTGCAGAGTTGGGACCCATGGAATGGGTACCATACAGTATGACTCCAAAGGGTCTGCATTTGCTCACCGAACCTCACCAATGCTATGAGCCCGAAGTGTCCAGCCTTATGTCTCACCCAGCTCTGGGTGTAGATGTGGTAAATCCAGATTGCATCACAAGCCCTGAATGAATTATTTAAGAATTGCTCTCTATTTCACTGTCATTGTGGTTTTTTTTGAAATTTATTTTGATAATGGGATTTATCGGATTTTCACTGCTGCGTTTAGGCCGCTGTACACACGCTTGATTTCCTTATGGAGACATATAAATACATGGGTTTTAAGATTCTTACTTGTCAGGTATATTCCCAGGCGTTGAATATGGGGTGTTGAGTCCATTTCGTTGAGCAAGGAGTAGGTCTTCTCTATTATATATTTGGCCTATGGAACGGTATCTGTGTTAATTTCAATCTCTGGTTTTATGCAGCACCCCACCTCACCTTTCCCCATAAGCAAGCATAAGTTGGTTTTCTAAATTTGAGACCCTGTTCTGTTTTGTAATTCAGTTCATGTGTAGCCAAGTTTACATTCCGTGTATTAGTGATACCTTATGATGTTTCTTTTTCTGTGTGACTTATTTCACTTAGAATCCTCCTACCTGAATCCACTCATTATGCCGCTATGGGCCTGATGACATAGATTTCATTGCTGAGTGATATTCCATTGTACGTACGTACAACAACTTCTTTATCCATTTTTTGCTTTCTCGGATATTTAACTTGCATCGTAGACGAGGTTCTTGTAAACAGAGCCGTCCCAAAATTTGGGGTGGCTGTGTGTGTTTGATTTTAATTTCCCTAAGCTATAGGACCATAAGTGGTAGTGCCGTACGCAACGTTACCTTGTTTTTTAGGTGTTTCAGGAAACACCATACACTTCTCCAGAGTGGCTGTTGGCAATTTACATCCCGCCCATCAGCATAACAAGCCTCCCTGTTCTCCATGGCCTGTGCTGACTTTTTGGATTTTACACATTTTTCAGATGGCCCTTTTCACCGGGGGGCAGTGAGACTTCATTGTAGTGCAGATTTCCTTTACACGCTTGCTTGGTTGGCCAAAAAGTGCGTATGCGTTTTTTCCTGAATATATTCAGGAAAAGAACGCATACGACCTTTTTGGCCAAGTGCATCATTGTCGACATTCTGCCTCTTTTCCTATGCTTTAAGTGCAATTCCAGTCTACCCCCTGAAATCGTTTTCCTGCAATTCTGCCCCACTTACAAGTCGTCTTCGCAGCCTTCCTTCAATATTTTTTTGGACGATAGCTGTCATTTATAACTCTGCATGTTTGTGAGTTACAGTGCCCCTGAGCTCCTTTCTTCAACTCACTATCTTGTGAGCTGGCCGCAAACCCGCAGGATTACTTCAGGCCCTAATCTGGTTCCGGCATGGCATGCTGAGCCTTTCGTTAATTCCTCTTCCTGGTGGGAAATGAGCGTTCCATTTGCCCGTGCAGACACCTACAGCTAGTCTCTCATTGGTTCTCCCTATTCCTGTTCATCTTGCGCAGAAATTGCAAACTGTGCCAAACAGGAGTTTAAAGGCACTGACTCTCCAAGTGGGGAGAGTGTTAGTAAGGCGTCAGGAACGGTGACCCCGAGTACCAGGGGACGAAAACTAAGATGCTTTTGAAAACGTTTCCCGGTCACACGGTGCACCATACTGTGGGTTTCCCATGCATGTTTTAGCTGAAGGAAGAATCCCTTAACCCTGGAGATTTGGGACCCATGGAAAGGGTACCATAGAGTATGACTTCAAAGGGTCTGCATTTGCTCATCGAACCACACCAATGCTATCAGCCCGAAGTGCCCAACATTATGTCTCATTCAGCTCTGGGTGTAGATGTGGTAAATCCAGGTTGCATCACAAGCCGTGAATGAATTATTTAAGAATTGCTCTCTATTTCACTGTCCTAGTGTTTTGTTTTTGTAATTCATTTTGATAATGGGATTTATCAGATATTCTCTGCTGCATTCATGACACTGTACACACGCTTCATTCTCTTATGGAGACATATAAATCCATGGGTTTGAAGATTCTTACTAGTCAGGTGTATTCCTAGGCGTTGAATATGGGGTGTTTAGTCCATTTCGTTGAGCAAGGGGTAGGTCTTGACTATTACATATTTGGCTTATGGAAAGGTATCTGTGCTAATTTCTATCTCTGGTTTTATGCAGCACCCCAACTCACCTTTCCCCTTAAGCAAGCATAAGTTGGTTTTCTAAATTTGAGACCCTGTTCTGTTTTGTAATTCAGTTCATGTGTAGCCACGTTTACATTCAGTGTATTAGTGATATCTTATGATGTTTCATTTTCTGTGTGACTTATTTCACTTAGAATCATCGTACCTGAATCCATGCATTGTGCCGCGACGGGCCTGATGACTTAGATTTCATTGCTGAGTGATATTCCATTGTACGTACGTACCACAACTTCTTTATCCATTTTTCACATTCTGGGATATTTAACTTGTACCGTAGATGAGGTTCTTGTAAACAGAGCCGTCCGACACTTTGGGGTGGCTGTGTGTTTTTGATTTTAATTTCCCTAAGCTATAGGACCATAAGTGGAAGTGCCGTAGGCTCCGTTGCTTTGTTTTTATGGTGTTCCGGGAAACACCATACACTTCTCCAGAGCGGCTCTTGGCAATTTACATCCTGCCCATCAGCATAACAAGGCTCCCTGTTCTCCATGGCCTGTGCTGCCTTTCTGGATTTTACACTTTTTTCAGATGGCCCTTTTGACCGGGGGGCAGTGAGACTTCATTGTAGTGCAGATTTCTTTAACATGCTTGCTTGGTTGGCCAAAAAGGGCGTATGCGTTTTTTCCTGAATATATTCAGGAAAAAACGCATACGCCCTTTTTGGCCAAGAGCATCATTGTCGACGTTCTGCCTCTTTTCCTATGCTTTAAATGCAATACCCGTCTACCCCCTGAAATCGTTTTCCTGCAATTCTGCCCCACTTACAAGTCGTCTTCACAGCCTTCCTTCAATATTTTTTTGGACGATAGCTGTCATTTATAACTCTGCATGTTTGTGAGTTACAGTGCCCCTGAGCTCCTTTCTTCAACTCACTATCTTGTGAGCTGGCCGCAAACCCGCAGGATTACTTCAGGCCCTAATCTGGTTCCGGCATGGCATGCTGAGCCTGTGGTTAATTCCTCTTCCTGGTGGGAAATGAGCGTTAAATTTGCCCGTGCAGACACCTACAGCTAGTCTCTCATTGGTTCTCCCTATTCCTGTTCATGTTGCGCAGAAATTGCAAACTGTGCCAAACAGGAGGTTAAAGGCACTGACTCTCCATGTGGGGACAGTGTGAGTAAAGGGTCTGGAATGGTGAACCCGAGTAAAAGGGGACGAAAACTGAGATACATTTAAAACGTTTCCCGGTCACACAGTGCACCGTACTGTGGGTTTCCGATGCATGTTTTAGCTGAAGGAAGAATCCCTTAAACCTGGAGAGTTGGGACCCATGGCACGGGTACCATGCAGTATGACTTCAAAGGGTCTGCATTTGCTCATCGAACCACACCAATGCTATCAGCCCGAAGTGCCCAACCTTATGTCTCACTCAGCTCTGGGTGTAGATGTGGTAAATCCAGGTTGCATCACAAGCCCTGAATGAATTATTTAAGAATTGCTCTCTATTTCACTGTCCTTGTGTTTTGTTTTTGTAATTCATTTTGATAATGGGATTTATCGGATTTTCTCTGCTGCATTCATGCAGCTGTACACACGCTTGATTCTCTTATGGAGACATATAAATCCATGGGTTTTAAAATTCTTACTTGTCAGGTATATTCCCAGGTGTTGAATATGTGGTGTCGAGTCCATTTCGTTGAGCAAGGAGTAGGTCTTTTCTATTATATATTTGGCTTATGGAACGGTATCTGTGCTAATTTCAATCTCTGGTTTTATGCAGCACCCCAACACACCTTTCCCCTTAAGCAAGCATAAGTTGATTTTCTAAATTTGAGACCCTGTTCTGTTTTGTAATTCAGTTCATGTGTAGCCAAGTTTACATTCCGTGTATTAGTGATATCTTATGATGTTTCTTTTTCTGTGTGACTTACTTCTCGTAGAATCGTCCTACCTGAATCCACTCATTATGCCGCTATGGGCCTGATGACGTAGATTTCATTGCTGTGTGATATTACATTGTACGTACGTACCACAACTTCTTTATCCATTTTTCGCTTTCTGGGATATTTAACTTGTACCATAGACGAGGTTCTTGTATACAGAGTCGTCTGAAATTTTCGGTTGGCTGTGTGTTTTTGATTTTACTTTCCCTAAGCTACAGGACCATAAGTGGAAGTGCCATAGGCTGCGTTGCTTTGTTTCCTATGTGTTTCAGGAAACGCCATACACTTCTCCAGTTTGGCTGTTGGCAATTTACGTCCCGCCCATCTGCATAACAAGGCTCCCTTTTCTCCATGGCCTGTCCTGCTTTTCTGATTTTTATACTTTTTTCAGATCGCCCTTTTGACCGGGGGTCAATGAGACTTCATTGTAGTGCAGATTTCTTTACACGCTTGCTTGGTTGGCCGAAAAGTGCGTATGCGTTTATTCCTGAATATATTCAGGAAAAAACGCATACGCCCTTTTTGGCCAAGTGCATCATTTTCGACATTCTGCTATTTTCCTAAGCTTTAGGTGGATTTCCTGTCTACCCCCTGAAATCGTTTTGCTGCAATTCTGCCCCGCTTTCAAGTCCTCTTCGAAGACTTACTTCAGTACATTTTTGGACGATAGCTGTCATTCATAACTCTGCAGGTTTGTGAATTACAGTGCCCCTGAGCTCCTTTCTTCAACTCGCTTTCTTGTGAGCTGGCCACAAAACTGCAGGATTGCTTCAGGCCCTAATCTGTTTCAGGCAGGGCACGCTGAGCCTTTGGTTAATTCCTCTTCCTGGTGGGAAATGAGCGTTCCATTTGCCCGTGCAGACACTTACAGCTAGTCTCTCATTGGTTCTCCCTATTCCTGTTCATCTTGCGCAGAAATTGCAAACTGTGCCAAAGAGGAGGTTAAAGGCACTGACTCTCCAAGTGGGGAGAGTGTTAGTAAAGCGTCTGGAATGGTGAACCCGAGTACCAGGGGACGAAAACTGAGATGCATTTCAAAACGTTTCCCAATCACACGGTGGACCTTACTCTGGGTTTGCCATGCATGGTTTAGTTGAAGGAAGAATCCCTTAAACCTGCAGAGTTGGGACCCATGGAATGGGTACCATACAGTATGACTTCAAAGGGTCTGCATTTGCTCACCGAACCTCACCAATGCTATGAGCCCGAAGTGTCCAGCCTTATGTCTCACCCAGCTCTGGGTGTAGATGTGGTAAATCCAGATTGCATCACAAGCCCTGAATGAATTATTTAAGAATTGATATTTCACTGTCATTGTGTTTTTTTTTGAAATTTATTTTGATAATGGGATTTATCGGATTTTCACTGCTGCGTTTAGGCCGCTGTACACACGCTTGATTTCCTTATGGAGACATATAAATCCATGGGTTTTAAGATTCTTACTTCTCAGGTATATTCCAAGGCGTTGAATATGGTGTGTTGAGTCCATTTCGTTGAGCAAGGCGTAGGTCTTTTCTATTATATATTTGGCTTATGGAACGGTATCTGTGCTAATTTCAATCTCTGGTTTTATGCAGAACCCCAACACACCTTTCCCCATAAGCAAGCATAAGTTGGTTTTCTAAATTTGAGACCCTGTTCTGTTTTGTAATTCAGTTCATGTGTAGCCAAGTTTACATTCCGTGTATTAGTGATATCTTATGATGTTTGTTTTTCTGTGTGACTTATTTCTCGTAGAATCATCGTACCTGAATCCACTCATTATTCCGCTACGGGCCTGATGACGTAGATTTCATTGCTGAGTGATATTCCATTGTACGTACGTACAACAACTTCTTTATTCATTTTTTGCTTTCTCGGATATTTAACTTGCATCGTAGACGAGGTTCTTGTAAACAGAGCCGTCCCAAAATTTGGGGTGGCTGTGTGTGTTTGATTTTAATTTACCTAAGCTATACGACCATAAGTGGAAGTGCCATAGGCTGTGTTTCTTTGTTTCCTACGTGTTTCAGGAAACACCATACACTTCTCCAGAGTGGCTGTTGGCAATTTACATCCCGCCCATCAGCATAACAAGGCTCCCTGTTCTCCATGCCCTGTCCTGCCTTTCTGGATTTTACACATTTTTCAGATGGCCCTTTTCACCGGGGGGCAGTGAGACTTCATTGTAGTGCAGATTTCCTTTACACGCTTGCTGGGTTGGCCAAAAAGTGCGTATGCGTTTTTTCCTGAATATATTCAGGAAAAGAACGCATACGACCTTTTTGGCCAAGTGCATCCTTGTCGACATTCTGCCTCTTTTCCTATGCTTTAAGTGCAATTCCAGTCTACCCCCTGAAATCGTTTTCCTGAAATTCTGCCCCGCTTTCAAGTCCTCTTCGAAGACTAACTTCAATATATTTTTGGACGATAGCTCTCATTCATAACTCTGCAGGTTTGTGAATTACAGTGCCCCTGAGCTCCTTTCTTCAACTCGCTTTCTTGTGAGCTGGCCGCAAAACCGCAGGATTGCTTCAGGCCCTAATCTTTTTCCAGCAGGCACGCTGAGCCTTTGGTTAATTCCTCTTCCTGGTGGGAAATGAGCGTTCCATTTGCCCGTGCAGACACCTACAGCTAGTCTCTCATTGGTTCTCCTTATTCCTGATCATCTTGCGCAGAAATTGCAAACTGTGCCAAACAGGAGGTTAAAGGCACTGACTCTCCAAGTGGGGAGAGTGTTAGTAAGGCGTCAGGAACGGTGACCCCGAGTACCAGGGGACGAAAACTAAGATGCTTTTGAAAACGTTTCCCAATCACACGGTGGACCATACTCTGGGTTTCCCATGCATGTTTTAGCTGAAGGAAGAATCCCTTAAACCTGGAGAGTTGGGACCCATGGAATGGGTACCATGCAGTATGACTCCAAAGGGCCTGCGTTTGCTCACCGAACCTCACCAATGCTATCAGCCCGAAGTGTCCAGCCTTATGTCTCACCCAGCTCTGGGTGTAGATGTGGAAATCAAGGTTGCATCACAAGCCCTGAATGAATTATTTAAGAATTGCTCTCTATTTTACTGTCATTGTGTTTTGTTTTTGAAATTTATTTTGGTAATGGGATTTATCGGATTTTCACTGCTGCGTTTAGGCCGCTGTACACACGCTTGATTTCCTTATGGAGACATATAAATCCATGGGTTTTAAGATTCTTACTTGTCAGGTATATTCCCAGGCGTTGAATATGGGGTGTTGAGTCCATTTCGTTGAGCAAGGAGTAGGTCTTCTCTATTATATATTTGGCCTATGGAACGGTATCTGTGTTAATTTCAATCTCTGGTTTTATGCAGCACCCCAACTCACCTTTCCCCATAAGCAAGCATAAGTTGGTTTTCTAAATTTGAGACCCTGTTCTGTTTTGTAATTCAGTTCATGTGTAGCCAAGTTTACATTCCGTGTATTAGTGATACCTTATGATGTTTCTTTTTCTGTGTGACTTATTTCACTTAGAATCCTCCTACCTGAATCCACTCATTATGCCGCTATGGGCCTGATGACATAGATTTCATTGCTCAGTGATATTACATTGTACGTACGTACCACAACTTCTTTATCCATTTTTGCATTCTGGGATATTTAACTTGTACCGTAGACGAGGTTCTTGTAAACAGTGCCGTCCAAAACTTTGGGGTGGCTGTGTGTTTCTGATTTTAATTTCCCTAAGGTATAGGACCATAAGTGGTAGTGCCGTATGCACCGTTACTTTGTTTTTTAGGTGTTTCAGGAAACACCATACACTTCTCCAGAGTGGCTGTTGGCAATTTACATCCCGCCCATCAGCATAACAAGGCTCCATGTTCTCCATGGCCTGTGCTGACTTTTTGGATTTTACACTTTTTTCAGATGGCCCTTTTGACTGGGGGGCAGTGAGACTTCATTGTAGTGCAGATTTCTTTAACGTGCATGCTAGGTTGGCCAAAAAGTGCATATGCATTTTTTCCTGAATATATTCAGGAGAAACGCATATGCCCATTTTGGCCAAGTGCATCGTTGTCAAGCTTCTGCCTCTTTTCCTATGCTTTAAATGCAATTCCAGTCTACCCCCTGAAATCGTTTTCCTGCAATTCTGCCCCGCTTTCAAGTCCTGTTCCAAGACTTACTTCAATATATTTTTGGACGGTAGCTGTCATTTATAACTCTGCAGGTTTGTGAATTACAGTGTCCCTGAGCTCCTTTCTTCAACTCTCTTTCTTGTGAGCTGGCCGCAAACCCGCAGGATTGCTTCAGGCCCTAATCTGGTTCCGGCATGGCATGATGAGCCTTTCGTTAATTCCTCTTCCTGGTGGGAAATGAGCGTTCCCTTTGCCCGTGCAGACACCTACATCTAGTCTCTCATTGGTTCTCCCTATTCCTGTTCATCTTGCGCAGAAATTGCAAACTGTGCCAAACAGGAGTTTAAAGGCACTGACTCTCCAAGTGGGGAGAGTGTTAGTAAAGGTTCTGGAATGGTGAACCCGAGTAAAAGGGGACGAAATCTGAGATGCATTTGAAAACGTTTCCCGGTCACACGGTGCACCATACTGTGGGTTTCCCATGCATGTTTTAGCTGAAGGAAGAATCCCTTAACCCTGGAGATTTGGGACCCATGGAAAGGGTACCATGCAGTATGACTTCAAAGGGTCTGCATTTGCTCATCGAACCTCACCAATGCTATCAGCCCGAAGTGCCCAACCTTATGTCTCACTCAGCTCTGGGTGTAGATGTGGTAAATCCAGGTTGCATCACAAGCCCTGAATGAATTATTTAAGAATTGCTCTCTATTTCACTGTCCTTGAGTTTTGTTTTTGTAATTCATTTTGATAATGGGATTTATCGGATTTTCTCTGCTGCATTCATGCCGCTGTACACACGCTTCATTCTCTTACGGAGACATATAAATCCATGTGTTTGATGATTTTTACTAGTCAGATGTATTCCTAGGCATTGAATATGGGGTGTTTAGTCCATTTCGTTGAGCAAGGGGTAGGTCTTGACTATTACATATTTGGCTTATGGAAAGGTATCTGTGCTAATTTCTATCTCTGGTTTTATGCAGCACCCCAACTCACCTTTCCCCTTAAGTAAGCATAAGTTGGTTCTAAATTTGAGACCCTGTTCTGTTTTGCAATTCAGGTCATGTGTAGCCAAGTTTACATTCCTTGTATTAATGATATCTTATGATGTTTCATTTTCTGTGTGACTTATTTCACTTAGAATCATCGTACCTGAATCCACTCATTATGCCGCGACGGGCCTGATGACATAGATTTCATTGCTGAGTGATATTCCATTGTACGTACGTACCACAACTTCTTTATCCATTTTTCACTTTCTGGGATATTTAACTTGTACAGTAGACGAGGTTCTTGTAAACAGAGCCGTCCGACACTTTGGGGTTGCTGTGTGTTTTTGATTTTAATTTCCCTAAGCTATAGGACCATAAGTGGAAATGCCGTAGGCTCCGTTGCTTTGTTTTTTAGGTGTTCCAGGAAACACCATACACTTCTCCAGAGCGGCTCTTGGCAATTTACATCCCGCCCATCAGCATAACAAGGCTCCCTGTTCTCCATGGCCTGTGCTGCCTTTCTGGATTTTACACTTTTTTCAGATGGCCCTTTTGACCGGGGGGCAGTGAGACTTCATTGTAGTGCAGATTTCTTTAACATGCTTGCTTGGTTGGCCAAAAAGGGCGTATGCGTTTTTTCCTGAATATATTCAGGAAAAAACGCATACGCCCTTTTTGGCCAAGAGCATCATTGTCGACGTTCTGCCTCTTTTCCTATGCTTTAAATGCAATTCCCGTCTACCCCCTGAAATCGTTTTCCTGCAATTCTGCCCCACTTACAAGTCGTCTTCGCAGCCTTCCTTCAATATTTTTTTGGACGATAGCTGTCATTTATAACTCTGCATGTTTGTGAGTTACAGTGCCCCTGAGCTCCTTTCTTCAACTCACTATCTTGTGAGCTGGCCGCAAACCCGCAGGATTACTTCAGGCCCTAATCTGGTTCCGGCATGGCATGCTGAGCCTGTGGTTAATTCCTCTTCCTGGTGGGAAATGAGCGTTAAATTTGCCCGTGCAGACACCTACAGCTAGTCTCTCATTGGTTCTCCCTATTCCTGTTCATGTTGCGCAGAAATTGCAAACTGTGCCAAACAGGAGGTTAAAGGCACTGACTCTCCATGTGGGGACAGTGTGAGTAAAGGGTCTGGAATGGTGAACCCGAGTAAAAGGGGACGAAAACTGAGATACATTTAAAAGGTTTCCCGGTCACACGGTGCACCGTACTGTGGGTTTCCGATGCATGTTTTAGCTGAAGGAAGAATCCCTTAAACCTGGAGAGTTGGGATCCATGGCACGGGTACCATGCAGTATGACTTCAAAGGGTCTGCATTTGCTCATCGAACCTCACCAATGCTATCAGCCCGAAGTGCCCAACCTTATGTCTCACTCAGCTCTGGGTGTAGATGTGGTAAATCCAGGTTGCATCACAAGCCCTGAATGAATTATTTAAGAATTGCTCTCTATTTCACTGTCCTTGTGTTTTGTTTTTGTAATTCATTTTGATAATGGGATTTATCGGATTTTCTCTGCTGCATTCATGCAGCTGTACACACGCTTGATTCTCTTATGGAGACATATAAATCCATGGGTTTTAAGATTCTTACTTGTCAGGTATATTCCCAGGTGTTGAATATGTGGTGTCGAGTCCATTTCGTTGAGCAAGGAGTAGGTCTTTTCTATTATATATTTGGCTTATGGAACGGTATCTGTGCTAATTTCAATCTCTGGTTTTATGCAGCACCCCAACACACCTTTCCCCTTAAGCAAGCATAAGTTGATTTTCTAAATTTGAGACCCTGTTCTGTTTTGTAATTCAGTTCATGTGTAGCCAAGTTTACATTCCGTGTATTAGTGATATCTTATGATGTTTCTTTTTCTGTGTGACTTATTTCTCGTAGAATCGTCCTACCTGAATCCACTCATTATGCCGCTATGGGCCTGATGACGTAGATTTCATTGCTGTGTGATATTACATTGTACGTACGTACCACAACTTCTTTACCCATTTTTCGCTTTCTGGGATATTTAACTTGTACCATAGACGAGGTTCTTGTATACAGAGTCGTCTGAAATTTTGGGTTGGCTGTGTGTTTTTGATTTTACTTTCCCTAAGCTACAGGACCATAAGTGGAAGTGCCATAGGCTGCGTTGCTTTGTTTCCTATGTGTTTCAGGAAACGCCATACACTTCTCCAGTTTGGCTGTTGGCAATTTACGTCCCGCCCATCTGCATAACAAGGCTTCCTTTTCTCCATGGCCTGTCCTGCTTTTCTGATTTTTATACTTTTTTCAGATCGCCCTTTTGACCGGGGGTCAATGAGACTTCATTGTAGTGCAGATTTCTTTACACGCTTGCTTGGTTGGCCAAAAAGTGCATATGCGTTTATTCCTGAATATATTCAGGAAAAAACGCATACGCCCTTTTTGGCCAAGTGCATCATTTTCGACATTCTGCTATTTTCCTAAGCTTTAGGTGGATTTCCTGTCTACCCCCTGAAATCGTTTTGCTGCAATTCTGCCCCGCTTTCAAGTCCTCTTCGAAGACTTACTTCAGTACATTTTTGGACGATAGCTGTCATTCATAACTCTGCAGGTTTGTGAATTACAGTGCCCCTGAGCTCCTTTCTTCAACTCGCTTTCTTGTGAGCTGGCCACAAAACTGCAGGATTGCTTCAGGCCCTAATCTGTTTCAGGCAGGGCATGCTGAGCCTTTGGTTAATTCCTCTTCCTGGTGGGAAATGAGTGTTCCATTTGCCCGTGCAGACACTTACAGCTAGTCTCTCATTGGTTCTCCCTGTTCCTGTTCATCTTGCGCAGAAATTGCAAACTGTGCCAAAGAGGAGGTTAAAGGCACTGACTCTCCAAGTGGGGAGAGTGTTAGTAAAGCGTCTGGAATGGTGAACCCGAGTACCAGGGGACGAAAACTGAGATGCATTTCAAAACGTTTCCCAATCACACAGTGGACCTTACTCTGGGTTTGCCATGCATGGTTTAGTTGAAGGAAGAATCCCTTAAACCTGCAGAGTTGGGACCCATGGAATGGGTACCATACAGTATGACTTCAAAGGGTCTGCATTTGCTCACCGAACCTCACCAATGCTATGAGCCCGAAGTGTCCAGCCTTATGTCTCACCCAGCTCTGGGTGTAGATGTGGTAAATCCAGATTGCATCACAAGCCCTGAATGAATTATTTAAGAATTGCTATTTCACTGTCATTGTGTTTTTTTTTGAAATTTATTTTGATAATGGGATTTATCGGATTTTCACTGCTGCGTTTAGGCCGCTGTACACACGCTTGATTTCCTTATGGAGACATATAAATCCATGGGTTTTAAGATTCTTACTTCTCAGGTATATACCAAGGCATTGAATATGGTGTGTTGAGTCCATTTCATTGAGCAAGGCGTAGGTCTTTTCTATTATATATTTGGCTTATGGAACGGTATCTGTGCTAATTTCAATCTCTGGTTTTATGCAGAACCCCAACACACCTTTCCCCATAAGCAAGCATAAGTTGGTTTTCTAAATTTGAGACCCTGTTCTGTTTTGTAATTCAGTTCATGTGTAGCCAAGTTTACATTCCGTGTATTAGTGATATCTTATGATGTTTGTTTTTCTGTGTGACTTATTTCTCGTAGAATCATCGTACCTGAATCCACTCATTATTCCGCTACGGGCCTGTTGACGTAGATTTCATTGCTGAGTGATATTCCATTGTACGTACGTACAAAAACTTCTTTATTCATTTTTTGCTTTCTCGGATATTTAACTTGCATCGTAGACGAGGTTCTTGTAAACAGAGCCGTCCCAAAATTTGGGGTGGCTGTGTGTGTTTGATTTTAATTTACCTAAGCTATACGACCATAAGTGGAAGTGCCATAGGCTGTGTTTCTTTGTTTCCTACGTGTTTCAGGAAACACCATACACTTCTCCAGAGTGGCTGTTGGCAATTTACATCCCGCCCATCAGCATAACAAGGCTCCCTGTTCTCCATGCCCTGTCCTGCCTTTCTGGATTTTACACATTTTTCAGATGGCCCTTTTCACCGGGGGGCAGTGAGACTTCATTGTAGTGCAGATTTCCTTTACACGCTTGCTGGGTTGGCCAAAAAGTGCGTATGCGTTTTTTCCTGAATATATTCAGGAAAAGAACGCATACGACCTTTTTGGCCAAGTGCATCCTTGTCGACATTCTGCCTCTTTTCCTATGCTTTAAGTGCAATTCCAGTCTACCCCCTGAAATCGTTTTCCTGAAATTCTGCCCCGCTTTCAAGTCCTCTTCGAAGACTAACTTCAATATATTTTTGGACGATAGCTCTCATTCATAACTCTGCAGGTTTGTGAATTACAGTGCCCCTGAGCTCCTTTCTTCAACTCGCTTTCTTGTGAGCTGGCCGCAAAACCGCAGGATTGCTTCAGGCCCTAATCTTTTTCCAGCAGGCACGCTGAGCCTTTGGTTAATTCCTCTTCCTGGTGGGAAATGAGCGTTCCATTTGCCCGTGCAGACACCTACAGCTAGTCTCTCATTGGTTCTCCTTATTCCTGATCATCTTGCGCAGAAATTGCAAACTGTGCCAAACAGGAGGTTAAAGGCACTGACTCTCCAAGTGGGGAGAGTGTTAGTAAGGCGTCAGGAACGGTGACCCCGAGTACCAGGGGACGAAAACTAAGATGCTTTTGAAAACGTTTCCCAATCACACGGTGGACCATACTCTGGGTTTCCCATGCATGTTTTAGCTGAAGGAAGAATCCCTTAAACCTGGAGAGTTGGGACCCATGGAATGGGTACCATGCAGTATGACTCCAAAGGGCCTGCGTTTGCTCACCGAACCTCACCAATGCTATCAGCCCGAAGTGTCCAGCCTTATGTCTCACCCAGCTCTGGGTGTAGATGTGGAAATCAAGGTTGCATCACAAGCCCTGAATGAATTATTTAAGAATTGCTCTCTATTTTACTGTCATTGTGTTTTGTTTTTGAAATTTATTTTGGTAATGGGATTTATCGGATTTTCACTGCTGCGTTTAGGCCGCTGTACACACGCTTGATTTCCTTATGGAGACATATAAATCCATGGGTTTTAAGATTCTTACTTGTCAGGTATATTCCCAGGCGTTGAATATGGGGTGTTGAGTCCATTTCGTTGAGCAAGGAGTAGGTCTTCTCTATTATATATTTGGCCTATGGAACGGTATCTGTGTTAATTTCAATCTCTGGTTTTATGCAGCACCCCAACTCACCTTTCCCCATAAGCAAGCATAAGTTGGTTTTCTAAATTTGAGACCCTGTTCTGTTTTGTAATTCAGTTCATGTGTAGCCAAGTTTACATTCCGTGTATTAGTGATACCTTATGATGTTTCTTTTTCTGTGTGACTTATTTCACTTAGAATCCTCCTACCTGAATCCACTCATTATGCCGCTATGGGCCTGATGACATAGATTTCATTGCTCAGTGATATTACATTGTACGTACGTACCACAACTTCTTTATCCATTTTTGCATTCTGGGATATTTAACTTGTACCGTAGACGAGGTTCTTGTAAACAGTGCCGTCCAAAACTTTGGGGTGGCTGTGTGTTTCTGATTTTAATTTCCCTAAGGTATAGGACCATAAGTGGTAGTGCCGTACGCACCGTTACTTTGTTTTTTAGGTGTTTCAGGAAACACCATACACTTCTCCAGAGTGGCTGTTGGCAATTTACATCCCGCCCATCAGCATAACAAGGCTCCATGTTCTCCATGGCCTGTGCTGACTTTTTGGATTTTACACTTTTTTCAGATGGCCCTTTTGACTGGGGGGCAGTGAGACTTCATTGTAGTGCAGATTTCTTTAACGTGCATGCTAGGTTGGCCAAAAAGTGCATATGCATTTTTTCCTGAATATATTCAGGAGAAACGCATATGCCCATTTTGGCCAAGTGCATCGTTGTCAAGGTTCTGCCTCTTTTCCTATGCTTTAAATGCAATTCCAGTCTACCCCCTGAAATCGTTTTCCTGCAATTCTGCCCCGCTTTCAAGTCCTGTTCCAAGACTTACTACAATATATTTTTGGACGGTAGCTGTCATTTATAACTCTGCAGGTTTGTGAATTACAGTGTCCCTGAGCTCCTTTCTTCAACTCTCTTTCTTGTGAGCTGGCCGCAAACCCGCAGGATTGCTTCAGGCCCTAATCTGGTTCCGGCATGGCATGATGAGCCTTTCGTTAATTCCTCTTCCTGGTGGGAAATGAGCGTTCCCTTTGCCCGTGCAGACACCTACAGCTAGTCTCTCATTGGTTCTCCTTATTCCTGATCATCTTGCGCAGAAATTGCAAACTGTGCCAAACAGGAGGTTAAAGGCACTGACTCTCCAAGTGGGGAGAGTGTTAGTAAGGCGTCAGGAACGGTGACCCCGAGTACCAGGGGACGAAAACTAAGATGCTTTTGAAAACGTTTCCCAATCACACGGTGGACCATACTCTGGGTTTCCCATGCATGTTTTAGCTGAAGGAAGAATCCCTTAAACCTGGAGAGTTGGGACCCATGGAATGGGTACCATGCAGTATGACTCCAAAGGGCCTGCGTTTGCTCACCGAACCTCACCAATGCTATCAGCCCGAAGTGTCCAGCCTTATGTCTCACCCAGCTCTGGGTGTAGATGTGGAAATCAAGGTTGCATCACAAGCCCTGAATGAATTATTTAAGAATTGCTCTCTATTTTACTGTCATTGTGTTTTGTTTTTGAAATTTATTTTGGTAATGGGATTTATCGGATTTTCACTGCTGCGTTTAGGCCGCTGTACACACGCTTGATTTCCTTATGGAGACATATAAATCCATGGGTTTTAAGATTCTTACTTGTCAGGTATATTCCCAGGCGTTGAATATGGGGTGTTGAGTCCATTTCGTTGAGCAAGGAGTAGGTCTTCTCTATTATATATTTGGCCTATGGAACGGTATCTGTGTTAATTTCAATCTCTGGTTTTATGCAGCACCCCAACTCACCTTTCCCCATAAGCAAGCATAAGTTGGTTTTCTAAATTTGAGACCCTGTTCTGTTTTGTAATTCAGTTCATGTGTAGCCAAGTTTACATTCCGTGTATTAGTGATACCTTATGATGTTTCATTTTCTGTGTGACTTATTTCACTTAGAATCCTCCTACCTGAATCCACTCATTATGCCGCTATGGGCCTGATGACATAGATTTCATTGCTCAGTGATATTACATTGTACGTACGTACCACAACTTCTTTATCCATTTTTGCATTCTGGGATATTTAACTTGTACCGTAGACGAGGTTCTTGTAAACAGTGCCGTCCAAAACTTTGGGGTGGCTGTGTGTTTCTGATTTTAATTTCCCTAAGGTATAGGACCATAAGTGGTAGTGCCGTACGCACCGTTACTTTGTTTTTTAGGTGTTTCAGGAAACACCATACACTTCTCCAGAGTGGCTGTTGGCAATTTACATCCCGCCCATCAGCATAACAAGGCTCCATGTTCTCCATGGCCTGTGCTGACTTTTTGGATTTTACACTTTTTTCAGATGGCCCTTTTGACTGGGGGGCAGTGAGACTTCATTGTAGTGCAGATTTCTTTAACGTGCATGCTAGGTTGGCCAAAAAGTGCATATGCATTTTTTCCTGAATATATTCAGGAGAAACGCATATGCCCATTTTGGCCAAGTGCATCGTTGTCAAGCTTCTGCCTCTTTTCCTATGCTTTAAATGCAATTCCAGTCTACCCCCTGAAATCGTTTTCCTGCAATTCTGCCCCGCTTTCAAGTCCTGTTCCAAGACTTACTTCAATATATTTTTGGACGGTAGCTGTCATTTATAACTCTGCAGGTTTGTGAATTACAGTGTCCCTGAGCTCCTTTCTTCAACTCTCTTTCTTGTGAGCTGGCCGCAAACCCGCAGGATTGCTTCAGGCCCTAATCTGGTTCCGGCATGGCATGATGAGCCTTTCGTTAATTCCTCTTCCCGGTGGGAAATGAGCGTTCCCTTTGCCCGTGCAGACACCTACAGCTAGTCTCTCATTGGTTCTCCCTATTCCTGTTCATCTTGCGCAGAAATTGCAAACTGTGCCAAACAGGAGTTTAAAGGCACTGACTCTCCAAGTGGGGAGAGTGTTAGTAAAGGTTCTGGAATGGTGAACCCGAGTAAAAGGGGACGAAATCTGAGATGCATTTGAAAACGTTTCCCGGTCACACGGTGCACCATACTGTGGGTTTCCCATGCATGTTTTAGCTGAAGGAAGAATCCCTTAACCCTGGAGATTTGGGACCCATGGAAAGGGTACCATGCAGTATGACTTCAAAGGGTCTGCATTTGCTCATCGAACCTCACCAATGCTATCAGCCCGAAGTGCCCAACCTTATGTCTCACTCAGCTCTGGGTGTAGATGTGGTAAATCCAGGTTGCATCACAAGCCCTGAATGAATTATTTAAGAATTGCTCTCTATTTCACTGTCCTTGAGTTTTGTTTTTGTAATTCATTTTGATAATGGGATTTATCGGATTTTCTCTGCTGCATTCATGCCGCTGTACACACGCTTCATTCTCTTACGGAGACATATAAATCCATGTGTTTGATGATTTTTACTAGTCAGATGTATTCCTAGGCATTGAATATGGGGTGTTTAGTCCATTTCGTTGAGCAAGGGGTAGGTCTTGACTATTACATATTTGGCTTATGGAAAGGTATCTGTGCTAATTTCTATCTCTGGTTTTATGCAGCACCCCAACTCACCTTTCCCCTTAAGTAAGCATAAGTTGGTTCTAAATTTGAGACCCTGTTCTGTTTTGCAATTCAGGTCATGTGTAGCCAAGTTTACATTCCTTGTATTAATGATATCTTATGATGTTTCATTTTCTGTGTGACTTATTTCACTTAGAATCATCGTACCTGAATCCACTCATTATGCCGCGACGGGCCTGATGACATAGATTTCATTGCTGAGTGATATTCCATTGTACGTACGTACCACAACTTCTTTATCCATTTTTCACTTTCTGGGATATTTAACTTGTACAGTAGACGAGGTTCTTGTAAACAGAGCCGTCCGACACTTTGGGGTTGCTGTGTGTTTTTGATTTTAATTTCCCTAAGCTATAGGACCATAAGTGGAAATGCCGTAGGCTCCGTTGCTTTGTTTTTTAGGTGTTCCAGGAAACACCATACACTTCTCCAGAGCGGCTCTTGGCAATTTACATCCCGCCCATCAGCATAACAAGGCTCCCTGTTCTCCATGGCCTGTGCTGCCTTTCTGGATTTTACACTTTTTTCAGATGGCCCTTTTGACCGGGGGGCAGTGAGACTTCATTGTAGTGCAGATTTCTTTAACATGCTTGCTTGGTTGGCCAAAAAGGGCGTATGCGTTTTTTCCTGAATATATTCAGGAAAAAACGCATACGCCCTTTTTGGCCAAGAGCATCATTGTCGATGTTCTGCCTCTTTTCCTATGCTTTAAATGCAATTCCCGTCTACCCCCTGAAATCGTTTTCCTGCAATTCTGCCCCACTTACAAGTCGTCTTCGCAGCCTTCCTTCAATATTTTTTTGGACGATAGCTGTCATTTATAACTCTGCATGTTTGTGAGTTACAGTGCCCCTGAGCTCCTTTCTTCAACTCACTATCTTGTGAGCTGGCCGCAAACCCGCAGGATTACTTCAGGCCCTAATCTGGTTCCGGCATGGCATGCTGAGCCTGTGGTTAATTCCTCTTCCTGGTGGGAAATGAGCGTTAAATTTGCCCGTGCAGACACCTACAGCTAGTCTCTCATTGGTTCTCCCTATTCCTGTTCATGTTGCGCAGAAATTGCAAACTGTGCCAAACAGGAGGTTAAAGGCACTGACTCTCCATGTGGGGACAGTGTGAGTAAAGGGTCTGGAATGGTGAACCCGAGTAAAAGGGGACGAAAACTGAGATACATTTAAAAGGTTTCCCGGTCACACGGTGCACCGTACTGTGGGTTTCCGATGCATGTTTTAGCTGAAGGAAGAATCCCTTAAACCTGGAGAGTTGGGATCCATGGCACGGGTACCATGCAGTATGACTTCAAAGGGTCTGCATTTGCTCATCGAACCTCACCAATGCTATCAGCCCGAAGTGCCCAACCTTATGTCTCACTCAGCTCTGGGTGTAGATGTGGTAAATCCAGGTTGCATCACAAGCCCTGAATGAATTATTTAAGAATTGCTCTCTATTTCACTGTCCTTGTGTTTTGTTTTTGTAATTCATTTTGATAATGGGATTTATCGGATTTTCTCTGCTGCATTCATGCAGCTGTACACACGCTTGATTCTCTTATGGAGACATATAAATCCATGGGTTTTAAGATTCTTACTTGTCAGGTATATTCCCAGGTGTTGAATATGTGGTGTCGAGTCCATTTCGTTGAGCAAGGAGTAGGTCTTTTCTATTATATATTTGGCTTATGGAACGGTATCTGTGCTAATTTCAATCTCTGGTTTTATGCAGCACCCCAACACACCTTTCCCCTTAAGCAAGCATAAGTTGATTTTCTAAATTTGAGACCCTGTTCTGTTTTGTAATTCAGTTCATGTGTAGCCAAGTTTACATTCCGTGTATTAGTGATATCTTATGATGTTTCTTTTTCTGTGTGACTTATTTCTCGTAGAATCGTCCTACCTGAATCCACTCATTATGCCGCTATGGGCCTGATGACGTAGATTTCATTGCTGTGTGATATTACATTGTACGTACGTACCACAACTTCTTTACCCATTTTTCGCTTTCTGGGATATTTAACTTGTACCATAGACGAGGTTCTTGTATACAGAGTCGTCTGAAATTTTGGGTTGGCTGTGTGTTTTTGATTTTACTTTCCCTAAGCTACAGGACCATAAGTGGAAGTGCCATAGGCTGCGTTGCTTTGTTTCCTATGTGTTTCAGGAAACGCCATACACTTCTCCAGTTTGGCTGTTGGCAATTTACGTCCCGCCCATCTGCATAACAAGGCTTCCTTTTCTCCATGGCCTGTCCTGCTTTTCTGATTTTTATACTTTTTTCAGATTGCCCTTTTGACCGGGGGTCAATGAGACTTCATTGTAGTGCAGATTTCTTTACACGCTTGCTTGGTTGGCCAAAAAGTGCATATGCGTTTATTCCTGAATATATTCAGGAAAAAACGCATACGCCCTTTTTGGCCAAGTGCATCATTTTCGACATTCTGCTATTTTCCTAAGCTTTAGGTGGATTTCCTGTCTACCCCCTGAAATCGTTTTCCTGCAATTCTGCCCCGCTTTCAAGTCCTCTTCGAAGACTTACTTCAGTACATTTTTGGACGATAGCTGTCATTCATAACTCTGCAGGTTTGTGAATTACAGTGCCCCTGAGCTCCTTTCTTCAACTCGCTTTCTTGTGAGCTGGCCACAAAACTGCAGGATTGCTTCAGGCCCTAATCTGTTTCAGGCAGGGCACGCTGAGCCTTTGGTTAATTCCTCTTCCTGGTGGGAAATGAGCGTTCCATTTGCCCGTGCAGACACCTACAGCTAGTCTCTCATTGGTTCTCCTTATTCCTGATCATCTTGCGCAGAAATTGCAAACTGTGCCAAACAGGAAGTTAAAGGCACTGACTCTCCAAGTGGGGAGAGTGTTAGTAAAGGGTCTGGAATGGTGAACCCGAGTAAAAGGGGACAAAATCTGAAATGCATTTGAAAACGTTTCCCGGTCACTCGCTGCACCATACTGTGGGTTTCCCATGCATGTATTAGCTGACGGAAGAATCCCTTAAACCTGGAGATTTAGGGACCCATGGAATGGGTACCATGCAGTATGCCTTCAAAGGGTCTGCATTTGTTGATCGAACCTCACCAGTGCTATCAGCCCGAAGTCACCAACCTTATGTCTCACTCAGCTCTGGATGGAGATGTGGTAAATCCAGGTTGCATCACAATCCCTGAATGAATTATTTAAGAATTGCTCTCTATTTCACTGTCCTTGTGTTTTGTTTTTGTAATTCATTTTGATAATGGGATTTATCGGATTTTCTCTGCTGCGTTCATGCCGCTGTACACACGCTTCATTCTCTTATGGAGACATATAAATCCATGGGTTTGAAGATTCTTACTAGTCAGGTGTATTCCTAGGCGTTGAATATGGCGTGTTTTGTCCATTTCGTTGAGCAAGGGGTAGGTCTTGACTATTACATATTTGACGAATGGAATGGTATCTGTGCTAATTTCTATCTCTGGTTTTATGCAGCACCCCAACTCACCTTTCCCCTTAAGCAAGCATAAGTTGGTTTTCTAAATTTGAGACCCTGTTCTGTTTTGTAATTCAGTTCATGTGTAGCCAAGTTTACATTCCGTGTATTAGTGATATCTTATGATGTTTCATTTTCTGTGTGACTTATTTCAGTTAGAATCATGGTACCTGAATCCACTCATTATGCCGCGACGGGCCTGATGACATAGATTTCATTGCTGAGTGATATTCCATTGTACGTACGTACCACAACTTCTTTATCAATTTTTCACATTCTGGGATATTTAACTTGTACCGTAGACGAGGTTCTAGTAAACAGAGCCGTCTGAAACTTTGGGGTGGCTGTGTGTTTTTGATTTTAATTTCCCTAAGCTATAGGACCATAAGTTGAAGTGCCGTAGGCTCCGTTGCTTTGTTTTTTAGGTGTTCCAGGAAATACCATACACTTCTCCAGAGTGGCTGTTAGTAATTTACATCCCGCCCATCAGCATAACAAGGCTCCCTGTTCTCCATGGCCTGTGCTGCCTTTCTGGATTTTACACTTTTTTCAGATGGCCCTTTTGACCGGGGGGCAGTGAGACTTCATTGTAGTGCAGATTTCTTTAACATGCTTGCTTGGTTGGCCAAAAAGGCCGTATGCGTTTTTTCCTGAATATATTCAGGAAAAAACGCATACGGCCTTTTTGGCCAAGAGCATCATTGTCGACGTTCTGCCTCTTTTCCTATGCTTTAAATGCAATCCCCGTCTACCCCCTGAAATCGTTTTCCTGCAATTCTGCCCCGCTTACAAGTTCTCTTCGCAGCCTTCCTTCAATATATTTTTGGACGATAGCTGTCATTTATAACTCTGCAGGTTTGTGAGTTACAGTGCCCCTGAGCTCCTTTCTTCAACTCGCTATCTTGTGAGCTGGCCGCAAACCCGCTGGATTGCTTCAGGCCCTAATCTGGTTCCGGCAGGGCATGCTGAGCTTTTGCTTAATTCCTCTTCCTGGTGGGAAATGAGCGTTAAATTTGCCCGTGCAGACACCTACAGCTCGTCTCTCATTGGTTCTCCCTATTCCTGTTCATCTTGCGCAGAAATTGCAAACTGTGCCAAACAGGAGGTTAAAGCACTGACTCTACAAGTAGGGAGAGTGTTAGTAAAGGGTCTGAAATGCTGAACCCGAGTAAAAGGGGATGAAAACTGCGATGCATTTGAAAACGTTTCCCGGTCACACGGTGCACCATACTGTGGGTTTCCCATGCATGTATTAGCTGAAAGAAGAATCCCTTAAACCTGGAGAGTTGGGACCCATGGATTGGGTACCATGCAGTATGCCTTCAAAGGGTCTGCATTTGTTCATCGAACCTCACCAATGCTATCAGCCCGAAGTGCCCAACCTTATTTCTCACTCAGCTCTGGATGTAGATGTGGTAAATCCAGGTTGCATCACAAGCCCTGAATGAATTATTTAAGAATTGCTCTCTATTTCACTGTCCTTGTCTTTTGTTTTTGTAATTCATTTTGATAATGGGATTTATCGGATTTTCTCTGCTGCATTCATGCCGCTGTACACAGGCTTCATTCTCTTATGGAGACATATAAATCCATGGGTTTGAAGATTCTTACTAGTCAGGTGTATTCCTAGGCGTTGAATATGGCGTGTTTAGTCCATTTCGTTGAGCAAGGGGTAGGTCTTGACTATTACATATTTGGCTTATGGAAAGGTATCTGAGCTAATTTCTATCTCTGGTTTTATGCAGCACCCCAACTCACCTTTCCCCTTAAGCAAGTATAAGTTGGTTTTCTAAATTTGAGACCCTGTTCTGTTTTGTAATTCAGTTCATGTGTAGCCAAGTTTACATTCCGTGTATTAGTGATATCTTATGATGTTTCATTTTCTGTGTGACTCATTTCTCTTAGAATCATCGTACCTGAATCCACTCATTATGCCGCGACGGGCCTGATGACATAGATTTCATTGCTGAGTTGTATTCCATTGTACGTACGTACCTCAACTTCTTTATCCATTTTTCACATTCTGGGATATTTAACGTGTACTGTAGACGAGGTTCTTGTAAACAGAGCCGTCCGAAACTTTGGGGTGGCTGTGTGTTTTTGATTTTAATTTCCCTATGTTATACGACCGTAATTGGAAGTGCCGTAGGCTCCGTTGCTTTGTTTTTTAGGTGTTTCAGGAAACACCATACACTTCTCCAGAGTGGCTGTTGGCAATTTACATCCCACCCATCAGCATAACAAGGTTCCCTGTTCTCCATGGCCTGTGCTGCCTTTCTGGATTTTATACTTTTTTCAGATGGCCCTTTTGACCGTGGGGCAGTGAGACTTCATTGTAGTGCAGATTTCTTTAACCTGCTTGCTTGGTTGGCCAAAAAGGCCGTATGCGTTTTTTCCTGTATATTCAGGAAAAAACGCATACGGCCTTTTTGGCCAAGAGCATCATTGTCGACGTTCTGCCTCTTTTCCTATGCTTTAAATGCAATCCCCGTCTACCCCCTGAAATCGTTTTCCTGCAATTCTGCCCCGCTTACAAGTTCTCTTCGCAGCCTTCCTTCAATATATTTTTGGACGATAGCTGTCATTTATAACTCTGCAGGTTTGTGAGTTACAGTGCCCCTGAGCTCCTTTCTTCAACTCGCTATCTTGTGAGCTGGCCGCAAACCCGCTGGATTGCTTCAGGCCCTAATCTGGTTCCGGCAGGGCATGCTGAGCTTTTGCTTAATTCCTCTTCCTGGTGGGAAATGAGCGTTAAATTTGCCCGTGCAGACACCTACAGCTCGTCTCTCATTGGTTCTCCCTATTCCTGTTCATCTTGCGCAGAAATTGCAAACTGTGCCAAACAGGAGGTTAAAGCACTGACTCTACAAGTAGGGAGAGTGTTAGTAAAGGGTCTGAAATGCTGAACCCGAGTAAAAGGGGATGAAAACTGCGATGCATTTGAAAACGTTTCCCGGTCACACGGTGCACCATACTGTGGGTTTCCCATGCATGTATTAGCTGAAAGAAGAATCCCTTAAACCTGGAGAGTTGGGACCCATGGATTGGGTACCATGCAGTATGCCTTCAAAGGGTCTGCATTTGTTCATCGAACCTCACCAATGCTATCAGCCCGAAGTGCCCAACCTTATTTCTCACTCAGCTCTGGATGTAGATGTGGTAAATCCAGGTTGCATCACAAGCCCTGAATGAATTATTTAAGAATTGCTCTCTATTTCACTGTCCTTGTCTTTTGTTTTTGTAATTCATTTTGATAATGGGATTTATCGGATTTTCTCTGCTGCATTCATGCCGCTGTACACAGGCTTCATTCTCTTATGGAGACATATAAATCCATGGGTTTGAAGATTCTTACTAGTCAGGTGTATTCCTAGGCGTTGAATATGGCGTGTTTAGTCCATTTCGTTGAGCAAGGGGTAGGTCTTGACTATTACATATTTGGCTTATGGAAAGGTATCTGAGCTAATTTCTATCTCTGGTTTTATGCAGCACCCCAACTCACCTTTCCCCTTAAGCAAGTATAAGTTGGTTTTCTAAATTTGAGACCCTGTTCTGTTTTGTAATTCAGTTCATGTGTAGCCAAGTTTACATTCCGTGTATTAGTGATATCTTATGATGTTTCATTTTCTGTGTGACTCATTTCTCTTAGAATCATCGTACCTGAATCCACTCATTATGCCGCGACGGGCCTGATGACATAGATTTCATTGCTGAGTTGTATTCCATTGTACGTACGTACCTCAACTTCTTTATCCATTTTTCACATTCTGGGATATTTAACGTGTACTGTAGACGAGGTTCTTGTAAACAGAGCCGTCCGAAACTTTGGGGTGGCTGTGTGTTTTTGATTTTAATTTCCCTAAGCTATACGACCGTAATTGGAAGTGCCGTAGGCTCCGTTGCTTTGTTTTTTAGGTGTTTCAGGAAACACCATACACTTCTCCAGAGTGGCTGTTGGCAATTTACATCCCACCCATCAGCATAACAAGGTTCCCTGTTCTCCATGGCCTGTGCTGCCTTTCTGGATTTTATACTTTTTTCAGATGGCCCTTTTGACCGTGGGGCAGTGAGACTTCATTGTAGTGCAGATTTCTTTAACCTGCTTGCTTGGTTGGCCAAAAAGGGCGTATACCGTTTTTTCCTGTATATTCAGGAAAAAACGCCTACGGCCTTTTTGGCCAAGAGCATCATTGTCGACGTTCTGCCTCTTTTCCTATGCTTTAAATGCAATTCCCGTCTACCCCCTGAAATCGTTTTCCTGCAATTCTGCCCCACTTACAAGTTCTCTTCGCAGCCTTCCTTCAATATATTTTTGGATGATAGCTGTCATTTTTAACTCTGCAGGTTTGTGAGTTACAGTGCCCCTGAGCTCCTTTTTCCAACTCGCTATCTTGTGAGCTGGCCACAAACCCGCAGGATTGCTTCAGGCCCTAATCTGGTTCCGGCACGGCAGGCTGAGCCTGTGGTTAATTCCTCTTCCTGGTGGGGAATGAGCGTTAAATTTGCCCGTGCAGACACCTACATCTAATCTCTCATTTGTTCTCCCTCTTCCTGTTCTTCTTGAGCAGAAATTGCAAACTGTGCCCAACAGGAGGTTAAAGGCACTGACTCTCCAAGTAGGGAGAGTGTTAGTAAAGGTCTGGAATTGTGAGCCCGAGTAAAAGGGGACGAAAACTGCAATGCATTGAAAACGTTTCCTGGTCACACGGTGCACCATACTGTGGGTTTCCCATGCATGTATTAGCTGAAGGAAGAATCCCTTAAACCTGGAGAGTTAGGGACCCATGGAATGGCTACCATGCAGTATGCCTTCAAATGGTCTGCATTTGTTGATCGAACCTCACCAATGCTATCAGCCCGAAGTCACCAACCTTATGTCTCACTCAGCTCTGGATGTAGATGTGGTAAATCCAGGTTGCATCACAAGCCCTGAATGAATTATTTAAGAATTGCTCTCTATTTCACTGTCTTTGTGTTTTGTTTTTGTAATTCATTTTGATAATAGGATTTATCGGATTTTCTCTGCTGCCTTCATGCAGCTGTACACACGCTTGATTCTCTTACGGAGACATATAAATCCATGGGTTTGAAGATTCTTACTAGTCAGGTGTATTCCTAGGTGTTGAATATAGGGTGTTTAGCCCATTTCGTTGAGCAAGGGGTAGGTCTTGACTATTACATATTTGACGTATGGAATGGTATCTGTGCTAATTTCTATCTCTGGTTTTATGCAGCACCCCAACTCACCTTTCCCCTTAAGCAAACATAAGTTGGTTTTCTAAATTTGAGACCCTGTTCTGTTTTGTAATTCAGTTCATGTGTAGCCAAGATTACATTCAGTGTATTAGTGATATGATGTTTCATTTTCTGTGTGACTTATTTCACTTAGAATCATCGTACCTGAATCCACTCATTATGCCACGACGGGCCAGGTGACATAGATTTCATTGGTGAGTGAAATTCCATTGTACGTACGTACCACAACTTCTTTATCCATTTTTCGCTTTCTGGGATATTTAACTTGTACCGTAGACGAGGTTCTTGTAAACAGAGCCGTCTGAAACTTTGGGGTGGCAGTGTGTTTTTGATTTTAATTTCCCTAAGCTTTAGGACCATAAGTGGAAGTGCCGTAGGCTCCGTTGCTTTGTTTTTTAGGTGTTTCAGGAAACACCATACACTTCTCCAGAGTGGCTGTTGGCAATTTACATCCCACCCAACAGCATAACAAGGCTTCCTGTTCTCCATGACCTGTGCTGCATTTCTGGATTTTACACTTTTTTCAGATGGCCCTTTTGACCGGGGGGCAGTGAGACTTCATTGTAGTGCAGATTTCTAAAACATGCTTGCTTGGGTGGCCAAAAAGTGCGTATGCGTTTTTTCCTGAATATATTCAGGAAAAAACGCATACGCCCTTTTTGGCCAAGTGCATCATTGTCGACGTTCTGCCTCTTTTCCTATGCTTTAAATGCAATTCCAGTCTACCCGCTGAAATCGTTTTCCTGCAATTCTGGCCCGCTTTCAAGTCCTCTTCGCAGCTTTCCTTCAATATATTTTTGGACGATAGCTGTCATTTATAACTCTGCAGGTTTGTGAATTACAGTGCCCCTGAGCTCCTTTCTTCAAATTGCTTTCTTTTGAGCTGCCGCAAACCCACAAGATTGCTTCAGGCCCTAATCTGGTTCCGGCACGGCATGCTGAGCCTTTGGTTAATTCCTCTTCCTGATGGGAAATGAGCGTTAAATTTGCCCGTGCAGACACCTACATCTACTCTCTCATTGGTTCTCCCTATTCCTGTTCATCTTGTGCAGAAATTGCAAACTGTGCCAAACAGCAGGTTAAAGGCACTGACTCTCCAAGTGGGGAGAGTGTTAGTAAAGGGTCTGGAATTGTGAACCCGAGTAATAGGGGACAAAAACTGAGATGCATTTGAAAACGTTTCCCGGTCACACAGTGCAAAATACTGTGGGTTTCCCATGCATGCTTTAGCTGAAGGAAGAATCACTTACACCTGGAGAGTTGGAACCCATGGAATGGGTACCATGCAGTATGACTTCAAATGGTCTGCATTTGCTCATCGAACCTCACCAATGCTATCAGCCTGAAGTGTCCAACCTTATGTCTCACTCAGCTCTGGGTTTAGATGAGGTAAATCCAGGTTGCATCAGAAGCCCTGAATGAATTATTTAAGAATTGCTCTCTATTTCACTGTCATTGTGTTTTGTTTTTGTAATTCATTTTGATAATAGGATTTATTGGATTTTCTCTGTTGCCTTCATGCAGCTGTACACACGCTTGATTCTCTTATGGAGACATATAAATCCATGGGTTTGAAAATTCTTTCTAATCAGGTGTATTCCTAGGCGTTGAATATAGGGTGTTTAGCCCATTTCGTGAGCAAGTGGTAGGTCTTGACTATTACATATTTGACATATGGAATGGTATCTGTGCTAATTTCTATCTCTGGTTTTATGCAGCACCCCAACTCACCTTTCCCCTTAAGCAAACATAAGTTGGTTTTCTAAATTTGAGACTTTGTTCTGTTTTGTAATTCAGTTCATGTGTAGCCAAGATTACATTCGGTGCATTAGTGATAGCTTATGATGTTTCATTTTCTGTGTGACTTATTTCACTTAGAATCATCGTACCGGAATCCACTCATTATGCCACGACGGGCCAGATGACATAGATTTCATTGGTGAGTGATATTCCATTGTACGTACGTACCACAACTTCTTTATCCATTTTTCGCTTTCTGGGATATTTAACTTGTACCGTAGACGAGGTTCTTGTAAACAGAGCCGTCTGAAACTTTGGGGTGGCTGTGTGTTTTAGATTTTAATTTCCCTAAGCTATAGGACCATAAGTGGAAGTGCCGTAGGCTCCGTTGCTTTGTTTTTTAGGTGTTCCAGGAAACACCATACACTTCTCCAGAGTGGCTCTTGGCAATTTACATCCCACCCATCAGCATAACAAGGCTCCCTGTTCTCCATGGCCTGTGCTGCCTTTCTGGATTTTACACTTTTTTCAGATGGCCCTTTTGACCGGGGGGCAGAGAGACTTCATTGTAGTGCAGATTTCTTTAACCTGCTTGCTTGGTTGGCCAAAAAGGGCGTATACCGTTTTTCCTGAATATATTCAGGAAAAAACGCATACGCCCTTTTTGGCCAAGTGCAGCATTGTCGATGTTCTGCCTCTTTTCCTATGCTTTAAATGCAATTCCAGTCTACCCCCTGAAATCGTTTTCCTGCAATTCTGCCCCGCTTTCAAGTCCTCTTAGCAGCCTTCCTTCAATATATTTTTGGACGATAGCTGTCATTTATAACTCTGCAGGTTTGTGAATTACAGTGCCCCTGAGCTCCTTTCTTCAACTCGCTATCTTGTGAGCTGGCCGCAAACCCGCAGGATTGCTTCAGGCCCTAATCTGGTTCCGGCACGGCATGCTGAGCCTTTGGTTAATTCCTCTTCCTGGTGGGAAATGAGCGTTAAATTTGCCCGTGCAGACACCTACAGCTAGTCTCTCATTGGTTCTCCCTATTCCTGTTCATCTTGCGCAGAAATTGCAAACTGTGCCAAACAGCAGGTTAAAGGCACTGACTCTCCAAGTGGGGAGAGTGTTAGTAAAGGGTCTGGAATTGTGAACCCGAGTAAAAGGGGATGAAAACTGAGATGCATTTGAAAACGTTTCCCAGTCACACGGTGCACCATACTGTGGGTTTCCCATGAATGCTTTAGCTGAAGGAAGAATCGCTTAAACCTGGAGAGTTGGGACCCATGGAATGGGTACCATGCAGTATGACTTCAAATGGTCTGCATTTGATCACCGAACCTCACAAATGCTATCAGCCCGAAGTGTCCAACCTTATGTCTCACTCAGCTCTGGGTTTTGATGAGGTAAATCCACGTTGCATCACAAGCCCTGAATGAATTATTTAAGAATTGCTCTCTATTTCACTGTCTTTGTGTTTTGTTTTTGTAATTCATTTTGATAATAGGATTTATCGGATTTTCTCTGCTGCCTTCATGCAGCTGTACACACGCTTGATTCTCTTACGGAGACATATAAATCCATGGGTTTGAAGATTCTTACTAGTCAGGTGTATTCCTAGGTGTTGAATATAGGGTGTTTAGCCCATTTCGTTGAGCAAGGGGTAGGTCTTGACTATTACATATTTGACGTATGGAATGGTATCTGTGCTAATTTCTATCTCTGGTTTTATGCAGCACCCCAACTCACCTTTCCCCTTAAGCAAACATAAGTTGGTTTTCTAAATTTGAGACCCTGTTCTGTTTTGTAATTCAGTTCATGTGTAGCCAAGATTACATTCGGTGTATTAGTGATATCTTATGATGTTTCATTTTCTGTGTGACTTATTTTACTTAGAATCATCGTACCTGAACCACTTACTACGCCACGATGGGCCAGATGATATAGACTTCATTGGTGAGTGATATTCCATTGTACCTACGTACCACAACTTCTTTATCCATTTTTCGCTTTCTGGGATATTTAACTTGTACCGTAGACGAGGTTCTTGTAAACAGAGCTGTCTGAAACCTTGGGGTGGCTGTGTGTTTTTGATTTTAATTTCCCTAAGCTATAGGACCATAAGTGGAAGTGCCGTAGGCTCCGTTGCTTTGTTTTTTAGGTGTTTCAGGAAACACCATACACTTCTCCAGAGTGGCTCTTGGCAATTTACATCCCAACCATCAGCATAACCAGGCTCCCTGTTCTCCATGGCCTGTGCTGCATTTCTGGATTTTACACTTTTTTCAGATGGCCCTTTTGACCGGGGGGCAGTGAGACTTCATTGTAGTGCAGATTTCTTTATCATGCTTGCTTGGTTGTCCAAAAAGGGCGTATGCGTTTTTTCCTGAATATATTCAGGAAAAAACGCATACGCCCTTTTTGGCCAAGTGCATCATTGTCGACGTTCTGCCTCTTTTCCTATGCTTTAAATGCAATTCCAGTCTACCCCCTGAAATCGTTTTCCTGCAATTCTGCCCCGCTTTCAAGTCCTCTTCGCAGCCTTCCTTCAATATACTTTTGGACGATAGCTGTCATTTATAACTCTGCAGGTTTGTGAATTACAGTGCCCCTGAGCTCCTTTCTTCAAATTGCTTTCTTTTGAGCTGCCGCAAACCCACAAGATTGCTTCAGGCCCTAATCTGGTTCCGGCACGGCATGCTGAGCCTTTGGTTAATTCCTCTTCCTGGTGGGAAATGAGCGTTAAATTTGCCCGTGCAGACACCTACATCTACTCTCTCATTGGTTCTCCCTATTCCTGTTCATCTTGTGCAGAAATTGCAAACTGTGCCAAACAGCAGGTTAAAGGCACTGACTCTCCAAGTGGGGAGAGTGTTAGTAAAGGGTCTGGAATTGTGAACCCGAGTAATAGGGGACAAAAACTGAGATGCATTTGAAAACGTTTCCCGGTCACACAGTGCAAAATACTGTGGGTTTCCCATGCATGCTTTAGCTGAAGGAAGAATCACTTACACCTGGAGAGTTGGAACCCATGGAATGGGTACCATGCAGTATGACTTCAAATGGTCTGCATTTGCTCATCGAACCTCACCAATGCTATCAGCCCGAAGTGTCCAACCTTATGTCTCACTCAGCTCTGGGTTTAGATGAGGTAAATCCAGGTTGCATCAGAAGCCCTGAATGAATTATTTAAGAATTGCTCTCTATTTCACTGTCATTGTGTTTTGTTTTTGTAATTCATTTTGATAATAGGATTTATTGGATTTTCTCTGCTGCCTTCATGCAGCTGTACACACGCTTGATTCTCTTATGGAGACATATAAATCCATGGGTTTGAAAATTCTTTCTAATCAGGTGTATTCCTAGGCGTTGAATATAGGGTGTTTAGCCCATTTCGTGAGCAAGTGGTAGGTCTTGACTATTACATATTTGACATATGGAATGGTATCTGTGCTAATTTCTATCTCTGGTTTTATGCAGCACCCCAACTCACCTTTCCCCTTAAGCAAACATAAGTTGGTTTTCTAAATTTGAGACTTTGTTCTGTTTTGTAATTCAGTTCATGTGTAGCCAAGATTACATTCGGTGCATTAGTGATAGCTTATGATGTTTCATTTTCTGTGTGACTTATTTCACTTAGAATCATCGTACCGGAATCCACTCATTATGCCACGACGGGCCAGATGACATAGATTTCATTGGTGAGTGATATTCCATTGTACGTACGTACCACAACTTCTTTATCCATTTTTCGCTTTCTGGGATATTTAACTTGTACCGTAGACGAGGTTCTTGTAAACAGAGCCGTCTGAAACTTTGGGGTGGCTGTGTGTTTTAGATTTTAATTTCCCTAAGCTATAGGACCATAAGTGGAAGTGCCGTAGGCTCCGTTGCTTTGTTTTTTAGGTGTTCCAGGAAACACCATACACTTCTCCAGAGTGGCTCTTGGCAATTTACATCCCACCCATCAGCATAACAAGGCTCCCTGTTCTCCATGGCCTGTGCTGCCTTTCTGGATTTTACACTTTTTTCAGATGGCCCTTTTGACCGGGGGGCAGAGAGACTTCATTGTAGTGCAGATTTCTTTAACCTGCTTGCTTGGTTGGCCAAAAAGGGCGTATACCCTTTTTCCTGAATATATTCAGGAAAAAACGCATACGCCCTTTTTGGCCAAGTGCAGCATTGTCGATGTTCTGCCTCTTTTCCTATGCTTTAAATGCAATTCCAGTCTACCCCCTGAAATCGTTTTCCTGCAATTCTGCCCCGCTTTCAAGTCCTCTTCGCAGCCTTCCTTCAATATATTTTTGGACGATAGCTGTCATTTATAACTCTGCAGGTTTGTGAATTACAGTGCCCCTGAGCTCCTTTCTTCAAATCGCTTTCTTGTGAGCTGACCGCAAACCCGCAAGATTGCTTCAGGCCCTAATCTGGTTCCGGCACGGCATGCTGAGCCTTTGGTTAATTCCTCTTCCTGGTGGGAAATGAGCATTAAATTTGCCCGTGCAGACACCTACAGCTAGTCTCTCATTGGTTCTCCCTATTCCTGTTCATCTTGCGCAGAAATTGCAAACTGTGCCAAACAGCAGGTTAAAGGCACTGACTCTCCAAGTGGGGAGAGTGTTAGTAAAGGGTCTGGAATTGTGAACCCGAGTAAAAGGGGACGAAAACTGAGATGCATTTGAAAACGTTTCCCAGTCACACGGTGCACCATACTGTGGGTTTCCCATGAATGCTTTAGCTGAAGGAAGAATCGCTTAAACCTGGAGAGTTGGGACCCATGGAATGGGTACCATGCAGTATGACTTCAAATGGTCTGCATTTGATCATCGAACCTCACAAATGCTATCAGCCCGAAGTGTCCAACCTTATGTCTCACTCAGCTCTGGGTTTTGATGAGGTAAATCCAGGTTGCATCACAAGCCCTGAATGAATTATTTAAGAATTGCTCTCTATTTCACTGTCTTTGTGTTTTGTTTTTGTAATTCATTTTGATAATAGGATTTATCGGATTTTCTCTGCTTCCTTCATGCAGCTGTACACACGCTTGATTCTCTTACGGAGACATATAAATCCATGGGTTTGAAAATTCTTACTAGTCAGGTGTATTCCTAGGTGTTGAATATAGGGTGTTTAGCCCATTTCGTTGAGCAAGGGGTAGGTCTTGACTATTACATATTTGACGTATGGAATGGTATCTGTGCTAATTTCTATCTCTGGTTTTATGCAGCACCCCAACTCACCTTTCCCCTTAAGCAAACATAAGTTGGTTTTCTAAATTTGAGACCCTGTTCTGTTTTGTAATTCAGTTCATCTGTAGCCAAGATTACATTCGGTGTATTAGTGATATCTTATGATGTTTCATTTTCTGTGTGACTTATTTTACTTAGAATCATCGTACCTGAACCACTTACTACGCCACGATGGGCCAGATGATATAGACTTCATTGGTGAGTGATATTCCATTGTACCTACGTACCACAACTTCTTTATCCATTTTTCGCTTTCTGGGATATTTAACTTGTACCGTAGACGAGGTTCTTGTAAACAGAGCTGTCTGAAACCTTGGGGTGGCTGTGTGTTTTTGATTTTAATTTCCCTAAGCTATAGGACCATAAGTGGAAGTGCCGTAGGCTCCGTTGCTTTGTTTTTTAGGTGTTCCAGGAAACACCATACACTTCTCCAGAGTGGCTCTTGGCAATTTACATCCCACCCATCAGCATAACCAGGCTCCCTGTTCTCCATGGCCTGTGCTGCATTTCTGGATTTTACACTTTTTTCAGATGGCCCTTTTGACCGGAGAGCAGTGAGACTTCATTGTAGTGCAGACTTCTTTATCATGCTTGCTTGGTTGGCCAAAAAGGCCGTATGCGTTTTTTCCTGAATATATTCAGGAAAAAACGCATACGCCCTTTTTGGCCAAGTGCATCATTGTCGACCTTCTGCCTCTTTTCCTATGCTTTAAATGCAATTCCAGTCTACCCCCTGAAATCGTTTTCCTGCAATTCTGCCCCGCTTTCAAGTCCTCTTCGCAGCCTTCCTTCAATATATTTTTGGACGATAGCTGTCATTTATAACTCTGCAGGTTTGTGAATTACAGTGCCCCTGAGCTCCTATCTTCAAATCGCTTTCTTGTGAGCTGGCCGCAAACCCGCAGGATTGCTTCAGGTCCTAATCTGGTTCCGGCACGGCATGCTGAGCCTTTGGTTAATTCCTCTTCCTGGTGGGAAATGAGCGTTAAATTTGCCCGTGCAGACACCTACAGCTAGTCTCTCATTGGTTCTCCCTATTCCTGTTCATCTTGCGCAGAAATTGCAAACTGTGCCAAACAGCAGGTTAAAGGCACTGACTCTCCAAGTGGGGAGAGTGTTAGTAAAGGGTCTGGAATTGTGAACCCGAGTAAAAGGGGACGAAAACTGAGATGCATTTGAAAACATTTCCCAGTCACACGGTGCACCATACTGTGGGTTTCCCATGAATGCTTTAGCTGAAGGAAGAATCGCTTAAACCTGGAGAGTTGGGACCCATGGAATGGGTACCATGCAGTATGACTTCAAATGGTCTGCATTTGATCATCGAACCTCACAAATGCTATCAGCCCGAAGTGTCCAACCTTATGTCTCACTCAGCTCTGGGTTTTGATGAGGTAAATCCACGTTGCATCACAAGCCCTGAATGAATTATTTAAGAATTGCTCTCTATTTCACTGTCATTGTGTTTTGTTTTTGTAATTCATTTTGATAATGGGATTTATCGGATTTTCTCTGCTGCATTCATGCCGCTGTACACAGGCTTCATTCTCTTCTGGAGACATATAAATCCATGGGTTTGAAGATTCTTACTAGTCAGGTGTATTCCTAGGCGTTGAATATGGGGTGTTTAGTCCATTTCGTTGAGCAAGGGGTAGGTCTTAACTATTACATATTTGGCTTATGAAAAGGTATCTGTGCTAATTTCTATCTCTGGTTTTATGCAGCACCCCAACTCACCTTTCCCCTTAAGCAAGCATAAGTTGGTTTTCTAAATCTGAGACCCTGTTCTGTTTTGTAATTCAGTTCATGTGTAGCGAAGTTTACATTCCGTGTATTAGTGATATCTTATGATGTTTCATTTTCTGTGTGACTTATTTCACTTACAATCATCATACCTGAATCCACTCATTATGCCGCAATGGGCCTGATGACATATTTCATTGCTGAGTGATATTCCATTGTACGTACGTACCACAACTTCTTTATCCATTTTTCACATTCTGCGATATTTAACTTGTACCGTAGACGAGGTTCTTGTAAAGAGAGCTGTCCGAAACTTTGGGGTGGCTGTGTGTTTTTGATTTTAATTTCCCGAAGCTATAGGACCATAAGTGGAAGTGCCGTAGGCTCCGTTGCTTTGTTTTCTAGGTGTTCCAGGAAACATGATACACTTCTCCAGAGTGGCTGTTGGCAATTTACATCCCGCCCATCAGCATAACAAGGCTCCCTGTTCTCCATGGCCTGTGCTGCCTTTCTGGATTTTACACTTTTTTCAGATGGCCCTTTTGACCGGGGGGCAGTGAGACTTCATTGTAGTGCAGATTTGTTTAACATGCTTGCTTGGTTGGCCAAAAAGGCCGTATGCGTTTTTTCCTGAATATATTCAGGAAAAAACGCATACGGCCTTTTTGGCCAAGAGCATCATTGTCGACGTTCTGCCTCTTTTCCTATGCTTTAAATGCAATCCCCGTCTAACCCCTGAAATCGTTTTCCTGCAATTCTGCCCCGCTTACAAGTTCTCTTCGCAGCCTTCCTTCAATATATTTTTGGACGATAGCTGTCATTTATAACTCTGCAGGTTTGTGAGTTACAGTGCCCCTGAGCTCCTTTCTTCAACTCGCTATCTTGTGAGCTGGCCGCAAACCCGCCGGATTGCTTCAGGCCCTAATCTGGTTCCGGCAGGGCATACTGAGCTTTTGCTTAATTCCTCTTCCTGGTGGGAAATGAGCGTTAAATTTGCCCGTGCAGACACCTACAGCTCGTCTCTCATTGGTTCTCCCTATTCCTGTTCATCTTGCGCAGAAATTGCAAACTGTGCCAAACAGGAGGTTAAAGAACTGACTCTACAAGTAGGGAGAGTGTTAGTAAAGGGTCTGGAATTGTGAACCCGAGTAAAAGGGGACGAAAACTGCGATGCATTTGAAAACGTTTCCCGGTCACACGGTGCACCATACTGTGGGTTTCCCATGCATGTATTAGCTGAAGGAAGAATCCCTTAAACCTGGAGAGTTGGGACCCATGGATTGGGTACCATGCAGTATGCCTTCAAAGGGTCTGCATTTGTTCATCGAACCTCACCAATGCTATCAGCCCGAAGTGCCCAACCTTATTTCTCACTCAGCTCTGGATGTAGATGTGGTAAATCCAGGTTGCATCACAAGCCCTGAATGAATTATTTAAGAATTGCTCTCTATTTCACTGTCCTTGTGTTTTGTTTTTGTAATTCATTTTGATAATGGGATTTATCGGATTTTCTCTGCTGCATTCATGCCGCTGTACACAGGCTTCATTCTCTTCTGGAGACATATAAATCCATGGGTTTGAAGATTCTTACTAGTCAGGTGTATTCCTAGGCGTTGAATATGGCGTGTTTAGTCCATTTCGTTGAGCAAGGGGTAGGTCTTGACTATTACATATTTGGCTTATGGAAAGGTATCTGAGCTAATTTCTATCTCTGGTTTTATGCAGCATCCCAACTCACCTTTCCCCTTAAGAAAGCATAAGTTGGTTTTCTAAATTTGAGACCCTGTTCTGTTTTGTAATTCAGTTCATGTGTAGCCAAGTTTACATTCCGTGTATTAGTGATATCTTATGATGTTTCATTTTCTGTGTGACTCATTTCTCTTAGAATCATCGTACCTGAATCCACTCATTATGCCGCGACGGGCCTGATGACATAGATTTCATTGCTGAGTTGTATTCCATTGTACGTACGTACCACAACTTCTTTATCCATTTTTCACATTCTGGGATATTTAACGTGTACTGTAGACGAGGTTCTTGTAAACAGAGCCGTCTGAAACATTGGGGTGGCTGTGTGTTTTTGATTTTAATTTCCCTAAGCTATACGACCATAATTGGAAGTGCCGTAGGCTCCGTTGCTTTGTTTTTTAGGTGTTCCAGGAAACACCATACACTTCTCCAGAGTGGCTGTTGGCAATTTACATCCCACCCATCAGCATAACAAGGCTCCCTGTTCTCCATGGCCTGTGCTGCATTTCTGGATTTTACACTTTTTTCAGATGGCCGTTTTGACCGTGGGGCAGTGAGACTTCATTGTAGTGCAGGTTTCTTTAACATGCTTGCTTGGTTGGCCAAAAAGGGCGTATGCGTTTTTTCCTGTATATTCAGGAAAAAACGCATACGCCCTTTTTGGCCAAGAGCATCATTGTCGACGTTCTGCCTCTTTTCCTATGCTTTAAATGCAATTCCCGTCTACCCCCTGAAATCGTTTTCCTGCAATTCTGCCCCGCTTACAAGTTCTCTTCGCAGCCTTCCTTCAATATATTTTTGGACGATAGCTGTCATTTATAACTCTGCAGGTTTGTCAGTTACAGTGCCCCTGAGCTCCTTTCTTCAACTCGCTATCTTGTGAGCTGGCCGCAAACCCGCAGGATTGCTTCAGGCCCTAATCTGGTTCCGGCATGGCAGGCTGAGCCTGTGGTTAATTCCTCTTCCTGGTGGGGAATGAGCGTTAAATTTGCCCGTGCAGACACCTACAGCTAGTCTCTCATTGGTTCTCCCTATTCCTGTTCATCTTGCGCAGAAATTGCAAACTGTGCCAAACAGGAGGTTAAAGGCACTGACTCTCCAAGTGGGGAGAGTGTTAGTAAAGGTTCTGGAATTGTGAACCCGAGTAAAAGGGGACGAAAACTGAGATGCATTTGAAAACGTTTCCCGGTCACACGGTGCACCATACTGTGGGTTTCCCATGCATGCTTTAGCTGAAGGAAGAATCACTTAAACCTGGAGAGTTGGGACCCATGGAATGGGTACCATGCAGTATGACTTCAAATGGTCTGCATTTGCTCATCGAACCTCACCAATGCTATCAGCCCGAAGTGTCCAACCTTATGTCTCTCACAGCTCTGGGTTTAGATGAGGTAAATCCAGGTTGCATCAAAAGCCCTGAATGAATTATTTAAGAATTGCTCTCTATTTCACTGTCATTGTGTTTTGTTTTTGTAATTTATTTTGATAGTAGGATTTATCGGATTTTTTCTGCTGCCTTCATGCAGCTGTACACACGCTTGATTCTCTTATGGAGACATATAAATCCATGGGTTTGAAGATTCTTACTAGTCAGGTGTATTCCTAGGCGTTGAATATAGGGTGTTTAGCCCATTTCGTTGAGCAAGGGGTTGGTCTTGACTATTAGGTATTTGACATATGGAATGGTATCTGTGCTAATTTCTATCTCTGGTTTTATGCAGCACCCCAACTCACCTTTCCCCTTAAGCAAACATAAGTTGGTTTTCTAAATTTGAGACCCTGTTCTGTTTTGTAATTCAGTTCATGTGTAGCCAAGATTACATTCGGTGTATTAGTGATATCTTATGATGTTTCATTTTCTGTGTGACTTATTTCATTTAGAATCATCGTACCTGAATCCACTCATTATGCCACGATGGGCCAGATGACATAGATTTCATTTCTGAGTGATATTCCATTGTACGTACGTACCACAATTTCTTTATCCATTTTTCACATTCTGGGATATTTAACTTGTACCGTAGACGAGGTTCTTGTAAAGAGAGCCGTCCGAAACTTTGGGGTGGCTGTGTGTTTTTGATTTTAATTTCCCTAAGCTATAGGACCATAAGTGGAAATGCCGTAGGCTCCGTTGCTTTGTTTTTTAGGTGTTCCAGGAAACACCATACACTTCTCCAGAGTGGCTGTTGGCAATTTACATCCCGTCCATCAGCATAACAAGGCTCCCTGTTCTCCATGGCCTGTGCTGCCTTTCTGGATTTTACACTTTTTTCAGATGGCCCTTTTGACAGGGGGGCAGTGAGACTTCATTGTAGTGCAGATTTCTTTAACATGCTTGCTTGGTTGGCCAAAAAGGGCGTATGCGTTTTTTCCTGAAGGAAAAAACGCATACGCCCTGTTTGGCCAAGAGCAACATTGTCGACGTTCTGCTTCTTTTCCTATGCTTTAAATGCAATTCCCGTCTACCCCCTGAAATCATTTTCCTGCAATTCTGCCCCGCTTACAAGTTCTCTTTGCAGCCTTCCTTCAATATATTTTTGGACGATAGCTGTCATTTATAACTCTGCAGTTTTGTGAGTTACAGTGCCCCTGAGCTCCTTTCTTCAATTCGCTCTCTTGTGAGCTGGCCGCAAACCCGCAGGATTGCTTCAGGCCCAAATCTGGTTCCAGCACGGCATGATGAGCCTTAGGTTAATTCCTCTTCCTGGTGGGAAATGAGCGTTAAATTTGCCCGTGCAGACACCTACAGCTAATCTCTCATTGGTTCTCCCTATTCCTGTTCATCTTGCGCAGAAATTGCAAACTGTGCCAAACAGGAGGTTAAAGCACTGACTCTGCAAGTGGGGAGAGTGTTCGTAAAGGGTCTGGAATGGTGAACCCGAGTAAAAGGGGACGAAAACTGCGATGCATTTGAAAACATTTCCCGGTAACACGGTGCACCATACTCTGGGTTTCCCATGCTTGTATTAGCTGAAGGAAGAATCCCTTAAACCTGGAGAGTTGGGACCCATGGAATGGGTACCATGCAGTATGCCTTCAAAGGGTCTGCATTTGTTCATCCAACCTCACCAATGCTATCAGCCCGAAGTGCCGAACCTTATGTCTCACTCAGCTCTGGATGTAGATGTGGTAAATCCGGGTTGCATCACAAGCCCTGAATGAATTATTTAAGAATTGCTCTCTATTTCACTGTCCTTGTGTTTTCTTTTTGTAATTCATTTTGATAATGGGATTTATCGGATTTTCTCTGCTGCATTCATGCGGCTGTACACACGCTTCATTCTCTTATGGAGACATATAAATCCATGGGTTTGAAGATTCTTACTAGTCAGGTGTATTCCTAGGCGTTGAATATGGGGTGTTTAGTCCATTTCGTTGAGCAAGCAGTAGGTCTTGACTATTACATATTTGGCTTATGGAAAGGTATCTGTGATAATTTCTGTCTCTGGTTTTATGCAGCACCCCAACTCACCTTTCCCCTTAAGCAAACATAAGTTGGTTTTCTAAATTTGAGACCCTGTTCTGTTTTGTAATTCAGTTCATGTGTAGCCAAGATTACATTCCGTGTATTAGTGATATCTTATGATGTTTCATTTTCTGTGTGAAGTTTTTCCCTTAGAATCATCGTACCTGAATCCACTCATTATGCCGCGACGGGCCTGATGACATAGATTTCATTGAGGAATGATATTCCATTGTACGTACGTACCACAACTTCTTTATCCATTTTTCGCTTTCTGGGATATTTAACTTGTACCGTAGACGAGGTTCTTGTAAACAGAGCCGTCTGAAGCTTTGGGGTGCACTGTGTTTTTGATTTTAATTTCCCTAAGCTATAGGACCATAAGTGGAAGTGCCGTAGGCTCCGTTGCTTTGTTTTTTAGGTGTTTCAGGAAACACCATACACTTCTCCAGAGTGGCTGTTGGCAATTTACATCCCACGCATCAGCATAACAAGGCTCCCTGTTCTCCATGGCCTGTGCTGCATTTCTGGATTTTACACTTTTTTCAGATGGCCCTTTTGACCGTGGAGCAGTGAGACTTCACTGTAGTGCAGATTTCTTTAACATGCTTGCTTGGTTGGCCAAAAAGTGCATATGCGTTATATTCAGGAAAAAACGCATACGCCCTTTTTGGCCAAGTGCATCATTGTCGACGTTCTGCCTCTTTTCCTATGCTTTAAATGCAATTCCAGTCTACCCCCTGAAATCGTTTTCCTGCAATTCTGCCCCGCTTTCAAGTCCTCTTCGCAGCCTTCCTTCAATATATTTTCGGACGATAGCTGTCATTTATAACTCTGCAGGTTTGTGAATTACAGTGCCCCTGAGCTCCTTTCTTCAAATCGCTTTCTTGTGAGCTGGCCGCAAACCCGCAGGATTGCTTCAGGCCCTAATCTGGTTCCTGCACGGCATGCTGAGCCTTTGGTTAATTCCTCTTCCTGGTTGGAAATGAGCGTTAAATTTGCCCGTGCAGACACCTACAGCTAGTCTCTCATTGGTTCTCCCTAATCCTGTTCCTCTTGCGCAGGAATTGCAAACTGTGCCAAACAGGAGGTTAAAGGCACTGACTCTCCAAGTGGGGAGAGTGTTAGTAAAGGGTCTGGAATTATGAACCCGAGTAAAAGGGGACGAAAACTGAGATGCATTTGAAAACGTTTCCTGGTCACACGGTGCACCATACTGTGGGTTTCCCATGCATGCTTTAGCTGAAGGAAGAATCGCTTAAACCTGGAGAGTTGGGACCCATGGAATGTGTACTATGTATTAAGACTTCAAATGGTCTGCATTTGCTCATCGAACCTCACCAATGCTATCAGCCCGATGTGTCCAACCTTATGTCTCACTCAGCTCTGGGTGTAGATGAGGTAAATCCAGGTTGCATCACAAGCCCTGAATGAATTATTTAAGAATTGCTCTCTATTTCACTGTCATTGTGTTTTGTATTTGTAATTCATTTTGATAATAGGATTTATCGTATTTTCTCTGCTGCCTTCATGCAGCTGTACACACGCTTGATTCTCTTATGGAGACATATAAATCCATGGGTTTGAAGATTCTTTCTAGTCAGGTGTATTCCTAGGCGTTGAATATAGGGTGTTTAGTCCATTTCGTTGAGCAAAGGGTATGTCTTGAGTATTACGTATTTGACATATGGAATAGTATCTGTGCTAATTTCTATCTCTGGTGTTATGCAGCACCCCAACTCACCTTTCCCCTTAAGCAAACATAAGTTGGTTTTCTAAATTTGAGACCCTGTTCTGTTTTGTAATTCAGTTCATGTGTAGCCAAGATTACATTCCGTGTATTAGTGACATCTTATGATGTTTCATTTTCTGTGTGACTTATTTCACTTAGAATCATCGTACCTGAATCCACTCATTATGCCACGAAGGGCCAGATGACATAGATTTCATTGGTGAGTGATATTCCATTGTACGTACGTACCACAACTTCTTTATCCATTTTTCGCTTTCTGGGATATTTAACTTGTACCGTAGACGAGGTTCTTGTAAACAGATCCGTCTGAAACTTTGGGGTGGCTGTCTGTTTTTGATTTTAATTTCCCTAAGCTATAGGACCATAAGTGGAAGTGCCGTAGGCTCCGTTGCTTTGTTTTTTAGGTGTTTCAGGAAACACCATACACTTCTCCAGAGTGGCTGTTGGCAATTTGCATCCCACCGATCAGCATAACAAGGCTCCCTGTTCTCCATGGCCTGTGCTGCATTTCTGGATTTTACACTTTTTTCAGATGGCCCTTTTGACCGGGGGGCAGTGAGACGTCATTGTAGTGCAGATTTCTTTAACATGCTTGCTTGGTTGGCCAAAAAGGGCGTATGCGTTTTTTCCTGAATATATTCAGGAAAAAACGCATACGCCCTTTTTGGCCAAGTGCATCATTGTCGACGTTCTGCATCTTTTCCTATGCTTTAAATGTAATTCCTGTCTACCCCCGGAAATCGTTTTCCTGCAATTCTGCCCCGCTTTCAAGTCCTCTTCGCAGCCTTCCTTCAATATATTTTCGGACGATAGCTGTCATTAATAACTCTGCAGGTTTGTGAATTACATTGCCCCTGAGCTCCGTTCTTCAAATCGCTTTCTTGTGAGCTGGCCGCAAACCCTCAGGATTGCTTCAGGCCCTAATCTGGTTCCTGAACGGCATGCTGAGCCTTTGGTTAATTCCTCTTCCTGGTTGGAAATGAGCGTTAAATTTGCCCGTGCAGACACCTACAGCTAGTCTCTCATTGGTTCTCCCTATTCCTGTTCATCTTGCGCAGAAATTGCAAACTGTGCCAAACAGGAGGTTAAAGGCACTGACTCTCCATGTGGGTAGAGTGTTAGTAAAGGGTCTGGAATTATGAACCCGAGTAAAAGGGGACGAAAACTGAGATGCATTTGAAAACGTTTCCCGGTCACACGGTGCACCATACTGTGGGTTTCCCATGCATGCTTTAGCTGAAGGAAGAATCGCTTAAACCTGGAGAGTTTGGACCCATTGAATGTGTACTATGTATTATGACTTCAAATGGTCTGCATTTGCTCATCGAACCTCACCAATGCTATCAGCCCGATGTGTCCAACCTTATGTCTCACTCAGCTCTGGGTGTAGATGAGGTAAATCTAGGTTGCATCACAAGCCCTGAATGAATTATTTAAGAATTGCTCTCTATTTCACTGTCATTGTGTTTTGTTTTTGTAATTCATTTTGATAATAGGATTTATCGGATTTTCTCTGCTGCCTTCATGCAGCTGTACACACGCTTGATTCTCTTATGGAGACATATAAATCCATGGGTTTGAAGATTCTTACTAGTCAGGTGTATTCCTAGGCGTTGAATATAGGGTGTTTAGTGCATTTCGTTGAGCAAGGAGTAGGTCTTGTCTATTACGTGTTTGGCTTATGGAATGGCATCTGTGCTAATTTCAATCTCTGTTTTTATGCAGCACCCCAACTCACCTTTCCCCATGAGCAAGCATAAGTTGGTTTTCTAAATTTGAGATCCTGTTCTGTTTTGTATTTCAGTTCATGTGTAGCCAAGTGTACATTCCGTGTATTAGTGACATCTTATGAGGTTTCTTTATCTGTGTGATTTATTTCACTTAGAGACATCGTACCTGAATCCAGTCCTTATGCTGCTTTGGGCCTGATGACATAGATTTCCTTGCTGAGTGATATTCCATTTTACGTAAGTACTACAACTTCTTTATCCCTTTTTTGCTCTCTGGGATATTTAACTTGTAGGGTAGACAAGGTTCTAAACAGAGCTTTCCCAAAGTTTGTGGTGGCTGCGTCTTTCTGATTTTAATTTCTCTAAGCTAAAAGACCATATGTGGAAGTGCACTGGGCTCAGTTCCTTTCTTTTTTAGGTGTTTCAGGAAACGCCATACACTTCTCCAGAGTGGCTGTTGGCAATTTACATCCCACCCATCAGCATAACAAGGCTCCGTTTTCTCCATGGCCTGTCCTGTCTTTCTGGATTTTACAGTTTTTTCAGATGGCCCTTATGACCAGGGGGAAGTGAGACTTCATTGTAGTGCAGATTTCCTTTGCAAGCTTGCTTGGTTGGCCAAAAAGCGTGTATGCGTTTTTTCCTGACTATATTCAGGAAAAAACGAATACGCCCTTTGTAGCCAAGTGCATCATTGTCAACCTTCTGCCTCTTTTCCTATGCTTTAAATGCATTTTCAGTCTAACTCCTGATATCGGTTTCCTGCAATTCTGCCCCACTTTCAAGTCCTCTTCGCATCCTTACTTCAATATATTTTTGGACGATAGCTGTCATTTATAACTCTGCATGTTTGTGAATTACAGTGCCCCTGAGCTCGTTTCTTCAACTCGTTTTCTTTTGAGCTGGCTGCAAAGCCATAGGATTGCTTCTGGCCCTAATCTTGTTCCGGCATTGCACGCTGACCGTTTGTTTAATTCTCCTTCCTGGTGGGAAATGAGCTTTACATTTGCCCACGCAGACACCTACAGCTAATCTCTCATTGGTTCTCGCTATTCCTGTACATCTTCTGCGTAAATTGCAAACTGAGCCAGACAGGAGGTTAAAGACACTGACTCTCCAAGTGGGGAGAGTGTTAGTAAAGCATCTGGAATGGTGAACCCGAGTACCAGGGGACGAAAACTGAGATGCATTTAAAAACGTTTCCCAATCACACGGCCGGACCATACACTGGGTTTCCCATGCACGTTTTAGCTGAAGGAAGAATCCCTTAAACCTGGAGAGTTGAAACCCATGGAATGGGTAAAATGCTGTATGACTTCAAATGGTCTGCATTTGCTCACAGAACCTCACCAATGCTATCAGCTCGGAGTGTCCAGCCTTATGTCTCATCCAGCTGTGGGTGTAGATGTGTTAAATCCAGGTTGCATCACAAGCCCTGAAAGAATTTTTTAAGAATTGATCTCTATTTCACTGCCATTTTGTTATGTTTTTGAAATTTATTTTGAAAATATGATTTAGCTGATTTTCACTGCTGCGTTTATGTCGTTCTACACACGCTTGATTCTCTTACGGAGACATATAAATCCATACGTTTTAAGACTCTTACTAGTCAGGTATATTCCTAGGTGGTGAATATGGGGTGTTGAGTCATTTCGTTGACCAAAAAGTAGGTCTTTTCTATTACATATTTGGCTTATGGAACAGTATCTGTGCTAATTTCAATCTCTGGTTTTATTCAGCACCCGAACTCACCTTTCCCCTTAAGCAAGCATATGTTGGTTTTCTAAATTTGAGGCCCCGTTCTGTTTTGTAGTTCCATTCATGTGTCCCCAAGTTTACATTCCGTGTATTAGTGATATCTTATGTTGCTTTAAATGATATCTTATGATATGTGTCTTTTTCTTTTGAATTATGTGACTTCGAATGATCATACGTAACTCCTCTGGAGTTGTTACAAATGGCCATATTTCATTGATTTCCAGGCTGAGTAATATTCCACTCTACATAAGTACCACATCTCTATCCATTTTTTCCCTCCAGAGACATTTAAGTTATATCCTAGTCGAGGTTCTTTTAAACAGAGAGGCGGTAAACATTGGGGTGCCTGTGTCCTCTCGATTTTTGTTTTTCCCAAGATACACGTCCGTGAGTGCAAGTGCCCTGTGCTCTGTAGCTCATTTTTTAGATGCTTTAGTAAACACAATACACTTCTCCAGAGTGACCGTTGGCAATATACATTTCCACTATAAGCCTCACAGGGCTCCCTTTTCTCCTTTCCTGTCCTGCATTTCTGGTGTTTACACTTTATGAGGACGGCTCTTCTGACTGATGTGAAGTGATATCTTTTGTAGTATTGATTTCCAGTGCCCACCTGTTTGGTTGGCTAAAAAAGTGTATGCCCTTTTCTTGAATATATACAGAAAGAGATGCATACACCCTTTTTGACCAAGTGCAAAGTTGCAAATGTTCAGCCCCTTTTCTTGTGCTTAATGGCGAGTCCTTTCTACCTCTTCCAATCCCTTTCCTGCCATTCTCCCTTGCTTACAAGTCCTTTTCTCTGACTATCCTCAAGTCATTTTTTAGTGATAGATATTTTCAACTCTGCAGTTTCGTGAATTTTAGTGCCCCTGAGTTCCATTGTTCAACTTGTGTTTATGGGAACTGGCCACAAAGCAGCGGGATTTCCTCAAGGCCTATTCTGTTTCCATGGGCAACCCTAGCCTTTGGTCAATTCGTCTTTCTGATTGGAAATTAAAGTGACATGTGGCTGTCCGAGAACCTAGGACTTGTCTCTCATTGTTCCTCCTCCTTCCGCTTCATCCTCTGGACAAATTCCAAACTGTACACAACAGGATGTTGACAGTGCTGACATCTCCAAGTGGGGAGACTGTTCGTAAAGACGCTGGAGGGGTGAATCCGAGCACCAGGAGATGAGGAGATGAGATGCCTTTTCCAAACTCTTCCCGATCAGACGGTATACCATCCTCTGGGTGTGACAGGCATGTTTTAGCTGTAGGAAGGATCCCATTCATGTGAGGAGACCACCAGGGCTTTTTCAAAATCAGTGTCTCTCCGCAACCCAAACTGGGGAATTTTTTAAGCTACGGCTACACATATGTTCATTAAGGGCCTTGGGAAGTAGGCAGAGTCCAAACTTTAGATGATTGAAATCTTCAGGGTCAGAAGCACTCACCAACGGCTTCCCTTAGGTTCCATTTTAACTGTCATTGATAGATGATGTCAATAAAAATATCTATTCTTTTTCAGATTATTTCCCCTTATAGGTTATTGCAAAATATTGAGTGTAGTTCCCTGTGCTATACAGTAGTTCCTTGTTGATGATTGATTATATACATAGCAGTGTGTATGTGTTAATCCCAAACTGTTAATTTATCCCTCCTCCCACCTTTCCTCTTTGGTAATCATAAATTATAAGATTTTATACTTCTCAGAAATGGGGGAGCTGAAAGAGAGGTATCATTTTCAATGGAAAAGCATTTAAAACAAGATTGAAGCTTTAACCAAGATTATTAAATGTACATCCTTGGAAAGAAATCATTTCGTTTCTCTAATATTGACCTGACAAATAAGACAAACCTTTTCAGTGAACTTGCTTATAATAAATTGATGGAAATATCAAATGGAAACATCTTATTTTACCCGAGCCTTATACACTGTTCTATGTTAATTACAGTTTGGCTCACACATCTGTTCATTGAAGTTACAAGGTTCTCAATTTCTGTTACTGATCCTCCAGAGTGGACCCCAACAAGTGTCCCCCTGCCCGGTGTCATTGGAGCCAACAGATCGAGACTGAGTTTGGTTCAGAAGCAAAGGAAACTTTATATTTTGATCAGAGAATGGAGAGGTGAGAGCATGTGCTACCCTGTGGGCTGTGGGCTGGGCTGCTGTGTAGAGATCCTGTCAGAGTCAGTGGGAGGGAGGGGGCAGAGCTCTCTCGAGGGCCCGGTTGGCTGCAGCTCAGGCTCTATATCACGGAGTCTGCCCTGGGCCCCAGGATCTGATGTGTCGACCCAGCCATTCTGCACTAGAAAATCTGGTCTGAAGTGCCAGGTGTGGAACCTCTGTATGCGGGACCCTAGGAGCACGTGAAATTAGACAAAGCACAAAGGATAAAAAGGTTAGACTTTATTTTATTGCCCAGATTCTATTTTTATCTCCCAGGGATTTTTAAGGGGCTTTGCCTGGGACAAACCCCGCTTCTGCCTTTTGTCCCCTTCCTCATTCTTGGAGTGCTGAGGGTGCAGACCCTTCTTCTGTAACTGCTGAGTGCTGAGTTAAGAGCACTCATACTCGTGGGCGAGGGTCAGAACTTCTCCCCAGCAGCCTCCAGGTGACGTTGATTGTCCCCAGGGCTGCTGCCTCCCTGCTCGTCCGCCTGAGCACCAGTATTGGAAGTGTTATAGATTCTAATGACCGTTAAGGGTCCAGGAAGGAGATGTGCAGTGATGCTGTGAGGTCCAGTTTCACCCCGCCCCACATTTATTTGGCCACCTTAGGCTGACCGTTTCTGCCAGCCTAGATGCTCTGACCAGTAGTCTGCGCTTTCTTCAATTAGGCCCCTGAATTAACGTAAAAACAGCACCAGGTGTCAGGACCCTGCCCGCTCAACTCCCAGACAGCCCAGGGTCAGTGGTGATGAAGGACCATGATGGCCACTGAGTCAACAGCCTTTTGAAGTAAACAGGAGTCCAGCCGGTCTTAGTGGCCACCATCATCACGGTGTTTCTAGGCTTTTCTATGGTGACAGCGTGATATTCGGTTCCCCCGCCAAGATTATTAGCTCCCCTCTGGGTGCAGTAAGTCCTGCAAGCAGTAGTCTACTCTTTTGGGACACACTCTTGTTGTTTTATGAGAGAAACTCCAGGTCAAGTGATGGTCACATGAGTTGTCATGTTGCCCCGTTGCCCCTGGTTATCTCTCTGGAGGTTGGAGTTGGAGGGCCTCCTCACTCGAGGTCAGTGTGCCCACGGAGCAAACCCTGCAACTTCAGGGCATGGTTGGGGGTTAGGATCACCACGTGGGGTCCTTTTCCCTTAAGAGGGAGGTGGCCTTTTGGGCTGCTGATTTCCAGGTTTTTAGATACCGCCAGTATCTTGGGCAGATGTGGCGGTGGGCCAAGCCCCTTGGTGACCGTAGTTTATCCTACCTATATGGCATTCTTGCATTGTTCCATTTCAAGTGGTCTCAGTTTTTGCACTAATACTCCAATGGCGATTCACCTTTCACCAGGAATGTAAAGGTCAAAGGGTTTAGCTAAATTAGGGAGTTCCAGGGCAAGGGTCTGAATTGACTGCTCTTTCCATTCTTGAAAGGCCACTTCTGGATTCTATTCAAAAGGATCATCATCTTTTCCTTTCAGTGTTTCATATAGAGGCCCAGCTAGTAGACTGTAGTTAGGGATCCAGAAGCAGCAAACCCTGGCCTCCCCAGGAACCCCTAAGCTGTCTTCTAGTTTTAGAAATGGGTAAGGCTGTAAATTGTTTCTTCCCTTTCCTGGGATGGGCTTCTCCGACCTTCTGTGAGAATGAAGCCCAGGCAGGTCACCGTAGTCTGTGATATTTGAGCTTTTTCTTGGACAACTTCTATCCTCTATTGGCTTCGTAGTTCAGAGGTCTCCTTAGTAGGGCTGGCGATCAGAATGTCGTCTGCATATTGAAGGAGTGTTTCCTTTTCCAGAGGTAGAGCTTTCAGGTCTTTAGCTGAGCTTTCCCCAAAGGTGGTGTGGGAATTTTTGAACCCTTGGGGCAAGACGGCCCGGAAGTATTGTTTTAGTTGTATGTTGAGTCCTGCCACTCACAAGCCAAAATTTCTTGTGACTCTCGGACTAATGGAATACAAAAGAAGGCATCATTCAAGACTAATACAGAATACCAAGTCCTGGTGGTTGGTAGAATGACCAGCAGGGTGTAGGATTTAGGAACTCCTGGAGGTATATCCTCGGTGGCTTCACTGACTGTCCTGACATCCTTTACCAGGACTCCAGCAGCCCATGGGGCTCTCGAGGTCAGGCCAATCCCAGGATATGAAGCTCACCTGGGCAGGTACCCCACCCCCACGCCAGCCCACGGGGCTCTCGTGTTCAGGCCCCTCCCAGGATATGGGGTTCCCTGCGCAGGTCCCCTGCAGCCCATGGGGCTCTCATGGTCAGGCCCCTCCCAGGATACAGAGCTACCCTTGCAGGTACTGTGGCAAGGCTGGGCACACAGGAACCGTGCACATAGCCCACATTGCAGAGCACTCCCAGCTCACCTGTCGCTCAGATCTGACACAGAGCACCTCAGAGCAGGACTTGAACTAACAAATAGCACCTCCGTCAGGTCTGTGACCCTGGGCATCACTCTGTGCGGCCTCCCTCCACCTGGTCTTCCAGAGACTTCCACTGCACCCGGGGCACCAGGCCTCTGTCTCCACCCACCACCCACCCCTCCTCTCCTTGACTCCTGGGGTCCTCTCATTAGGAGAGGGTTTTCTTGAAGTTGTCTCCCACTCATGGGCCAGTTAAAATGATTAGAAAACAAGCCAGAGCTACAACCCCTTGTCTATCCTGACTCTCAAGAGCCCACACCTGTTCCTTGGACTTGGCTGATTCAGCAATTTCCATTTTCTGCAACTGTGAGACCCTGAGGGGTGATGTTTGGCTGACCTGGGCAGCCTAACCGTTCCGGCCAGCCCTCCCCAGGTGTGCCTGGGTTGAGATCGATATAAACACACATATAAAATGGCTGTGCCTGACGCCATTTTCTCTGCCCTGTCAACAGTCTCGGGGCTGGGCTGGTGGGACGGAGTGAGAGGCCACGGCTTTGTGGGTGGCCCAGTGTGAGTGGGGTTCTGCTGGACTTTCTGCAGCAGTTGCCAAGATGCCACCTGCTAAAGAAGAGGATGTGACACCCATACCTGCCGCTGGAATTTCTCCCTGGGCAGAGGTGAGGAAGGAAGAAAGCAGTGGGGGCGAGGACAGGAGGGGTATCTCAGGCAGGGAAATGGAAAGCTTCCAGAAGAGCACCCAGGGCCAGGGCCATCCTGGCTGGCCTGCAGGCACCAAGTCGGCCGGCATGCTGTCACTCGTGTGGCTCCATGGCCCTTCCTCTAGGCTTTCAAGTCCTTGTACATATTCAGGTGTTTTACCTGGGAAGGGTGGGAACATTTCAGCAGCAGCTGGCCTGGGGTTCGGCCCACGTTTACTCACAGATGCCTCGGCATGGTCCCCCAGCTTTGCAAAGAGGACGCTTGTTGCGTGGGGCCTGCTGGCTGAATGGGAGATGATTCCCCACCACTGACCAACTTCAGAATGGTTTACAACTGGAGCAAGTGCCCTGATACGGTTTTCCTCTGTGTAAATGGTGGGTTCTGATTTTTTTTCTTTTTTCCGTTTTTGGTTCAAGGTAGATTTTATTCCTCTTTTTTGTATTTACAGATATAAGTATGGAAATAATTTATTCATATAAATACATGTATGTGAAGGGAAGAATATTTTTTCTGTTTTACTTTTTTTAATTTTATTTTTTTAATTTTTAATTTAATTTTATTTTTTATACAGCAGGTTCTTATTGGTTATCTATTTTATACATATAAATGTATACATGCCAATCCCAATCTCTCAACTCCTCCCCCCACCACCCCCCCAACCGCTCTCCCCCCTTGGTGTCCATACGTTTGTTGTCTACATCTGTTGCTCTATTTCTGTCTTGCAAAACGGTTCATCTGTACAATTTTTCTAGGTTCCACATATATGCATTAATATACAAGATTTGTTTTGTTTTTCACTTTCTGACTTACTTCGCTCTGTATGACAGTCTCTAGATCCATCAACGTCTCTACAAATGATCCAATTTCATTCCTTTTTATGGCTTAGTAATATTCCATTTTATATATGTACCACATCTTTATGCATTCGTCTGTCTGGGCATTTAGGTTGCTTCCATTACCTGGATATTGTAAATAGTGATGCAATGAACATTGCGGTGAATGTCTCTTTTTGATTTTTGGTTTTGTCTGGGTATATGCCCAGTAGTGGGATTGCTGTATCATATGGTAATTCTATTTTTAGTTTTATAAGAAACTCCATAATGTTCTCCACAGTGACTGTATCTATTTACATTCCCAACAATAGTGGAAGAGGGTTCCTTATCTCCACACCCTTTCCAGCATTTGTTGTTTGTAGATTTTCTGATGATGCCCATTCTAACAGGTGTGAGATAATACAGCATGGATGAGTCTATTTCGTTGAGCAAGGAGTAGGTCTTGTCTATTACATATTTGGCTTATGGAAAGGTATCTGTGCTAATTTCAATCTCTGGTTTTATACAGCACCCCAACTCAACTTTCCCCTTAAGCAAGCATAAGTTTTTTAGCTAAATGTGAGACACTGTTCGGTTTTGTAATTCAGTTCATGTGGAGCCAAGTTTACACTCCCTCTATTAGTGATATCTTATGATTACTGTCTTTCTCTGTGTGACATATTTCTCTTAGAGTCATCGTGCTTAAATCCACTCAATTTGCTGCTACAGGCCTGATGACATTGATTTCATTGCTGAGTGATATTCCGTTGTACGTAAGTAGCACAACTTCTTTATCCATTTTTTTCTTTCTGGGATATTTAATTTGTACTGGACTCAAGGTTCTTGTAAACACAGCAGCCCTAAATTTTGTGTTGGCTGTGTCTTGTTGATTTTAATTTTCCTAAGCTATAGGACCATAAGTGGAAGTGACCTAGGCTCTGTAGCTTTGTTTTTTAGATGTTTCAGGATACACCATAAACATCTCCAGAGTGTCTGTTGGCAATTTACATCCCACCCATCAGCATAACAAGGCTCCCTGTTCTCCATGGCCTGTCCTGTGTTTCTCGTTTTTACACTTTTTTCAGATGGCCCTTTTGACGAATGGGAAAAGAGACTTCATTGTAGTGGGGATTTCCATTGCTCGAGTGCTTGGTTGACCAAAAAGGTCGTATGCGTTTTTTCCTGAATATATTCACGAAAACATGCATAGGCTCTGTTTGTCCAAGTGCATCACTGTCAAAGATCTGCTGCTTTTCATATGCTTTAAATGCAATTCAAATCTACCTCCTGAAGTCTGATTCCTGGAATTCTGCCGTGTTTTCAAGTCTTCTTTGCAGTCTTACTTCAATATATTTTTGACAATAGTTGTCATTTATAACTTTGCAGGTTTGTGAATTACAGTGTCCCTGATTTCCTTTCTTAACTCGCTTCCTTGTAAGCTGGCCACAAAACCGCAGGTTTGCTTCAGGCCGTAATCTGGTTCCGGCATGGCACGCTGAGCTTTTGGTTAATTCCTCTTCCTGGTGGGAAATGAGAGTTAAATGTGCCCGTCCAGACACCTGCCTCGCTCCCAGCCCATTGGTGATGTGTGTCCTCTGGTTTGAGGCCACATGTGCCAGTTTACTCACCTATTAAAGATGTGGACCCACTGGTGTGAGGACACTCCTGCCTGGTTCATATCCCCTTGGTGATGTGGGCTGTCTGGTGAGAGTCTGATCCTGGCTGGTTTCGTCACCTTTCTGTGAGGTGGTCCCTCTGCTCTGAGGTCACAGCTGCCTGGCTTGTTCCCGTTGCCTTGGAGACGTCGGCCCTCTGGTGGCAGTTGGAGCTTGCTGGGAGTCTCCTCCCCTCGGTGATGAGGGCCCTGTGGCATCAGTCAATAACTGCTGGGCTCCCCATATTTTCTGATGTTTGCCCACTTGTGCGATGACACTCCTGCCGGGTTCCCATCCCCATGTGGATGCGCGCCTTCTGCTGTGAAGTCCCAACGGTTGGGTCGCTCACAGTTTAATGATGAGGGCCCTCTGGTGTGAGTTCATTCCAGAAAGGATCCCATTGCCTCGCTGCTCCTGGCCGCCTGCTGGGACGTTCCAACTGCGGGATTCCTCAACTTTTTTATTCTATGGGCCCTCTGTTTTGAGGCTACTCCTGCCTGTCTCCCTCCCAGACCCTTGGTGATGTGTGTCCTCTGGTTTGAGGCCACGTGTGTTGGGTCCCTCACCTTTCAATGATATGGCCCCAATGGTGTGAGGACACTCCTGCCTGGTTCACATCCCCTTGTTGTTGTGGGCCCTCTGGTGAAAGTCTGATCCTTGCTGGGTTCCTGACCCTTCTTTGAGGTGGGCCCTCTTCTGTGAGTTAACTCCTGCCTGGCTTGCTCCCATTGCCTTGGTGACGTCGGCCATCTGGTGGCAGTTGGAGCCTGCTGGGAGCCTCCTCTCCTAGGTGATGAGGGCCCTCTGGCATCAGGCTCTAACTGCTGGGCACCCCACGTTTTCTGACTGAGCCCAGTGATGCCAGGACACTCCTGTAAGGTTCCCATCCCCATGCGGATGTGGGCCTTCTGCTCTGTGGTCCCATCGCCTGGGTTGCTCACAGTTTCGTGATGTTGGTTCTCTGGTGTTAGTTCACTCAGGCCTAGATCCCATAGCCTCTGTGCTCTGGCGCGACTGCTGGGAGGTTCCAACTGCTGGATTCCGCCCCTTTTTTATACTTTGGGCCCTGTGTGTGAGGCTCCTCCTGCCGGCCTCACTCCAAGCCCCGTGGTGATGTAGGTCCTCTGGTTTGAGGCCACATGTGCCGGTTGCCTCACCTTTTAGGTATGTGACCCCACTGGTGTGAGGACACTCCTGACTGGTTCCCATCCTCTTGTTGATGTGGGCCCTCTGGTGAGAGTCTGACCCTGGCTTGATTCCTCACACTTCTGGGAGGTGGGTCCTCTGCTGTGAGGTCACTCCTGCCTGGGTGGCACACGTCGCCTTGGCCACATGGGCCCTCTGGTTGCAGTTGGAGCGTGCTGGGAGCCTCCTCCCGTCGGTGATGAGGGCCCTCTGGCGTCAGGCCCTAACTGCTGGGCTCCCCACATTTTCTGATGTGTGCCCACTGGTGCGATGACACTCCTGCCAGGTTCCCATCCCCATGCGGATTTGGGCCTTCTGTTCTGAGGTGCCAACGGCTGGGTTGCTCACAGCGTCAGGATGTGGGCCCTCTGCTGTGAGTTCACTCCGGCATGCATCCCATACCCTCGGTGCTCTGGGCCACCTGCTTGGAGCTTCCAACTGCAGGATTCCTTACCTTTTTTCTTCTATGGGCCGTGTGTTGTGAAACACTTCCTGCCTGCCTCACTCTGAGCCCCTTATTGATGTGGGTCTTCTGGTTTGAGGCCACATGTGGTGGGTTCCTCGCCTTTCAATGATGTGGCCCCACTGGAGTGAGAACACTCCTGCCTGGTTCCCATCCCCTTGGGGATGTGGGCCCTCTGGTGAGAGTCTCATCCTGGTTGGGTTCCTCACAGTTTCGTAAGGTTGGCCCTCTGTCCTGAAGTCACTCCTGCCTCGCTGGCACACCCCGCCTTGGTGACGTCGGCCCTCTGGTGGCAGTTGGAGCGTGCTGGGAGCCTTCTCCTCTCGGTGATGAGGACATTCTGGTGTCAGGCCCTAACTGCTGGGTACCCACATTTTCTGATACGTGTTAAGTGGTGAGAGGACACTACTGCCAGGTACCCATCCCCATGCGGTTTTGGGCCTTCTTCTCTGGGGTCACAACGGCTGGGTTGCTCACAGTGTCAGGATGTGGCCCCTCTGCTGTGACTTCAATCCGGCATGGATCCCATTGCCTCGGTGCTCTGGGACAAGTTCTTGGAGCTTCCAACTGCTGGATTCCTCACATTTTTTATTCTATGGGCCCTGCGTTGTGAGGCTAGTCCTCCGAGCCCCTTGGAGATGTGGGTCCTCTGGTTTAGGTCCTCTGGTTTAGGACACATGTTCTGAGTGAGGTGAGGAACACCTTTCTATGATTTGGCCACACTGGTGTGAGGCCACTCCTGCCTGGATCCCATTCCCTTGGTGATGTGGGCCTTCTGGTGAGAGTCTTATCCTGGCTGGGTACTTCACCCTTCTGTGACGTAGACACTCTGCTGTTTGGTCACTGCTGCCTGGCTGGTGCATGTCACCTTGGCGACGTGGGCCCTCAGTTGGGGGTTGGTGCCTGCTGGGAGTCTCCTCCCCTCGGTAATGAGGGCCCTCTGGCGTCAGGCCCTAACTCCTGGGCTCCCATACTCTTCTGATGTGTGCCCTCTGGTGGGAGTACACTCCTGCCAGGTTCCCAACCCCATGGGAATGTGGGCCTTCTGCTCTGTGGTCCCAACCGCTGGATTGTTCACAGTTTCGTGATGAGGGCCCTCTGTTGTGAGTTCACACCGGCCGGGATCCCATAGCCTCGCTGCTCCTTGCCGCCTGCTGGGAGGTTCCAACTGCGGGATTCCTCACCTTTTTTATTTTATGGGCCCTCTGTTTGAGACACCTCCTGCCTGCCTCACTCTGAGCCCCTTGTTGATGTGGGTCCTCTGGTTTAGGCCATATGTTCTGGGTTCCTCACTTTTCTATGATTTGGCCATACTGTTGTGAGGCCACTCCTGCCTGGTTCTGATCCCCTTGGTGATGTGGGCCCTCTGGTGAGAGTCTTATCCTGGCTGGGTTCCCCCCCCTTCTGGGACGTAAGCCCTCTGCTGTGAGGTCACTCCTGCCTGGCTGACGCACGTCACCTTGGCGACGTGGGCCCTCAGTTGGGAGTTGGTGCCTGCTAGGAGTCTGCTCCCCTCGGTAATTAGGGCCGTCTGGCGTCAGGACCTAACTCCTGGGCTCCCAAAATTTTCTGTTGTGTGCCCTGTGGTGCAAGTACACTCCTGCCAGGTTACCAACCCCATGGGAATGTGGGCCTTCTGTTCTGTGGTCCCAACACCTATGTTGTTCACAGTTTCATGATGAGGGCCCTCTGTTGTGAGTTGACACTGGCCGGGATCCCATAGCCTCGCTGCTCCTTGCCGCATGCTAGGAGGTTCCAACTGCGAGATTCCTCACCTTTTTTATTCTATGGGTCCACTGTTTGGAGGCTCCTCCTGCCTGCCTCACTCCCAGCCCCTTGGAGATGTGGGTCCTCTTGTTTAGGCCACATGTTCTGGGTTCCTCACCTTTCTATGATTTGGCCACAGTGGTGTGAGGCCACTCCTGCCTGGCTTGCTCCCGTTGCCTTGGTGACGTCGGACCTCTGGTGGCAGTTGGAGCCTTCTTGTACCCTCCTCTCCAAGGTGATTAGGGCCCTCTTACGTCAGGCTCTAACTGCTGGGCTCCCCACGATTTCTGATGTGAGCCCAGTGATGCCAGGGCACTCCTGTAAGGTTCCAATCCTCATGGGGATGTGGGCCTTCTGCTCTGTGGTCTCAACGTCTGGGTTGCTCACAGTTTCGTTATGTTGGCACTCCGGTGTTAGTTCACTCAGGCCTAGATCCCATAGCCTCTGTGCTCTGGGCCGCCTGCTGGGAGGTTCCAACTGCTGGATTCCTCACCTGTCTTATACTTTGAGCCCTGTGTTGTGAGGCTCCTCTTGCCTGCCTCACACCGAGCCCCTTGGTGATGTAGGTCTTCTGGTTTGAGACCACGTGTGCCGTTAGCCTCACCTTTTTGGGATGTGGCCCTACTGGTGCGATGACACTCCTGCCAGGTTCCCATCCCCATGCAGATTTGGACCTTCTGTTCTGAGGTCCCAGCGGCTGGGTTGCTCACAGTGTCAGGATGTGCGCCCTCTGCTGTGAGTTCACTCCGGCATGGATCCCATTGCCTCGGTGCCCTGGGCCACCTGCTTGGAGCTTCCAACTGCTGGATTCCTCACCTTTTTTCTTCTATGGGCCCTGTGTTGGGAGACATCTCCTGCCTGACTCACTCCGAGCCCCTTTTTGATGTGGCTGTTCTGGTTTGAAGCCACATGTGCTGGGTTCCTCACCTTTCAATGATGTGGCCCCACTGGTGTGAGCACACTCCTGCCTGGTTCGCATCCCCTTGGTGATGTGGACCCTCTGGTGAGAGTCTGAGACTGGTTGGGTTCCTCACACTTCTGTGAGCTTGGCCCTCTGCTCTGAGGTCATTCCTTCCTGGCTGGCACACCCCGCCGTGGCGACGTCGGCCCTCTGGTGGCAGTTGGAGCATGCTGGGAGCCTCCTCCCCTCAGTGATGAGGGCCCTTTGGCGTCAGGCCCTAACTGCTGGGTACCCACATTTTCTAGTATGTACTAAGTGGTGCGAGGATACTCCTGCCAGGTTCCCATCCCCATGCGGATGTGGGCCTTCTGCTCTGAGGTCCCAACGGCTGGGCTGCTCACAGTTTCATGATGTGGGCCCTCTGCTGTGAGCTCACTTCGGCCTGGATCCCATAGACTCCGTGCTCTGGGCCACCTGCTGCGAGGTTCCAACTGCTGGATTCCTCACATTTGTTAATCTATGGGCCCTGTGTTGTTAGGCTAGTCCTGCCTGCCTCACTCCGAGCACCTTGGAGATGTGGTTCCTGTGGTTTAGGCCACATGTTCTGGGTTCCTCACCTTTCCATTATTTGGCCACACTGGTGTGAGGATACTTCTGCCTGGTTCCGATCCCCTTGGTGATGTGGGCCCTCTGGTGAGAGTCTTATACTGGCTGGGTTCCTCACCCTTCTGTGACGTTTGCCCTCTGCTGTGAGGTCACTCCTGCCTGGCGCTAGCGCACGTCACCTTGGCGACGTGGGCCCTCAGTTGGGATTTGGTGCCTGCTGGGAGTTTCCTCCCTTCGGTAATGAGGGCCCTCTGGCGTCAGGCCCTAACTCCTGGGCTCCCAAGCTTTTCTGATGTGTGCCCTGTGGTGCGAGTACACTCCTGCCATGTTCCCAACCCCATGGGAATGTGGGCCTTCTGCTCTGTGGACACAACGCCTT